>NC_091487.1:13763297-14093108 GCF_947461875.1 Haliaeetus albicilla | reverse complement strand
TGGGCCATCTCCAGATGAGATGGAGGCACAGAGAAGGTGAGTTAATCAGTTATGGTAGAGTTCTAGTTTGTAACTTGGATGAACATACAGTCCTTGCTCACCAATAAGCACTGTTCTTTTTACTTGCACCCGTTTTAAACTGATTCTGAGTTTTCTGTAATTATTGCTAATGATTCTGTAATGACTTTTAAAGGATGAACTGAAGCTCTAGGTAAACTCTTTGCTCAGAGGCAAGTGATGTTCAGAGTTAAAGACAAAATGTGTTTAAAAGCATTTTGTGGAGTGTGTGTTTCTCAAGCACATTAAGAAAGCCTAACCTTATCCTGTTCTGGATCACCTGCTGGCAGCTGACAGTCATATTGCCCAGGGAGCATCTGACGGACCATGTACACTCTCAGTAATAGCTCAGGCTCATTTTGTGTATGGCTACTTCCTGTATCATATGCTGTTCCTTTTATGGGTGTTTTGCTCTGAACTAGGATAATAAATGAAAGTGTGAAGTCATACCCTTCACCTTTGCAGGTGTGTCAGACTTAGTGCCCTATTACACACGGCCTTTTCTCTAGCTGCTAGGAGTGCTCTCCCTGACGCCAAATGGCAGGTGGGCAGGAGTGTCTGTCTTCATATGCCTGTCTTCATATAAGGAGGCCCATCTCCTTTCAGCTTTGCTGATTCAGCCCAGATTCCTGTAGCAGCAGTATCTTCAGCTTCCTTTGCCAAGACAAACCTATCCCATTCTGGACAAAGTCTTCTAGCGTGACCAGTAGTCCATGCTGTCAGAACTGTGATCTGTCTGCCCGGCATCAGTGGCGTCCATGCCAGCAGCACTGCTTAGCCAGGCTTGTGTTTCCCTGTTGAAGTATAGGCTTGTGCACACACAAAAAAAGCATCTTTGTTCCCCATATTCCTGCTCAACTGCAAATATGTTTCTGCTACTGTATGAGAAACACCAGAGAATATTCTGCCGTAACACGTAAGCTCGTGAGCCTCACTTCATCAGGAGTGCGCTGGAGTACAGAAATCGGCAGGACCTGTCACTGCTCCAAGTTTGGTGCCTGGCATTGCTTAAATGAGGTGTCTGCCTTTGCTTCTGTAATGAGGGAAGGCTCAGCAAGTACAGCTAGTCCTCCAGAGGACTTGGCCCAATTTTTGGTTCAGATAATAAATAGCTTTGCAAGGATTTTACTGGAACCACACTGTGGGGGCAGTTCATCCCCAAAGATGTCAGATGTCGGTCTGATATGACAGGCGCGCAGTGGGCTCTGCCTTCGTTTGTAAGTGCAACCTGTAAGCAGGCAAGGTCCCCCCTTGCAGGGTCCAGGAACTGCCCTGGCCCTATGGGTTGTGTAGTTTAATATCACACTCTCCTGGAGCAGCAGAGATGAAGTGCTGCAATATATCATTTGCAATGATGTTCCACGGCTACTGCTCTGACTGGTTCCTACACAAAACCATGTATAGGTTATTTAAGGCACAACCCTTACACAGGCTGTGGTAGGTACTTAGGATTCTCTCTTTCCCCCTCTAAAAACTGTAAGGGAAGTACAGGGAAACTAGTCTCCTGTGCCTTTACAAATAACTCTGAACGGCCTGAGATTTAGTGGGGATTTACATATGACTATTAAATGGGTCAGCGGGTAATGATATTTCACTCGAGATATGTAAGATTTACTTTGGGATAGCAGAGCTATCATAAAGGTCAGAGGAGAGCTCCTGCTCATCCAGAGGCAGGGGGGATGCCACCTGTCCCCACTGCCTGGCTGAAAGGCCTGATCCAGCTCTTCATTTAACCAGTGGATAGCACTGATTCTTCAGACCATATGTAACTCAGACCTCAAATTTAGGTGTCTAATCTGTACATTTAAAGTGTGAGCAGGTTAACTACATTAGAAAAAAAATAATTTTTTTTTTCAACAAAAAAAATTTCCATTTTGAGACAGTAAAAGCCTTTTGGGTAGGTATTATTTGACTGCTACAGGGTACGTGGTTCTGGGAAAGCTTCTTTTGCTCCACTGGACTGGAATAAACTATGCAAGTAGATGCACTTAGATATTACTGCATCTGCACTAGAGGATTTTCAGCTTTAATTATGCTGATGCATTCTTTAAGCATATAGCAGACCTAATTTAGGCCTAGCTTTTTCTGAACATCTTATAAGGAGGCAAGGAAATGAAGTTATGGTAACTACTCTGCAAATTTGTCTGTTTAAAAGGTTTTTTAGAGACCTTTACGCAAATGTTCGAAGAATATATTTTTAAGTCGGAGTGTAATTTGTCCCCTCTTGTACTTTACTCCTTGCATATTCCTTAAGCAGCCTTGTGCCAAATCTCAGGCATTATTTAGTTCCACCGGAATAAATTTGACTTCCTAAGCATGTAAGAACTTCTCCTTTTAGCATGTGTGGAACAGTGTATTTGGCACGTATAAACTGCTTCTGCCTAAGGGCAGACAGGGCTGACATAAATGACTTCAATGACTTCAAATGCCGGTGACTGACCCTTGTTTTGGGGAGCACCCTGCACCTGTATCTGCTCTGCAGCAGCTCTTAATGACTTGGGGACACCTTAACCATATTTCTTCCTGGTCTGTCAGGCTGGAGTTTTCCAAGTCTGTCCTCCAGATAAACCTAGAATTTCCCCCAGGTTTAATGAGGAAAATGTTGTCAAGTTGTTCTTCATCATCAAATTTTGCTAGTAAATGCCAAGCTAGGGTAGGGGACGGTATGCTTAGGAAATTCTTAGTACATGTGTTTACAGTTGAAGATTTAGCAGTGCAATTGATGCTGTTGCAGATGGGTTCAGCCCATAACTATCAAGTAAGAGCCAGGTTTTGTATTGAAGTAAAGATTTCTATTTATTTGGTTTAAAGTGTCATAGCTTAAATGAAACCAGTTGAATCAGCCGACTAAGACTGTTCCTCAAAACTGTTTCCCCTTTGCGCATGCAATAATTTTCTCAGATGCCTATAATAGTTTTCCAGAAATTGCCTGTGTTTGATGGATTGACTGTCCTGAACACACAACCAGTTTAGGATTGATCCTTCCACAGCAAAATTGTGGATTTTCCTTTTCCATCTATTGAATTAGAATTGAAATATGGGAAATTTGTTTTGCAAATTAAGACATTCTTTTTTTCCCTACATAATGGAACTTTATTCTTCTGGACTTTTTTTCGTAAAAAAAGCTTCTGTTGGTATGTAAATAAGATAGAATTGTTTAAAATTGCAGTCTCGGGAAAGTACAAATACAAATGTAACAGGGAGATCTCTCTCAAATATTACATAAGGAGTCAAAATAGAAGTGTTGCTTAGACTTAAGCTTGCCTTACTGTACAGCCCATGAAGTAAAGCTGTTGCAGGAACGAGAAATGCCAGGGTGGGTTTGGGGCAGGTGTGGGAGCGCTAGCTCGTTCTGCAGAGGAGTTACAGCGTGCGAGAGAAGACCTCTGCTGATGGACCCTGGGAACTGCACAGCTCTGCAAAGCACAGCCCAATACAGCTTGGCAGGGCAGTTCCCCATGGGACACCAGGCCTGGGGAGCAGGGGAGCTAGCAGCTCCTGGGGGGAAAGGTGCCAAAAAAGCTGTGCAAGGCAGTGCAATGCTGTGACCCGCACGTGTGGAGGAAACGCGGCGGTCGTGGTCCCTGTGGCCGCTGTGCTGGGGCGCGAGGCGGCAGGCTGCCCGCCAGGCTGTCCAGTGCCAGCAAAGGGCTCGGGTTTGTACGGTCGGCACCTAAACGCAGATCAAGCTTCGTTATGTTTTCATTCTAACTGTGAGTCCTTCGGGCTCCTGGTCCATAAAAGACCAGGACTGTGTCATTTTATGCAAGACGCCCCTTGCTCTTCCCTTGCAACGCTCATGCACTTCAGGTTAACGGCCGGCGTGGCTGCTCTGCTCTCCTGGGCCTTGGGCACTGACTATTCGTCGTGCAGAGCCCGCTGAGGAGTTACGTTAAATAAATCAACCAGCCCCCGCAGTGTCCAGCAGGTGCAGGGCAATGTCCCGGTTACACTGCCCCAACGCGTGCAATGGCACCGCAGCGGCCAGGGCGAGTGAAATCAATCACCTCCATCTCACGGGAACAGCATTTTTGTGAGGGACTGGCTCACCGCCCGAGACATACAGCTTGAGTGCTTCTCAGTGGATAAAGCTTTTACTCAAAATAATAAAAAAATACGTAATGACCGAGGGTTTTTTCATTGCTGTTTTAGACAAGTGATGGAGCAACAGCAACAGCGCCAGGAATCTCTGGAAAGAAGAACCTCTACCACAGGCACGTATCAAACCAAGCAGATATAGTCTCGCCCTGCTTGTCTCCTCTAGCTGTAGTCGGGGTTTGCGTGGTGCTATACAAGAGCTAGACTGCTAAAAGTGGTTGTAGTTATGATTGGGTTTTAAAGCATTTTCAGCTAGGGACTTAGATGCATTCGAGTATGGTTGTATTGTTTCACAGAGGCTCAGGTCTGGGGTGTGCAGGTGGACATAGGCAGGTTTTGCCCTTGCCACCACAAGAGTGACGCCACGTTTCCAGGGGATGTCAGCGTGAAGGGGTTGATGTGCTGGATGTGCCAGGTCAGGTGCTCCCCATCGCTCCGCAGCACAAAGCAAACTACAGCGCAGAGGAAAACGCAGCTCTAGATGCTCATCGGTGGGGATTTTGTGGTCATGAAGTGAGGAGTCTTCTGTAAGCTTAATGGAAAAAAAATATATTTAATGAGCTTAGGAAAATCTTCTATAGCATATTAAGTTGCACTAAGCTGAGAAGAGATGACAGGAATAGCTTATAACTACAAAGTATGGCTTTGCCTCTCTGAAAGAAGGCAGAGCAAGCAAGCCAAGATGGCCATCTTGTGTTTGGGCTTTTGTTTTGGGGAAGTTTTTTCAGTTAATCTGGCCACATAAGTGAAATGTTTTTCCTTAGCTGTTAACAACTTTTTAGTTTTTGACTGGAAACCAGCTCAGATATACACACATACTTTAGTCAGCAACAGAAATTGTGGGATGCTGTTTTGGTAGAGGTTACTGTGTGCTATTCTGCGTAGGGAACATAGCCAAAATCCTGCCTTGCCATCCCCAAGGAGCGGTACGTGGCTCCCGGGGGCTTCTGGCTGTCCCCTCCCTGGCTACGAGGTGGCCACTGCGGTGTTCAGCGTGTCCTTTGCAGCTGCCCCTGGTGCAAGGGTGATGCTCGTGATCCTGACTCAGATTCACAGGGGGCTTGGAGGATCCTCCCTGGCACTGGAGCACACAGCCCTGCCTGTGCGGCCAGGGTCCTGCTCCGCACGGCCCTGGGGGGAGCGTGCAGCCCATCTCGTGCTGCCAGGGTCTTGCTCTGCACAGCCCTCCGGTTCTGCTGAGGGCTGGAAACCCCCAAGCCAGTGCCTGCACCATCTCCTCTTTGCTTTGTTTGAGCTTCTGTTGCATTTACTTCGCGGTTCCTTTTTCTCCGTTCCGCTTTGCCTCGGTTTCATTCCTTGCCGCGTACCCATCTCATTCTTTTCATTTGTCTTTTCTGTTCTTTTAGTTTCCACCCTTCAGATAAGCGTGTGCTCTCGCCCCTCTCAGCCCCAGTCTCCTCCTCCCACCTGCAGTAACTGCGGTGCTCCTGCCACTGGTGCTGTTCCCCCGCCACCGCCTCATGCCAGCGCTGTCCCTTCGGCACCCGCTGTCCCCAGGCTGGCTAGTCAATCCTCTTTCAGATCCCTGCAGAGAGCCAGAGAGTCCCCGCAGCTCCTGCACAGGCACTCGGCCTCTGAGCTGCCAACGGCCCCGGGTTCCTCCCCTCCAGCCTGCCCAAACGGCAGGACCGCAACGCCAGGCATCAGGCGAACCTCACTGTCTCCACCACCTCCCCATCCTCCCCACTTTCCCTTCGCCTCTCGCCAGCCTCTCAGGCGCTCTTCTCTTTCGTGCTCTCCTCGGTCTTCTGCTTCCTCCGCCACAAATTCACCACCTCTGCAGAGGGGTGACATCCTGCAGCTGCGTGGTCCCACCATCCTGCCCGTGATTCCTGTCCCGCCTGACAGGGTCAAGGGACCCACAGGGAAAGCAGGCCAGGAGACCTCAGCAAACACACCTCTGAATGGCCATCCTGAAGGACAAATTGCTTTAGGCCCCTGCGGGACCCAGGTGAAAAGCGTGGACGGGTCCTTCCTTCCACACCTAGGAGCTGCACCCTTCTCCCCGCTGCCCACTGTCACCAGCCCCCCCAGCTCCTTTGGCCAGGCTCTCTTCCCCTCCTCCCATCCACCATCTCGTCCTCCACAGCAGTGGCACCAGCCCATGTCATACTGTCTTCCATTGCCTCCCCCTTACGCTGCTGTGTCTGAGGTGACTATGCCCAGGAGGACCCCTCCTTACATGACTTCATCAGCCATTGCCCACTTGAGTAAGTACTGATTCTGAATGAGTTGCGACCTGTGTAAAGCCTTAGCTTTCAGCTCTTTAAAAAGCCCCGTTGGCACTGCCTGTGACCACCAGAAAAAGGGCTGAGAGACCCAAGGCTACTCCTGCTGTACGTGGTTTCTGAAACCAAGGTGGAAAAGTATCAAAATCACTTGGGACCGGTCCAGGGACCTTCTGAGCTAAAAACAAGGTGAAAAGCAAGAATTACAGGACCAGGGCCCTGTAGCTGCATTGTTGCAATGCATATTCTTACTGTATTAGCCCAGAAGGAGATTTTTATCATTCAGCAGGGTCAAATTGCATTTGGCAGCAAGCTTCGTACAAAACCTATTTTCAGCTGGTCCAAACGTAGCAGATGGGCTCTTCTGAAGCTGGAGGCCAGGTCTGCGGTAGACTTGTTGTCTGTGTAGCAATACTGGTAGAGGTTGTGATTTTTATTCTTTTTCTTAAGTGGTATTTCTGTTACCAGCAAAAGATATAACGTGGATTTTGTTATAGTTACCCAGAATCCCCTGTGCTTGTGTAATTTATTTCATTCTAGAAACTGTCTTCCTGGCCTAAACTGCATTTATAGTTGGGGGCTTGTCACTATAACTATTCCAGCAAACTTTTTTCACTGCAGGCAGATCAAGAGCTTGGGTCTGCCACTTTGCATATGGTCTTGATTTCTAGTGCTCGTCTAAAGCCTGCGGAGTTAGAACAGTTACGAGTAATGCCTATTTGCAATTCAGATCATACGTTTTGTGACTTGGATCCATTCCTGTTTATAACCACATATAATGCTTAAATGACGTGCCTAGAAAAGGAAGAAAACTGAGACATTTCCTTTCACTTTCTGCTAAAAATATTACTGCATCCACTGGAGGCTCAGTCCTTCAGCTGATTTAAGTCCATGAAATCCACTTAGTTCAATAAAGTTATTTTAAACTCACATCAGTCCATTATTTTGACTCGGTTCAATTTTTGCCTCAGGCTGGCCTCTAATTAGGTGGGTTTAGTTTTGCAATTACAATTAACTGTACCCACAATGAATTACTAGCTATTATGTTCGTGAACCAAAGAGGGCTTGAAACGTTTAAAGTATTTCTAATAGCAGTTATGGTTCATTTCAAGAATGGAGTTGGGAGTGTGAAATAATGGCAGCAGTAACCACAGAAATAAGGCAGTATTGTAAGAAAACCTAGATAAGAAGAAAACCAGGCTGCTAATGTTAAATACAGTTTCCAAACGTTCCTCAGTCAAAACTCGCCTGTCTTTCAAAATAACACTTACTTAACAACTGAACCTGTAATTACGTATCAGGAGCAGCCTGTTCTGAGAGAGCGTAATGTGGGGAAATAGCCTCAGGAGGTGTATTTGTTCAGCTGACCCCTTACAGACAGGCAAAACACTGCAACGGAGTTACCCACCATTAACCTCTCCAACAGGCTGCTGCTTTGAGGAGCTTTGGTGAACCTTGGGGCGCATGGAGCTGGACTCTCCCCCCGCTATTTTGCAAGACCAGCTGAGGCCACACACTTTCTGTTCAGCAGAGAGGAGGATGTGTCGCTGTAGCCCACAATTGTGGTGAAAAGCTGATGTTAACCGAAGTCCACAGAGTCGGCTGATGCAGTTTATTATCTCCATGTAGAAAGCTATGAGAGAAGCAGAAGAAGGTGCCACTTATGAATTGGGAAGCAATGTCTGTGTTTTGTCTTCAGCACGGACTAAAACACTAGCCCAGCCAGGGAGAAGCGGAGGGAGAAGGCTAGTTTATCAGTGATGGGGTCCCACAGGAGAACACAACTGTAGCTGGTTGACCACTGGCGCAACCACCATTTCCCGTTCTTCTGCATGCTTCGTGCTTCCTTCCATTGCTCACTCGTCATGCACTCAGGTCGTGGCCTTGGGAGCGGGAACGTGACCTTGTGCACAGGCTGGAGGGGATCGTGCTTCACGTCTAATTCGTATTCTCTGCATTTCAGGCCCAGCACTTCCACCTGGTCATCCCAGTGGTGCTGCTGTGATCCCTGCTTCGTCCGGGGGGCCCCCACCTCCGCCACCCCCCCCAGTCCCTCCACCACCCATGGGAGCTGCACCCCCCCCGCCGCCCCCGCTGCCGGCAGGCGCCGGCCAAGGGGCTGGCACTGAAGATGGGTCAGTGTCAGGGCTCGCAGCGGCTCTGGCTGGTGCCAAACTAAGGAGAGTTCAACGGGTAAGGAGGTGGCACTGGGACTCCCCAATGGGCTCTTCTCTGCTGCGGGAAAGCCTGGCGCGGCTTGGTGTAATGGTCTGGAAATCCAGCGTGAAACACGGTGAAACATGCTTCAGCTGACCGTTAGGTGGACTTTTAAATGTGAGTTTGTAGTGCAAATAAAGCTGAGCAGGAAATGTTCGGTAGAATTTCTGCTCTTCAGAAAACATTAATTAGCAAATGGCTGCAAATTCTCATGTTGCTAGGATTTCATTACTTCTGCAAAGTCCACGATTGTACTATCTGTTAATGTTTTCCGTCATCGTAAGTGGTTATAAAAGCACCATGCTTACAAATACCAGTGTAGACTGTTGAAGCCTCATGTCAATAGGTGTCCGCTTAGGTAAGGGTTGCATAACCGTGCATAAACATAATCATGAACAAACAGCACCATGGGTTTCTTCATCATTTGCCCATATATTTGCCTCACCCAGACTGTTCCCGGTTTTAGTAAAGACCGCATGGGTCTTCTTCCCAAGACAGAACACATCCTATTTCTGGTTTTGGGCTGTGATTGTGATTGCTGTTCCTAATAATTAGGAAAACTAATCATTATGGGTGTGGTTGTAAATGAAACTTTTCATTAATTCCAATGTTGATTTCTGTCTTAAGCCAGAAGATGGTTCAGGAGGGTCCAGCCCCAGTGGGGTCTCTAAGAGCGATGCCAATCGAACAAGTAGTGGAGGAGGCGGAGGAGGACTAATGGAAGAAATGAATAAATTACTGGCAAAAAGGTTTGTACTTAGACTTCAAGTAAGCACTAGCATGAGCTCTGCAGCAAATTGTGGAACAAGGTGCTGTCATTTTTGGTTAGCAATGGGTCACTTTTGATGCTTCTTTGCAATTTGACCGGTCCTGCATCAATGTTACTTGCCAGCATTGCCTGGCCTTTAATATGAAAGTGTAGGTGTTGCAGCAATGATACCTGGCAGAGTTTAGCTGCTGTAGCAAATCCTGCAGTGTGGCAGCCTTCAAAGAAGGTGTTAAATATATCCTCTGGGCTTTTGCCATTTTACCAGATCTATTTCAAAGTTACCGTTTTCGGAAAGAGTAAACTATGAAAGGAACTTAGAGAAATCACTCTTTATGCAGCACATTCAGGATGTTGGGCCCAAAAATATAAACAGAAGTGCAATAAAAGGACAACATCTTGGCAGGTAAATTATTATCGATACTCGGTGTGTTTCAGGCAGGCTAGCCAAGTTATTCTCCACTAAAGTGAGTTGTGATGTATCAAGCTACCAGCTGTTAAAAGGCACTCAATTATTCCAATTATTTTTGCTTTCTCTTTTCCCGCTGAGTTCTGTCAGACTGTAACTCCCAAGTTCCTAGTGTTAAATGTTTTGGTTTTAGCTCTAAAGATTTTTTAACTTATCAATAGTGAAAGAAAAAGATGAGTAAAATAATGAAGAGTAGGTACAATTGTATAGAGCTCAGAGATGGAGGTTGTAAGTAATGTTGTCTAGGATAAAAACAGTTCCCAGTTTAGAGAGTCTGATTCCAACTTTTCTCCACGTCCTGGTCATTTCAGAAGGATTTCTGAACATGGACTGTGGATGAAATCCTTTGGAAAGTGTTAAATAAATACACAACACTATAACAAGTTATCAGCAGTGTAAAATACCAAATAGATAATTTTCTCTCTTTTCAGAATTAAAATAGTTCCATATCTTTAAATAGTTATTTCCTGGTTCACCTTCTGATCTATTTTGTGCTGCTATATCAAGACTGACCTTACTGAACTGGAAGATGTCTGTAGTCAGAGTAAGGTTCAGTGACTCGATGCTGGGGTAACTAGCTCTGTTCAAGCAAGCAAGCTAAATGGACATCTCGTATGGTTCGATATAGAAATCTGAGAAATCTCTGTGATTCTAGTCTAAAATGTACTCCAGTATGGCTTTTGGCAGTAGGATCTGGTGTCTTGAGGTACTCCAGGTCGAATCCCCTCGCTGTCTTGACAAAAGCACCTGTACTACCATGAGCACCATACTGCCTCTGCGCTGAAAATAACAGTTGCAAATCCTTTCCCAGGGAGTTAACAGCAACAGAATTGTCTCCTAAATTTTGCTTCACAAAGCCATGGAAGTCATTGGAAATACGGAAGTGTCAGTCTAGAGTGCAGTCTAGGCACATGCTGTTAAACTGATACTGAGAGGACTTCTTTTGGCTGCAAAACCCTTTTTATGTGTGATGCCATAGAGCAAGGAAAGAACCTGGCACTGTGTTTCAGGTTGCTTTTACCAAGCTGGCAGCCAGGAGGTAAAAAAGATGGTTTATAAACTGAGCATGTTCAATACAGAAATCACTGAGTGATGAGCATGGGATCTCAGGGGCCCTCTTCTGAGCAGAAAACCACATGCTCAGAAACAGGGAATGTGTCTAATGCTGGGTAAGTGACAGAGGAAGATGCTTCTGAGAGCTCAGGTGGTATAAAATATGGCTCTCTAGATTTAGTGGCCCCTATTGAAGTGCAAGCAGAATAATGAACTATCTATCTCACAAACCGCTATCATTTCTAGCCCAGTTAAGTTTGTTGCAGGACATAAATCTAACACTGGTCTCTCACCCTGGCAAATATTTCCCTCACTCAGATTTGTAATCTTTATAACCTTTTTTCCTCAGAAGAATCAAGTAAATATTCGAGAAAGACTATAAAAATTATTATTGATCTAATAAAATTATTAATGCAGTTGAATATCTGGAAATAATTCCCACGGAGCACTGTGCCCTACAAACACATGCATGTGTTTTACTCCTCTGTTTTTTTGTCAAATTTACATGAAATCCTCCAATTTGTGTATCCAGTGAGGCTTTTTTTTTGCCAGGGATAAGAAAAGAAAAATTCTTTGACAAACTTGTGGCAGTGTTTTGAAACTCAGAAGCCTTTCTAAGTGCCACCTGCAATTTTTTTTTCTGTGAGATTAATTTTGTCCACTTCAGAAGCAAGACTAAATGAAAAACCTGTCATATTGGTTTGTATAAAATACATCTGCTAGGAGTAGTGTTCACAGGTGGATAAGGATCATCACAACCAAAGTCCATGTGGAAACTAGAGCTGCAGTTCCCCTAATTGTCTAAAATGGGAAATTGGATGTCTAGAGAATCAGTACCTGGCACACTTGAGTACTGTTTAGACCCTAAATAGGGCTTGAAAATGAAGAATTTGGTTTTCTTTTCTTCAGCCGGTGTGGCTAACACCCAAGAAGTTTTACCATGTGTTCTTCAAAGATAAACAACCAACATTTTTGTTACTCTCATGGCCAATTGCTCCAGTGGATGGATTGTAGCTCTCTGCCACTTGCTTCTCAGAGAGTTTTGCCCCTCCTTGGAAAGCAGGACAGAGTGAGGGTCTCAGGTCCTCACTCAACTGCTGTAGGCACCACCAACACTGCCAGTCCTAGGACTACAGGACTCAGGAGCAATGCTTCCTTTGAATTGCATTTGAGACAGCAATAATCTCCTGTCACCCACCAAAGGCACTTGAAAACCCAGGCTGGTGCAGTCGTTTCCTGACTTACGGTCTCCAGCCAGAGCTTTTCCACCCTGGAGGGAGCAGGGCATCTTGGATGAGCAGAAATGGTGCCCGATCTTTCCCGGTGAGGATGGCCCTGGGTTGAAGGGCTTTTCTGGTTGTCTTCCGATCACATGGGAGCACTGCCACAGCCCTTTCTCTGGGTGGGAACAGGGACAGGGGGGATGGGATATAGGACAGGTAGCAAAATAATATTGGAGCTGGCTGAGCAGTGTCATCACTGCAATACCCACCTGAGCCACCTGGGGGGGTTGGGTTGGTCCTCAGAAACCCCTGTGGGAGTTTGGGTTGTTCCTCCTGTGTAGGACACAGGAGCCAGCGCTTCCTGAGCCCCAGAGAGAAGCCATCCCTTTCTCGCCCAGTTTCATACCCAGCTGCCCTTCCTTCCTCCGCTTTGACACATTTCCTTAAGCTCTGCACCCTGCATTCCTCTGTTAAACACAACCTCATAATATTGCCCCTCTCCGTGAGTCATGTCGACAAGGTCTGGATTCCTCACCTGCACCCCAGTCCTACGCAACCAAATACATCCAGCCTTTGTCGCATTCCCTAGAATGAACTAAGTAAATAATAACTCCCACCAGAGCTCAAATCAGCCTTCCCACGTGGAGGATGTGTTTCTAGAGGTTGACTGTGTGTCCTCTCTCATGTTCCTTTGCAAAGGAGGAAAGCAGCATCGCAGTCAGACAAGCCAGCTGACAAAAAGGAAGAGGAAAGCCAAAACGTAAGTGAAAGACTCCTTCACTGTTGTGCTCTTGCAAATATGTTGATGTGCTGCCTTGTAAGCCAAAGTCCTGTGCTCATTCACTGTGTGTGGCAGGCAATGACAAGCAGTGCTGATCCAGGAACAGATTTGCGCATTCAATCAAAAGCCAAATGTAACTGCTTCCACCTTTCCTGGGAGCAGCACCCTCTAAACAAGAATTTCTACCTTATTGATAGGTGAGGTATTGTCCAAACCAGATTAATAGGTGCTTTCTCATAGTCTGATCTGAGTGTGGTAGGGTACGGTAGATTCTTGCACCTTAAGAAGATGTATTGAACCTTCTGGCAAGTTAATTTGAGATCAATTTCACGTTTCTTATTTTAAATTTGCAGCTTCAGCTAAGCTGAAGTGGATCATCAACCATGTGGTGTGACTTTGGATTGCCAATCTCCATGCAAAGCAAGAATCAGCTTATTTCAGATCCCAGAGTGCACATAAAACACGGCTCTGGGGAGGTGGAGGGGAAACAGTGTATTAACCATTAGACCATTCAAAAGTTAAGACGTGTTCATGATACTTAACACTAAAATGCGATAGAATTTGGACAACTATGGGGAATTTGGATTAATTTCTCTTTTAACTGTTCTGTCTGTATGTTATCCACAAAGCAATTAAACAAGAATTTTGATTTGACTCAGTCTTTACACTGAACTTGATGCAGCAATTCTGAGTTCAACATGCAGATTAAAACACGTTTTTACCCCCTGAACTGATGAAGAATGGGAGATCTTTCCAGTTCCAAAAGAGGCCAGGATTTATGCTGTGTCCCTTCCCATGTGGTGCTTTTCTGGGCTGCTGCTCATACAGCATTCCTGTTGCTAGCCAGTACCCTCATGAAGGCTCTCTACCATGGCTGCAAGTTCGTAAAGCATCATGTGTGCCTCATATCACCTCTACAGAGGTATTCCCTCCAAAGACAAAGTAACAGCTGCTCAGTAGAAGATTCATTCAGAAAATGTAGGTCTCACCCCAGTCTGAAAGCTTTGTAGCAAGAACAGGAATAAGCACTTTGGACTGTTTAAGGAGAAAAGCAGCTAATTTTCGCATGTTCCTCAAGGGGTGCTTCAAGCGTGGAATTTGCCTATTGAACCCGCTATGCAACCATTGCTCTTAATCTTGCCTCAAAGCTGGTTTTGAACCATTCAGAGATGAAAGGCACCATTTAGCTTCTAAGTATTCAGCCTCTGCTGTCTTTCTGCCCCTTCTTCTCTCTCCTTGAAGCTCTGCACTAGTCTATATCCCAAATCAAACTTTTCGATAGCACCAAACTGTTTAGAAAGGTGTTTTAGAGAACATCTGTTTCATGTGTATCTTGAGTACACTCTGTGGTGGGGGTATCTTCCGTCAAACTGGGTGCAATTCCATTTTACAATGCACAGTTACCGTTTTGCCTGAGTGTGTTTTGAGGGCTGCTAAATAATATTGAAATGTCAAATATATGGGTGAATGTTTATGATCTGTCACACATAAATCCCAGAAAAAAGAGTCCAAATCTGTGATGTAGTGTTTAATCTTCTACTTAGGAGGAGTACTGATCGACTTAGTTACATTCTGTTAGCACCTGGACTACTCTCACTGATACCAGTGGCTGTCCTGGGCTAAAAGGCTGGGATCTGACCTACTGTTCCTTCAGATGGCTCAGTTTCCATATCACAGAGAGTTCCTAAATTTGGGAAGTGGATGGTTTGTATTTAGACAACAGCAACCAGCACTTTAGAGTGGTAATTCAGCCTGGTTTGGCATACAGGGATGAGAGTGATTCAGTGGAATCATGAAAAGGTGTCCATATTAGCAAAAAATAGAAAGGGTGTATTTTGCCATGCTAAAGGGAGAGAAAGGTTAAAGTTTAAATAGACTTGAGCCCATACCTTGGCAGCAGTGCCTGTTGGACATGCTTGGAGGAAACTTGCTTTCGTACCACCTGTGCTGCAGCTGGTCTCCAGAGTAGGAGAGGACTCTGCCCTTCATCTCCAGAATTCAGTAATGTCCTGTTTTTCTCTTTGTAGGATGATGCTAGCACCTCTCCTTCACCCAGTACACGAGGTCCCGCCCAGCAGCAGCAAAATTCGTCAGGTATTAAATTGAACTACTAGTGTTGTAGTCGTCTTAAGCTAGTCTTCTTTGCCACCTCTAGGCTCTAGGATCATCATCTTACTGCTAAGTGCAGCAGCAGTAACTAACAAAAAAATTCCCAAATACCTATTGTTTTAAAAACTGTACTTGGCATGAAATCATGATTTTATATGCTTCACAGCCAAGAGAATGACAATACAGCCAGTTTAATTAATGGAGTCCAGTCATGTAGCTGAGGATTTGTGTCTTCAACATTGTGCACCTAAATCTTCTAAAAGAAAAAAGATATATTATTTTACTTTTGGTGCTGTAGCTGTCCTGGTTTATACAGTTGGGGTTTGGGTCTCAGACTGTTATCCTTCCTTAACATAGTAACTTGTTGCAGTAAGCCTGATCCTGAGAGTTACTATGTGAAATTAAGGAGCCCCCCAAATATGTTTTTCCTATGATGAGCTCAAATAACTGTAACTGAGTAGATAAGCTGCAAGCCAGTCAGATTCATCCTTGAGTCAGCCTTGGCTTTCATACATGCTAAAAGAAATCTCTCCCAAGGGAATGAGTATTTAACCATTCCAGCTTCCCTTTGGAACAAAGCCATGATTTACGTGCTTTGCAAGGGAAGGGGAAGAAGCCAGGAGAAAGGTGTGCATAAATGAGGAATGAGATCTAGAGATTTCCTGGGAGTGCCCATAGTTCTTTTAAAGAGCTTTTTAGGACCTCACAGAGGAGCAAACCCTTGTGTATAAAGTTGTGTGCTATTCAAGTCTCTGAAACAGTCCACTTTATTTTAGACTATTTGCATAGGAGGAAATTGGGACAATAGTAAGCATTCTCGGTAACAAGGGTTATGTGGTGCAGCTTTTGGGAATGTCCTGTGAGTTAGAAATGTAGACAACATTAAATAAATTCTCTGTGGAGATTTGCATAGTGGGGGTCTCACTGCCTTTTTTTAGATACACCCACGTTTCCTGCCAACTATGCAGACAAAAAAACTAAGACTTTTTAACTTAAAATATAAATAAGTATTGTACTAAATAAACTAAGCCTTGCAGCAATTAGCCTGTATTTCTTAATAGAAGTGATTCATGCTTTGCTCCTACTGTTCCAGTTCCATGTCTTTTTAGTATTAGTTAACTCTCCAGTCCCTAATTAAAGGGATCACTAAGCAGATTTCTGCCAATGCTTTCTCTATCATGTAGGCAACTGCACTCATTCAGCCATCCTGCTTTCCTGGATCTTTTCTAAGTCACTCATCCTCACTGAATGAAAGCAGCTGTATAAGACAATCAACTTAAGGATTTTTTTTATCATTAGAGAAAAAAATAATAAACTGTAACTTTTCCTTTTTGTTTTCCAGACTCTGGGAAGAAGCCATGGGAAAGGAGCAATTCTGTTGAAAAGCCTGTATCTTCATTACTTTCTAGGTGAGCTGCACGGGGTGTCCCCGTGGCTGGCTAGCAGTCGGGATGGTCATGCTGTCCCTGTGGCACGTGCACAACTCATGTCTTGTTTCATTCCATTGCTGTAGAAATCCATCAGTGGTGAAGAGCTGTGAAGCTAAGAGCCCCACACAATCCCACGTGTCTTCTAGGTACTGGCTAACGGCCCGGCTTCTTAACCGTCTTGGCTTGTCCTTTGGCTAATCCCATCATTCAGCACTAATGTTCGTCTTCGGTCACATCTTTTACTCATTCTCTTACAATCTGCTTTGTCTGTCGCTGCACAAAGTGTGAAGGTAGAGTGTGTCGTGTCAAAGGCCTGTTCCATGGAAACACCCCCCTGCCCAGGTTGGCACAGGCATCACACCCTTAAGCAAGTGCTTAAAGCATCCGTGCTTGTGAATCAGAGACATGGGCTTGGCAGTGCACTGTGCCACGTGGAAGGCAGGGCTTGGAGCATCTTTTTACAGCAGGTTCAGGATGACCCTGCCAATAGGAGAAGTTTTCATTGTCCAGCCTCTGCAGAAATTCAAAAGCAAAGGCAGAAATTATCTGAAGAGCCTGCAACTGGGAGAAGGGAACTTACTCCTCCATCTGTGCAACTCCAGTGAGTTCATGAGAAAGGAGAGCAAAGCTTGGTGCAAAAAGTTAATAACATTGAGCTGTAAAAAGGCCCAGCCACAGAGAGGGCATTCAGAAATATGGGGTACAAAAGCTGGCAGGTGTCAAAAGCCAAGAAGCCTAAAGTAGGATTCCAGAATTCCTGTTGGTCAGAACAGCCAAGCTGCAGTATCACCACCCATGTTCTTACCCACAGAGATTGAGATAAAGTTTGATGTTGGACAGCTAAAGAGAGACTTCCTTCCAGTGCTGCTCCAGGACCACGCAGTGTTACTGCAGTACTGGACACTGAGATGGATGGATAAGCTGAATAAGGAGGTAGAACACAGGTTTACATATGTTTAGCATTTACTGCAAAGAGTTGTCCCTTATTGTACGCTGTTACGTATACGATAGTGCTGATAGTCTGCAGAGAGAAAGTTGCCAATGGCAACGATCTGCATGTACTTGCTGTGGTGTTAAAGATGCTGGAACGTGCCCTGCCCAAACATTCAGAGGGATGCACCAGTGTTACTAGAGCAAAATATAGTCCCTCCAGCTCTCCTAAAACCAATGGGACACATTGGTTCTAGGAAATATATGAGAGTTTCCAGTAGATAGAGAAAGACCATTCCTTCTCCTTGCAAATGGGAATGAAACGTGAGCTATTTAAAGCAGCCATCAAGTTTTCACCAGCTGTCTTCTATAATGCCATTCCATCCTGGGAGAAGGAGGAGTTCAGTGGGAAAAAAATCCTTTTCTAGTTTAACACCTTAGTGCTCAGTCTTCGCTTGCTCGAATGACTTCTGTGGGGGACGCAGGGCAGGTTTCAAAAGCTCTCAGTGGTGATCTGCTTCCGTTCCTGCTCAGTTAGATGGCATTTGGATCTGTCTTAACTCCCAATTTAGCTGTGAGATGGTAGGAGACATGTTAAGATTTTCCTGAGAAAGGGTTGCAAGACCAAGTGTACCCTCAGGAGCAGCAGAATCTCTGCCAGCCCCCAGTTTGGGCCCAAAGATGATGGCAAAGTTATTTGAAGCCTTTTCTATGAATTATATAGCATGGTTAATTTTTGAAATGTTTTATTAGAGTTACTGATTAAAAGAGAAAGCCAAGCAGCTTCTGCTTCCTTAATTTATTTTATCAGCCGTCATCAGAGTTCAGTCCACTGACTAATATCGTCCTGGAAGAATAATAACACTCAAGTGTACTACCCATTAAGGCCAGATTGATTTTGTTTCTGGGTCAAGAAAAAGTGCCTGTGCTACACAGTGCTATCAACAAGCTCCACCTGACTCAGTCAGGCCTTCCAAGGAAAGGATTACTGGGTTATTATTTTCTCTATAGTATTTTTCTAACCTGTATTCTACTCTTACTTTAGCACCTGGTTAAAGTCTAGGTGGCCAAGACAGAGTTGCTGTACAGAAAACAGACTGTGAGAGAAAACCAGATATCTAGCTTGCAAATTGCAAATGCTGTAATAAAATACATTGTCAAACAGGCTTTATCCCCTGAAGACATCTCAGCATTTTCTAGTCTGAAATCACCGAGACTCCTGACACTTAAAAAAAAAAAAAAAAAAAAAAAAGAGAGTAAATTAAGTTTCAGCGCAGTCTTTGTGCTCCCTCCAATATGTCTGCAATAGAAGAAAGCAGCATCTTTGAGGGTCAGGCTGTGCAAACGGGAGCAGTGCTGCTGCTCTCCTGCTGCTGAACGCTCCTGAGCAGCACAAGAGGGAGACTCCGGCCCAGCGCTGGAGCAGGGGTGCTTCTGCTCCGGGGGGGATTTCATCCACGCCATCGGGTGTAGCTTAGCGTGTGTTGCAAGGAACTGACTGGCTTTTTTATGCTCTCCTTCCATTTCTCAAGGATGAAGCCAGTGAGCAGCAGCAATGATGTGGCTATGGATGCCTTAGATTTTGATCGAATGAAACAGGTGAGTGAAAAGGTCTTTCGCACTTAAGAGATTTGATGAGCTACCCATTTTCCCCCATGCATGCGCTGTACAAGCAAAACAGCTGTTCAGTCTTCTGATTTCCTCTATAACTAGGTGCTTAGAGAAAGGCTAGCTGGTGAGCAGCAAGAGAGCAAAATCTCACTGCTATTTGATCAAGATGTCTGTACAGAAATGTGCAAATAAATGTGCCAGCACCTTCTGCATCCTTGGCCTGGGAGTGCAGACGTAGCTGTTAGTAGTGCTAGGCTCTGATTGTCAGCGGAGGCGGGGGACAGGCACAACCGTGTTAAACTTGCATTTTCTTCCACCGGTTAGAAGGAAATTCTGAGCAGCTGACTTGTGTTTTGTCTCATCAGGAAATATTGGAGGAAGTTGTAAGAGAGTTACACAAAGTGAAAGAGGAGATAATTGATGGTAAGAAAGAGAAAAATTATTATTTTTCTCATCTTTATGACTAATTTCCCGTAGATAAGATGATAGGAACTGCAGAGAGTTCCCTGGTGTTTTCAGACTTCTCTGAGCAGCTCTGATGTATATACACATTTGAAGAACAAGCGTCTACCTTATCTGAGCTCTGATCATGACATTGTGTTTACATCCATTATTTTTATGCTGTTGACGAGCATTTTCACCCCCAACCTGTGAGAAATTCACTGGCCAATGTTTCTCACAGGTGGGAGGGTGAGAAAGGGCCTGCCCGTAGCCTGTGGCTTATCAATTTATCACAATCAGGGAGCGTGAAATCGCTTGTAACTAGCCGGCCACACAGGTCCAGGATGAGGAGGGGACAAAGGTACCAAACTGAAAATCCTTCCCGAGCATCTTCTGTAGGCTTCCTATGCTTGAAGAGCTATTTCAGACCTTCACTCGATTACAGCTTTCCAAATAGCCACATATTTTTATAGTTCATTGAAAAGTACAACAGCTGTACTAAATGTATCAGTACTTTTTTTATAAATTGCTCTGCAATATATGACTAAATGTATTTTTCAGGGCCATTATTGAAACACACAGCAAATACCTATTTGAAGCCCGCATTAGGGCATAGAAGATGCATGTCCACACCCTGCACTCCCCATCTTAGATTCACACAGAAGGGGAAAAAGAGGAGACTGTAAAACAGCTAAAAATCCATTCCCTGTCCCCTTGCCCCAGACCCGTGTGCTCACAAAACCTCGGGGCAGTTTGCAGTTGAGCAGACCCTCGCCCATATGCTACCGTCCCAGCAGCTTGGCCCTCAGAGCCTCCCTAGTTCATTCCAGTGCAAAATAAGACATTCACATAAACCACGGATGCAACTTCTTAAACCAGTACTGCAGTTTGCAAGCAAACAGCTGACTGCTTACCCTTACTCATCCTTTTACCCTCCACTCATCCTTTTACCAGCGTGTACTTTCTGCAACCTCTATACTTAGCATTTTCCGTCACACTGGGTATAACATTATGCATTAACTTTTTGGTTTGGTTTTCTAGCCATACGGCAGGAGTTGAGTAGAATCAGTACAACATAATGATTGCAAAGCCTTTGGACGGTACTAAGAATGCTAGGAAGATCGGATCATTTCTAAGTGTACCAAGGTCATGCAAGATGGTGAGAGAGGACACCGGCACAGTCTTTGTTCTTATACCCTTTTTATTAGCAGACTCAGCACACTTTGAAGCTTGCTGCTGCCTTGGATTCGCTTCATTTTAAAAGTCTTAATCTAAAGAATATTAAATTTTAAATTTCTGGATTTTTTAGATTTCATCTGACACTGCACATTGGATTTGTCAGCCTTTTTTGTATTTTGTATTTGCTTATTTAAATGTATTACCTTTCTTTTTAGTAGTAGATAAGAACACACGTGAACCATTTGCTTTTGATAGATGACTTCAAAGTAATTTTACTAGTAGTCTGCAATGTAAATGAAGATCCTTGCCAACAGAAATGTATTGTGGCATCACCAGAAGAAACGGAGACATGTTAGTTGTCAGCCAACAAGTTCTTTGTCTCAGAGTTATCACAATATAAAAAAATGGTACGTCAGTGCATCACAGTATCTGTGTTCATATTGGTAATAAACTGTTTATTGTCCACATGGCCCTGCCTTTCTTTGTTTCATTCATCCCTTGAGCTCCTGCGCTTTTACGTCACTTGGGTTGATGACGAGAGGAACGTGACCGAGACTCCCCGTGGGGTGCCAGCTCCGCCTGGCCAGCGCCGCAGAGCACGAGGGGAGAGCCTGAGCGTGTGCCGGCTGGTGCAGCGGCCACAGCCCTGCCTTCTCTTACCGGGAGACGGGGCTCTCCCCTGCCCGGCCCTCCTCGCGTCGCTGGCTGAGCACCAGCTCCTGCAGTCAGGCTGCGGCGGCCTCAGCAACTTTTTGCCAAAGTCAGCGAAGGACAGTGGCTTATGGCTCTTCTCAGGCTACCACGAACTGTCCCACTGCATCTCCTGCCATCACTGAAAAAAACCCAGGTCCCATCACCTGCACTCGTAACGGCTTCCTGTAAATAAAAGGGGGGTATTTATGCAGAACAAGGCTACCGAAGGTACTGGGAGGATGCAGGCTGAAATCATTGGCACAGCACTGCTGAACTAAAGGCTTAAGGGGAGTCATTTGTTAGTATCTCACATGTTTCATTTGTTAATGTTGTGCAGGTCTTCAGCTTTATTTCACGGGAAGTGAAGTCAAAGGTAGGAGTGCAGGACACTGAACACTTAACAGCGCACACCCACCCATATCTTTCAGGCCATAACATTTTTTTTCTTTAGAGCCATTCTTTCCACCAGCGCAATCTTGGAAATTTCTGCTTGACTTAGTTTGGCGCAAGCTTTGCACGGCAGTAGTCTTGATACCATCTTCTTGATAACTTTGTGCAAAAGGATTGGAGGTTGGAGCTCAGCTATTGAAATCTGTCAAATATTTTCCAAGCCCCCTGCTTTGCTTGGGGCCTTCCTGAAGATTTTGTTTTAAAAGCCAGGCTCCAGGAATGGTTTTGGGAGCAGAGCCTGGTGCAGCAGCCCCGGGGAGTCTGTGGCTGTCCCCTTGCCCGTGTCCCCCAGACCTCACGGAGCACGGCAGCAGGCGGGAGGGACTGCCGGCCAGCAGCAGGAGACCCAGGAGAGGAGGCAGGGTGGGGTGTGCTTTGCAGTTAGTTGTAAACTGGGACGTGCTTTGGCTTGGGGAGAGTGGGGTTGTCCTTCAGCACTCTTCAAAGCAACCCAGTCTGCCTTTTAGAAAAGAGTCTTTTTTCCCAATGTAGTTATACTGTAGATTACATATGGGAGGAATGGAAAAAAATTGAATTTAACGCAACAGCGAGCTCCAGGCTGAGCCTGATGTCTGTTAGTTGTTTAATGCCAGTGGAAAGGCAAGAGACAGGTTAAACAGTGGGGTAAGATTTCCACACGTGAACTAAAGCGGCAGACATTGATGTGCAACACAATATGACAACCCCAGGACCAGGAGAAGGAGCCTTTCCAGTAGGAAGAACACAGACAAGCATCAGTAACAGCAAAGATTATAATGCTCTCTTGCATAAATTTCATACAGTAACTCACGCGTTTCTTAATTATAAACCCATTTAATGGCATACCTGATGATGGCAAGTACTTTTCAAAACTGCTGCCTCTCAGATGATCACAACCATTCTGTGAAACTCTCCCATAATCTTAGTTAAGCTTCAGGAAGTTGGGGCCTGGCACGGTTCATGTTTTCCCTTGGAATGTGGCATTTCGCCTAAGGTCAGTAATAACCACGTTGTAATTTGGGCCGAGTGTACAGCCTGGATACGGTGTGCTGCTCTGTTAACATCAGCCACCTGCTGTAAATGAGTTTTTCTTAACTTTTTTCTTCTACCTTTGCAGGCCTTACATAATATCAACGTAATAAGCTGAAATTTGCACCGGGCCACTTGATAGCTGTGGGAGCAAGGTGCACGGGGGTGGAAGGGGAAGCCTGGCTGATAGGGGCAGGGGAGCAGTCCTGGCATCGCTAGCACTTCGCTGGTTCCCAGCTTACAGCTCCAGTGACAGGGACGCACCTGGCGGTTTATTTCCAGTAGTGGCACTGCTGGAGGATTTCCCCCTCCCAGACGCTAATTCGGTTTGTTTGTTGCCTCGGTAGAGAAGGGTGTCCCTTCATGCTGGGCTTGTTGAGCTGCTGCAACAGGGCAGGCCACAAGCATTTTACATAGCAGAAATCAAAGGGGGCATTAACCCTCACTCTGACCTACCATACAGCTACTTGTTCCTCCTATCTCCTCTTGTCACACAGTAAAGGAGATCTCGATTAATTTTTAAGCAAAGAGAGTAAAACTATATATAGCCCTAATGTACTTTTAACCCAGACCCATATGCCCCATGGTTACAAAAAAAACCCTCTTCTGCCAACATTGCTGGTAGCGGCAAGGACAAGCACCCATGGAAAGGACAGGATCACAGCCTTCTCCAGCAGCAGCCACACGCGCTGAAACTCAGCTTGCACCGCACATCTGCAGGCACCAGGCTTCCAGCCCCTTCAAATCCCCGCTGAGATGAAGAGTGCAGAGCAGGAGGGCTGCGGGGCAGGGCTGGCCAGGCAAAGCAAGCTGGGACCATAATGGAAATACTGATGGGAGGCAGGATAAGAAGCGGTTGCCAATTTTGGTTACCCTCTGTTTACACCACAGCCTCTGTGTCAGGCTAGGCTAGTAATCTATAGACCACATAGGTAACTGCATCATGGAACAGCTGAGTAAGGGAACTATAGAAAGGTCACCCACCATAGAGGAGAAGGACAATAGTCAGATTGAGGAAGGCAGCATAATCTTTATTATGGTTTTGATATTAACTTGCTAAGTTGGCCAGGAGAGTTGAGGAACAGCTTGCTAAGGACACGGGAAGTTGAGTAGGAGATTGTGGAGTGCCAGCAGCACTGAAGTAAATTAACAAAACACTGAAGCTCGCTGACATGAGCGCTGATATAAAGAAGTTCATGGAGGTTCCCACACCAAAGCTCTTCCTTTGGGAGAACTTAAGTATGTTTTTCACTGAAGAACCAGTGAAGTCTGAAATGTCAGAAGAATTCTCATTCTTCCTCTTCTTTTCCAGAAGTACAACCCACATACCGAAACAGTATCTGTGAATAAACTGGTATTCAGCCCCTGCATCACAAAGGATGTCGCATTGCTGAGCAAACCCGGGTATTTACACAGCTGCCAAAATCAGATGAGAAAAATGGAGGAAGGGGAAATGGAGGAGGAGGAACCCAAGTTGCAGCAGGCTAGCTCAGCTACCTGGTGTGCCAGGCTAGCGAATGGACAGACTGACTCACTGGATCCAGTGCTGTAGGAAGAAGGAATGAAACTGTGTTTATTGAGGAAATCAGGCTTCCAAGGTCTAATAACATACTTGGAGGGACCAGCGAGAATGTACAATAATCCTTTTCTTTGTTACAGACATGGATTTCCAGAAGAAAACAAAAAAGTTAAACTGTTAGAGGGTTAGAGTATAAGAGGACATTTATAGATTTCTCTATTAACCACTTAGTAAGGACAGACGTAAGTTGTCAGCTTTCCAGGGTGGAGGGAAGTTATTAGATGGCATCTGAACTCCTGACTCCCAAAATACCGTCCTGCTTGGAGAAAGGCATGGTGATTAAGTTTTTTGATGATACAGAATTATTGAGGATAGCCAGAAGTTTATAGGTGGAGGGGACAGGCAGGAAGATTTAACTGTTCCAGCGGGTAGAAATGACAGATGAAAGTTAATGTCAATAGCACAAAGTAAGACACATAGGGAGTGAAGCAACCCCAGATACATGTTCCAGGTATATCCCCCTTAATGCCATCAGTGGCAACTTCTATATAGCTGGAGTATCATGTGCTTCCCAAATGTCAAGTTGGTGCCCCTTGAATGACAGAGGAAAAAAGTTAGAATTTTTCTGAAAGCGGTTAGTAACAAATATCACTATAAGGTCCCCATGTCTTCACTGACACATACTCCCAACTCCTATTCACAGAAAGGGGTATAATATAGAGAAGACCAAGAAAAGTGATCAGGAATATTAACAACCTTGGCAAGCAGCAATTAAAATTCTGTAATTTTAATGTAATTCCCTGAAGAACTTACAGTGAGGAAAAGGATGAGAAACATGAATACTGTTGAAAAGGTGAGTGAGAAAGGACCACCCAGTTCCTCCAGGAGCACATCCATGCTGCTGATCAGGCAGCGAGCAGAAGACTAAAGGAAGGGTTTCTCCACGCCACAGTTCAGCTCTGCCAGTTAGCTACACTGAGTATTAGATCCTAAGAATAGAAATGCATTCAGAAAAGGTTTAGACAAAGCCCTTGAATAAAGGTCAAACAGCAGCTGCTAAAATAATGATACAAATATACAAAAATATACACATACTCCGTTGCATATTTAAAACCTCTGCTACCAGCAATTATCAGAAGGTATTAGATAAGACATTGAGCTAAAGGCACCCTTGTGTGCTCCAGAAAGTATCATTTACTACTGCATGCCAGTCCTCCCTGCTTCCACAGTCCTGTGCACGCAGAGCATCTACACCTAATCTGGCATGAAGAGAAACCAGTCCTGAACTACACACATACACGCACCAAGCATTCTCCATTGCAGACTTAGGCACACGTGGCCCAGGAAGTTAATTCTAAGCCTAGACCAAAGGTTCATATAATCATAGCTCACTCTAATCTAATTTCTCAGGGTTACATATGCAAATATCCTTTATTAAAAAGTATCAATAGTCTAAAATAGTGCATCCAATTGCTTCATTTTCACATTCATCCTCTTGGTCTAAGGAGCATGCACCGACGCTAATTCAGCACACACAAACATCCTTCTACTTCTGCAGAAAACTCCAGTCGTTCAAATGAACAAACAAAACACCAATGCAGCAGGCGGAGCTAGTCCGTTAGCTTTCTTTTGCCAGCTTGCATAGTCTCTTAACCCTTGAATAAGGACCAATAGCGTCATCAAACACAAAGTCCCACAGAACTCGAATCCAGGACTGGTGATGTGGGAGGTTATCGTAATATTCTGCTGCAATCTTTTTCACCTGGAAGAAGAAGAGAGAGAACGAGCTGTTTAGCTGCACAGGGTCGGGTGTGTTTCAGTCTTCACATTCAGATCTGATAGCACAGCCATAACCTGAAGTTACTTGTTATTGCTTGTGAGCTTCTGAAGTTCAGCCAAATGAGATGTACTTAAATACATTTAGATACTTCTTAGCAGATTTCTGATGTAAGTTTTGCCTCACAATGTCAGGATTTGAAAGATGATGGATCACTGCCTTCAGTCAGAACTATTTTCTCTCATTTCGGAGGTGGGGGGATCTCCACAATGAGATGACTAATCCACCTTATACATTGCCAAGACTCCAACACGCTGTATTTAAAGCCCCGTTTGCTACTCGTAATATTCATCTGCTGAGGGTTCCGTGTAGGAGAGAAATACCAATTGAGAAAATGCCAGACACAGCCTTGCCTACACTTCATTTTCTTTCCTCCATTCTGCTACTGTGATACAAATCTGCGAGACGGGTTCCTCCAGCAGGCAGAGGAAATTGCAGGGGTCGTCCATTCTCCTCAGTCTGGTGTTAAAAATGATGCAAGATTCATTATTAGATCACAAGTCTAATACAATTTCATCCCTGTTACAAATCCCCAAGTCTTAAGACTGTTGCCATCAGAGAAGCACTGTGCATCGTTGCGGGTGGTGCTTGTAGTGGGAGTAAGGCCAGAACCAGAGGACAAAGAGGTTTCAGATCTGGCAGGTTCAGGGGACTATAGGGATTCCCAGGATTCCCAGGTTATCAGTAGTCCCTGCGCCAGCTAGATTCTCTGCTTTTTGAACACACTTATGAAGCAGCAGAGTCTGTTAACTATTGTTGCCTTGCACATAAACTGCTTGGGCATGGTTTTATTACAGCCCCACCTCCTAGACAAACAAAGCTCTATTCTAGAGTAGGTTGTCTTGCTGGACAGCTTGACTTCTCTCTTTAAAATCCCTGCAGAATTTTAAAGCCAGCTATGCTGAGCACAGCACGGACTTCCAGTGAAGAGCAAAAGGGTTACACAGAAATTGCCATCTGGGAGGAGGATCTCATCAGCATCCAAGGTGTAATGGTGGAAACTTAACACAGCATTTTGACTGTGAAAAGGTAAGAATCCCAACAAAAGTTACATTATAAACCAGTACAGCTCCCTGCTAGTTTCCTCGTTAATTCAGCTTCCTTACAGATACTTCCCTGTGAGGTAGGTTGGGTAACGTACAAGTTTCATTAAGATCTTTTACCTCTGTACCTCAGCCCCTACGCGTTCCTTCTGCTCATGGCATGGTAGTGCTGCGTTGGAGGTGGAAGATTCAGTTCAGGTCTGATTGTATTCTGCCTTTCACTGAATACCTCTGACTTCCTAATAATTCCCTATATCCTGCTTTGAAGTGTTGGTCTGTACTTCAAATGTTGTTCATTTTCAATGGGATTCAGTCAATATCAGCATTTCCCCTTAGAGGTGTTTGTTAACGACTGGAAGAAGGGTGATTTCCAGGCACGGGGTAAGATCTCTGGAGAAGCAAATTTAGTTCACTGTGCTCCTTCTGTAACCACCACAGTCAGAAATAATCTAATCTGGGTTTTGTATCCTCCCTTTTCCCAGCTGGGTGAACTGAAATAGCCAGAGGATGAGATGGAGGACTATTTAGATAGTAAGCTCCCTTGATTCCCTTGAATGAAAGCCACTAATGAGGCCTTATGCAAACACAAAGAGGGTCTCAGATACCCAGCCCCAAAAGCTTCACTCCAGCTCTGACTTGGTCATTCCCTAGCACAGTGCTGCTTACAGACCTTCCTTCCTACCTCCATTTTAGAAGTTCTGCCTGAATTTTGACTTGGAACAGTAATTCAGCCCTCATCTCTACTAGCAAAGTTCATATGGCAAGCCTACCATTCCCCTCTTCTCCAGAACCCCCATATATTTCTTGCCCACAGAAACAATAGACTGAACCAGACATGTTTTCTCAGCTAGTCACATTATTCTGCAGAGCTCTTGATCATGTTAGACTCTGACCACTGAGGGCTTCAGAAAGTCTTTCTGTATTGCCCCTTGCACATGGAAGCGGAAGGCTGGAGATTCACAGAAACCAATTCAGCTCCTAGGAACATCTCGGGCAGCGGCTGTGCCCTCTGGCACCAAAGGCTAACTAAAAAGGACCCCAGTGATGAAGTAGGAAAAAATGGTCTGGAGAAGAGGCCAATAAACAGTCTGTCTATGTTCAACCCAATAGTTTCAGCACTTTCAGCAAACAAGAGCAGCAATGTAGTCTGGGCATAGTGCTGAAGAGCTCAGGTGGACAGAACATACAGGTCTGGAAACTTGCACTTAAATATATTCCATACGCATATTCTGTGGTTGTATTACAGATTTAAAATAGGCACCCAGAATACAAGTATTATTTGATAATTAAGATGATTTATCAAAATAGCCAGCAGTGAATTTTGAAGAAGATCATATTCTGGAAGCAGGCAGCCCAGTCATGGCTGGCAAGCTGCTGCTGGCCAGCGTCAGGTGGTGGAGGAGTTGCTTGTTCACCAAGCGTATCCATCTAGCACGTTCCTGCAGATTACGGTGGCAGCTCATTCTGAATGAGAAGGTCGGTATGGAAACCACAAGAGATGCCAAGGGGCTCGCACTGGAGTGTGTTACCCTAGATCAGCTGCAGGACAGTGACTCACACCTACACACAGCAGGTCTTTGCTCTGCTTGGCTTTGTGCCCAGCAGCACCTCGTGCAGGAAGGCAGGCAGCACTTGTCCCACTGGCAAGTTCCCTGTGCTCTGGGCAGGACAACTGTATGAGATGTACAGAAACAACGGAGAGGAGAAGGTGAACTGCAATAAAATATTTGTGACAAAGGAATGGGGAAAAGGGAAAATTTAATGAACGCAGTTAGAGGGACGACTTCTGAACAGTTTTCTTATGGAAAAGACAAGGAGGTTTCTTAGGTGCATGTTCCCATTTTGCTATCACATGGCAGGCAAGAATTTTAAAAGTGGCTTCTCTTTTACAATGGATCTACGCAAAAGTTTCCCCGACAAAACCAGCTCATCTATTGTAATTTCTTTCAGCATCTCCATATGTAAAACAAAATTATCTCCTCCTACCAGAAAATCGGGGCAGGGGAGGGAAGGCAGAAAGTAATGGGGTTTTAATGCAGATTCCCTTTTAAATGCAACATTAAACTACATCTGTTAAGTATGTTTGAGGCTGGAAGAGTCATCCTCCACGTTGCATGCTGGGTGCAGTACAAAACCTGCGGATGGCAGTTTCCAGGTAGCAAGTTTTGCAGCCAGATCATAGATCATCTCAAAGAGGATGGCACTGTGACAAAGTATTCCTAAATCCTGTGCCTGATTTCCCCCTCAAGCTCTCCATATTGCATTGGAGATTCTCCATTTGCTTCAATTCCTCCCTCCCTTCCTCCTTACAGATCTCAACTGTCTTAACTCATTGCTAGTTTGTGAATAGAAGTTATCATGGAAGGATAACAAGAGATTGCAAAGTCTGCAAGAAGCTTATTAGGCACTTGGCACCTGGTATATTGAGGCTTTTCTTCAAGTAGCTCAAGGTGGTAGGTAAGAAATCACATCTTTTAGACTGAAACTTTGCTTCTGGTTTTGTGCTTGTAGAGCACAGCAACAGGACCCCAATCCTACTCCATTGTATGATAGGCGCAAGAGTAAAATGCAACCCAATATTTCACCACGGCTGTTTTAGACCCTTTGTCCTAGGGCTATACAGAAGCTAGAGATCCTTATGATAAGAAGCTGGAAAATTATGTTTAGAATGCTGGAAGGCATATTATGGAAGTTCCCTCTATAGTCCTTGACTGGGGGGAGCACTCAAGCTAGTCCTCCTAGCCATCACAGGGTTAATGAAATCTGCAATTCAACACCAGCACATCTACCATGTTTTCCAGTCTTGTCTGTCTAATAAATCTGGTTTCATACCATGTCTTTTCCTTTTCCCACAAGCTTAATGAGTAACTAGTTTGCCTCTGGTAATGCTGCAGTTCTTACTGCAGTTTGTAGGAAGAGTACTGGGTTCCTCCTCCCATCCCCTCTCTCCGTAAGTATATTCAATCCTTCAGATAATGAAGGATGGATCTTTTTACTCATTTGGTAAACAATTTTATAGTTCTAAGGCTTCATGCAAAGAGTAATCTAGTCCTAAGTCTATAGGGGTTTTTTTTAGAGCAGGTCCTTCATTATAATGTTAAATTTCATGGTCTCTTGTGTAATCTCTCATTATACTAGTGGGACAAATTCTTACTGCACACTCATGTCACTCATCTTTAGTACCTATAAGCTGACAGCACAGCCTGATTCTTCCTCTTTCAAATCTGTCACACTTCTAGGGTAAAGGTCTTTCCAGTGGCAAACACATTACTCGGAACATTCTGAATGACACACCTGTAACAAAGGACAAAGCTGAATTCACTTTTCTGATAAGCAAGTGGAAGAGCCAGCTACTTTTCAAGATTAAGATCCAGTTATTCTCTGATCCTATTTCTCCCCTGCTCTCCCCTGCTCTCAATCATGCAGAAACCAAATAAAGATCTATATTCCACTTTCTACTTGCCAATAATTAAAAATAAAAATAGCTATACCAAGAGGTCATCTATATTATACAATTCAACTATTAGAAGTTCAAGTGCCCAAGAGACTAGATCTGAAAAAACTAGACCTTTTCCGAGTGAAGAATTTGCTGGGAGGTTAAGCAGAGGAGAGTGAGGGGAGGTTTCTATCGCTACCTGTTATGATGTTCAAACTTTAAAGCTATCCAGAGAAGATCTGTCCCCTTATCTCCTTCCACCAAAGAGGCAGAGAATTTTTCTTCTCAATTCGCAGAAAAGAATAACCAACTTGTTTTAATGGACAAGGGATTTTCTACAGTAATGGTTTTGCCAAAGGCTTTTCACTTCCTAATAGATTTTCACTTGTAACTGATCACTCGTCAAAGACTCAAAGTTTTCCGTAGAGTTCTGTCAGGCAACAGCAATTGACAAGCCTCATATCTCCTCCACCAGCAGTGCAAGTCTCAGTTACCCAAGAGCTAGAAACACATGAACACAAGCCCATGAAATTCAACTAATAACTCTATCCTCTTTGCACAGGAGGGCAGACACTTCCAGCTGCTGCACTGCCTCGAGGAATTAGGCTGAACTATTTGTGGTGTGGGTGGGGAAGAGCTTTTCAGGTCTCAATCAGGTCTGGAGCAACAGTCCCAGCAAGTTCAATTAGTCACTCACCTCCCTTGTGTAAGATACAGAGCTAACCTCCTTCTCTTCTTCTATTTACATTTCAGTAATCTAAGTATCTAAGCCTATCTAACAAGTTTGAACATTTGAGACTAAAACTAAACTCATGCACTTCCCAGCTGAGCTATCGGGTGTATCAGCAATGGGAGTGCCTGACAGGAGAACTTCACCTGCGAACGTGGGCTGCTTTACCAGCGGCTCTGAACCCACCAGGAACGGCCAGCTTCTCCCGGACAGAACTTCAGCAGTAAAGGAGGTGTGTTAAAACACAACTGCAGGCTAGGTAGAGGCTCTCCACGCTCTTCTACACCACAAGAAACTCTCCTCTTGTTTTGAGCCTTCTCTCAGACAGCGTTTCTGTGATGAACGACATTAACTCATAAAGCAGGCTTTGCCTGGATATACCACTGTAAAAGTTGTGCGTGTTATGCAGTAGTGGGGAGGTCACAGCTCCTGAACCTCAGACTCCTCAGCTCTACCTCCGCCTCATGAGGATGTTGCAGTAGTAGCCGCCAACTTTGCATCAGACCAGAGACAGAAGATGTTTCCTTCCTACTATGCCAGAGGATTTGTATGTAAGAGTAAGTACTTCGAAGTCACGTACCCCTAACGCTGTGAGCACCTGCTGAGGAACCCTTGTATTAAAACCCAGGAGAGCAGCTACATACCTGGAGGGAAACTGAAAACCATTCCTAGACACCTGGGCTTTGCAAATTTGATTCCCACAACTGATAAAACGTAAACAAAAAGGAGCTTGACTTTCAAAAGAGGAAAGCCACAGCACTTTCCCAATGACAGATCAGGTATCCTCAGTTTCTGTGGGTGGGGCAGCAGAGCTAAAACAAGTCATGTAGAGTGGGGCTTTATTTTCTGGTGCTATTTGTGTCAGGCTGGAACATGCCCCAATACTTATGTCACCTCAAAAATAGAAAGACTTTTGTTTGATGTTAATCAAGCAATATAGTTAGCAGATTGATCATTAAACAAATTCCAAGTAGTAACTGCCACCTGCCTCACTGTAGATGGGCCTTTAAACTTTCAAAGAGACAAAACCTGGTGGCTGAGGGAAGGAAACGGAGAAATTTAGAGCATTGTTGGAGGATTTTATCATGCAAAAAGTATTCCTCAAGGCCTCTGAGGATCAGATGTTCTTGTTTCCATCAAATAAACTAAATATTACAGCAGCTTGGCAGCCATTTCTCTCAATCTCCTGCTTAAAATGAAAGAATTCAAAACAAATCCAAAAAGCTTGCTTTTTTTTTTGCTTTTTTTTTTTTTCTTTTTAAAATTGATCTGTTGCTATGATTTGGAGTGATTTCTTTGAGACAGTTTAGCAGCTTTTATAAAAATCCAATTCACTCATGCTCATGCCATACTTACCATTGGCAATCTGCATCCGGGAATGCTGGGGAAGTCGTGATGCTCCATGTGGTAGCCTACATTAAAGGTGAGCCAGTTCAGAGGTCCATAATAAGAGTATGTCTCATACCCTTTTAAGAACATGTAGTGTTCTGCTATGAAGTGCCCAGAAATGGGATGTACACCCATGCAAAGAATCGTACCTGCTATTAAGTAAATAATAGGTTTGAGCCCCCAAAGGTAGTAAATTATAAGGTCTATAGAAAACTGGACGAGAGCATTAAAAATTTCCATCCGTGTAATTGCTTTGGGGTTCACATACAGTGGTCTCAGACTATAGAACAGCGGTTGGAGGAAAAGCCAAAGCAGTTTCCGAAGTGGTGTACAGAAAAACCAACCCTCAAAGTCTGTGGGAATGTCCACATCCAGGCTATCCCCACCAAGGTACCGATGATGGTCAATGTGGTATTTCTTGAAGGAGGCAGAATAAGGGATGCCAATCGGCAAGTTGGCAAAGACTGCAAACCATCGGTTCCACTTGGCCTGCTTATTCCCAAAGGCGACGTTGTGTGAAATATCATGGATGGCTAGGGTCAGTGAATGGTTGATGCAACCCCCAAAACCATAAGCCCAGAAGAAAATCCATTTCCAAGATAAGTCTTTCACCAGGTAGCATGCTAGAAACTGCGTGAAAACCATTCCAGATACAATCCACTTTAAATGTGGATCTGGTCCCATCAGAGTCTTGATCTCTGGATATTTTGCTAAAGAGAAAAATGCAGAGAAAAATCTCATTAGATCACAGTTAAGTAAACATAATCACCACTGGGACTCTATTTTTATCACCCTATGTTTGAGGCCCTACTTTTAGAAAATAGCAATTCCAAAGAACGGTTGCCACTACAGTGAGAGCTTTACTAATGTACAGGTTCCATTCTCACTTCCAGCAACATGTCCAATTGTGATTGACATATAGAGAGATATACAGACACACAAAAAAAAAAAAATTACCCTGATGGTCAATATGTGGCATCATGTGCCTTCACAACGATGAGTACTGCTTCACAATGATGAGTATTAGTATGCCAAAACCCACCAGATTTAAGCTCTAAGAAGCACCTTCTCTTGAGTTTTTAATTTCCATTTTTATTTTGCCGAGTCCAGATGCTGTTTTCCACAAAAGGGATGCAGCTGCCTTCTTTGTAGCCCTTTTCACACTGTTGCTTCAGACATACTAGCAGAGAAAAGAGGGCTGAGCAACAGGCTTGCCAGGTTTTGCTCTGTGGTTAGATGACAAATGTAGCATTAAAAAAAATTCCTAAGTATTTGAGTGTTCACCAGTGCTTACAACATGTACAACTCTTTGCACATGGTAACATTACAAGAAAGTCAGCAATATTATCAGGCATTTGTAAGACACAGAAATTTTTTCTCTATTCCCATTAATTAGCCTGTTTCCAAGTCACATACCAAAACCAGGGATGAAAGTCACATAGATAATCACACAACAGCTTCATGCAGCCTCACAAATACCACAATACAGCATCAGAGAAACATGGGCTAAGCTTGCCAGGTCTGACGTGTGTTAGGCCAGGACCAGCTTGCTGATCTTTGGTTCTACTGGCCATTCATTTGTCCTTTTAAGAAAAAGAAAATACACAGAAGTACAGCTTATCTTCTAGGTGCTGTTCATTGCTTCAGGTGTCTTCTTTATGAACTCACACTTGTCATTTCCAGTATTAACTTGCACATGAATTTTTTCACTGTTTTATGGCTTTTACCCACCTACTGGCCTCCCTCCTTTAACTCATACTCTGCATTTCTCAATAATTACAGCTTACACAGATAAGACTGTAGGACAAGTCACTCATTCTGAACCCTGAGGTTACACAGCATGTCCCTGTAAGTTTAATAGGCCCATTTTATGAATATAAAAGTAAATATCATCTGACTGTCACAGTATAATACCAATGCAATAAAATCAGATTATAATGATTTGCAATCATGCAGCTGTATATATGATAAACAAACGCTGGAGACAATACACGTAACTTCATGTGACCTTGTAAGCAGTGGCAGGTACTGAGTGCAGGACGTAGAGAAGGTTTTTATAGAAGTGAACCCTGAGAAGTTTGCAGAAGCTCAGAGAGATGAAGCACTACTTAAAGAAGCAGGTTGATGTGATCATGCCCTGCAACCCTTCCAACAACTTTTGAGCCTGTTGGCCAACTTCAGTCCAACTTGAGAGAGGTTAGAGACAATAAAGATCAGACAAGTGCTGTGAAAGATGACGAGAAAAGAGATATTCTCAATTCTTTCTCTTGTGAGGATGAAGGGGCAAAAATCACCACGAGGAGATGTCGTGGTTTAACCCCAGCTGGCAACTAAGCACCACACAGCTGCTCACTCACTCCCCCCCACCCAGGTGGGATGGGGGAGAGAATTGGGGGGGGGGGAGTAAAACTCATGAGTTGATATAAAGACAGTTTGACAGGACAGAAATAGAAAAAGAAGGGAAAATACTACTAATAATAATAATAGAATATACAAAACAAGTGATGCACACAATACAATTGCTCACCACTTGCTGATGGATGCCCAGCCAATCCCTGAGCTGCAGTGCTCCCCCAGCCAACTCCCCCCAGTTTATATACTGGGCATGACATCACATGGTATGGAATAGCCCTTTGGCTCATTTGGGTCAGCTGTCCTTGCTGCATTCCCTCCCAGTTTCTTGTGCACTCCCAGCCTCTGCTGGCAGGGCAGTTTGAAACACTGAAAAGTCCTTGACTTGGTATAAACAGTGCTTAGCAACAACTAAAACATCAGCGTGTTATCAACATTATTCGCATCCTAAATCCAAAACACAGCACTATACCAGCTACTAAGAAGAAAATTAGCTTTATTCCAGCTGAAACCAGGACAGGAGTATTCAGACAAGAGAGAGATTTTCTAAGTGGTGGGGAAGTTCTAGTAAAAGCTCATGTCTTTCTGAAGTCAGCCAAACTTTTTGATAAAAATCTCTGGAAAGCCTGGGGGGGTTGTTTTGCTGTTTTGGTTTTGTCCTTGTTTTCACAGGTTTTGAAATTACGGTTTTCACACTAGAAATGCTAACGTGCTCGAAATCATTCTCTGGTACCTACACAGGTACCAACATTTTTTTACACAAAGTGCTGGGATATCCACTCTAAAGAATAACTTGATATAATGACCTGGTCAGAAAATCTGTTACAGAAATACAATTTTATGTAGCTTAATGTCCTGCTTAGGGGCATCTGTCCAAAACCCAGAAAACCCTTTAATAAATCAAGCCACTTCAAATTTTCAGTCATGCAGTTGGTAGAGATAAGTTACTGCAGTCAACAGAAGAGATGAAGAAATGTAAAACAACCAAATCTGTTCCTCAGCCTGGTCAAATTGAGGCCACTTTGACCAAAAAAAAAAAGTTTTAATGGGATGGGAAAATGACTAAGAGATGCTTTATATTGTAGTTTGAGAACAATGAAAGTTTTCAACCTATTTCTTTTTGTGGCAGCTAACAAGGATTGCAGATTACATTTAAGAGGTTTCAGAGTAGTAACTGCCAACTGGCAGCAACAGTGTCTGCAAGCAGCAATGCAGGTAGATCGCATTTGTCGCAGGTGACAGCTATTAAGTAACTTGCTAGGGTTTAATATTAAATTCAACACATGATTAACTCCTCTCCACCATGAAATCTTTGCATACTAGTTAAACCACAACACTGTGTCTGTTTATCATTAATACTGATAAACCCTTCCCATTTCCATGGCATGTAGAAACCTCAGGGAGGCTGACAGGTGGGACTGCTAGGCTCACTGGAGGCCAAAAGCCTCACTGGCACAGTAGCCTGCCAGAGATCGTTTGGTTCAGGAGCACTTCACATGCAAAATGTTGAATGCTGACCCTTTCAAAACCTGAGGCCAAGCACTTTTCAGTGAGACACACTTAATCTCAGATTAAGCGATCCTGATGACAGAAGTTTATATATAACGTGCTGATGCAAAGATGGAACAACATAAACATGTATCTCATTTTTCCCTCGTGTTCATGCCTTGCAGTTAGCTGAAGGAATACTAGTAAGGCAAGATAGAGCACTTACAGTTGAAAAACCTGGACAACCCTGTAAGGCTGCTGTGACAAGTGTCCATAGGCGCTGTGCAAACCAGACATCAGCCATCTGCACGTCCCAAAGGCAACAGAGAATCAGAGACAGGGCTACTGTGCAGTGCTGAACCAGGAGCCATAAAGGATTATCAGACCTGTGGCAACCACACAATAAAGACACCTACTCTCTACTCTTGAGACTGTTAGAGTTTCACACTATGAGGCATCTGAAGGGAGATTTTCATCATGCTGCTCTTTCTTGATTTTCTTCCATTTTGGTCTTCCTGAGCACTTTTCCATTATAAAAATGATGAGCTTCTATATGGCCAGAGTCCATTGCTTCCCAACAAGCACTGGGTCAGGGCTAATACATGACAATGGGCATAAAATGTAATCTATACTGAGCTCTTTGTTATGCACAATCATGGCATGGAGGGGGCACAGGAACAGAAGAAAAAAAACCAAACCATCATTCAGCCCTTCTAGATAACGTCTTGTGTCCACCCCTCCCTTATGTGACCACATGGGACCAGGATTTGCCCTTTAGAGTACAACGGGACCAGGATGGTTCCAGCTACTCTGATGTCTCCACAGCACATTCTCCAGCCTCCAGGTTATTGAGAAAGTCTGTTAGCTCAGCCCAGCAGACAGCTTATCCACATACACTGCTTCTAGTTGTCCAGACTGAGCCAATGTACTGGCATTTGGAGTGTGGGGATACTGGTGTAGATGTACAGCAGTGCAGAAGCATGACTTTTCTGTCTCCAAGGTCAGCACACTGCAAAAGCAGTGCAGGCACTTTAGTACAGTGGGTAGATGTAGTTAATAATTCTGCCCAGCCAGCTCCATGGTCTCTATACCATTACCTCAGAGCAGCTGAAATCTGTACCACGACGATGAAAGACAGCATCTCCCACTTGTACAACAGTGTGGATGAAAGAACAGCAGTCAAGAGAGAACAAATGCTGCAAGTATATTTTCAGAAGCATTCACGATTCTGAAACAACTCATTTACTGAATTAATGTTTCACGGAGATCACTCCACTGGTGTGTGCAAGCATCAGCCACCTTTCTAGAGGCATGCCTCACTGAAACGCTACTGGCAAATTACCCTGACTACACTTTTGTTGCCCTGATGTTCCTCTCTGGAGATCCAGGAGCACTTGCCATAGCCCTACAGTGATCCTCAGTTATGGCTGGAGTAATTGTTCCTGGAGAAGCCGTCAGTCGCTAGGTCCTGGTGTTCCTCCTCCTCAGGAGACAGCAAATATCTTGTTCTAAACCCTCATTCATCCTCTATTCCCACTGACAATGTTCCTGAGATGACTCAGGAGAGCCCCAGTTAGACCTCAGTGATGGCACCAGACACAATTTCTCATTGATGTGACACCACATACTTAGCACTTGCACATTTTGGCATACATGGGATTTGGATGCGGGCAAGAGCAGGAGCTGTCCACAAACACAGGGGTGATAGAGGTTTAAAGGAGCAGCAGCCCTGCCCACATCCATGAGAAGCTAGTTGTAACAAAAGAAGAAATTTACTTTCTTCATCTTCTTTTATTTTGACCACAAGCGCAGCATACAGGTATAGTCAAAGTAGAGATAATATCAGTATAAGACTTTCAGAAGGCCTGTTAAAGAGAAAGGGGGGAAAAAAAAAAAAAAAAATCTCTGTGATGCTGCTGTCCCGGACTACGTTCTATCAACTATGAGTCCCTGCCAGAACAAATAAGAGACACCAGGCACAGGATGTTAGCTTCAGTACCCCGTGCCCTATGCTGGAGCTGTATTTGTACCAAAAAAAATAAAAAACCAAAAGAAGTCTGTTTGCTGACACGATAGTGTTTTGCCTTTTAGCAGCTCAGCTCATGAACATGCTCATAAACAGCACAGCGCACTTGAGCCCTCAGCACAGGAAAGACATGGACCTGTTGCAGCAGGTCCAGAGGAGGGACACAAAAATGATCAGAGCGATGGAACACCTCTTCCATGAAGAAAGGCTGAGAGAGTTGGGGTTGTTCAGCCTGCAGAAGAGAAGGCTCCGGGGAGACCTTATTGCAGCCTTTAAATACTTAAAGGGGGCTTATAAGAAAGGTGGGAACAGACCTTTTAGTAGGGTCTGTTGCAATAGGACAAGGGGTAAAGGTTTTGAACTAAAAGAGGGTAGATTCAGACTAGATATAAGGGATAAATGTAAGAGTGGTGAAACACTGGCACAGGTCACCCGGAGAGGTGGCAGATGCCCCCCATCCCTGGAAACATTCAAGCTCAGGTTGGACGGGGCTCTGAGCAACCTGATCTAGTTGAAGATGTCCCTGCTCATTGCAGGGGGGTTGGACTAGATGACCTTTAAAGGTCCCTTCCAACCCAAACCATTCTGTGATTAATTCAAACCACACATGAGCCAGGACACACGTAGGACACACACAGAGGACAACATACATGACAAAAGCTTCTGGCTTTGCATAGTCTCCTGCCCCCTCCAGTATGCAAATTAATAAGAAACCTTTATGGCCCAACTAACTACACTGAAGTTTTATGTATCCATTGTGCAAAGACAAGGGTCTTAATGTTGTGTTTGCCACCCACAAGCTCCTAAATTGGTTTGTGCTAGCTGGTCCAAGGGAGCCGGGTCACCCAGAAGCAGCCACCAGAGGCAAAGCACCACAGTAGTGGCACATTGCTGGTGTGGACAGAGATGGATGATGTCAGCACATCACTACGACAGCAGCTATGACCTGTTTATTTATGCTTGTTTATTAGCTGGTTCAGAGTAAAGGGATGTAGGAATGCTAGAAAGAGGGCTTCCGACTCCCTCTGAAAAAAACCTGCAACATGGAGTAAACTGAAGCCTTCAGTTGCACTTAATACATTGTCAGCACAAGCTCCTAAACCAGTGACTTTCTGCTCATGTGATTTATTTTATAGGTGATCCCCACAGGGAACTGGCGTGAGCACTGAGATCGCAGCTATTCTGAATGCGCTCATCAGAGAACGTGCACATCAGTGGCAGCACTGTGCCCACGTACCGCAGCATAAAGGGGAAACAAACTCATAGTTTCTTTGTCAGAAGCATGTGTAATTCAGAGCTTTGATTTAAGCTAAGGAGATACACATCTTGCACATTTCAGCAGGTACAATTTATCAGAATTTTCATAAATGTGAGGTTTAAGTAGGCAACAGAAGAGTCAGCTGGAAGAAATAGCAGACTAATCTCTAAATAAGCGAGCAGAGCTGGAAGCTATTATACTCAAATAGGCTAAATGCTAAAATAAAATGGATTTTGGCTTTTTTATTTTGTTCTACCTTCACTCTGCCCCTGCCCCCTGCCCCCTCCCTCCCCCCAAGGCTAACGTCTCAGTCTTTCTATAGGATAAAGCACATATAAAACACTTGCACCATCTCCACTCCAAAATAACTTGCCAAAGAACCAGCTATATTATTATTAATTATTCTTGGATGTTAGATCATATTCAGACACTCCTAGCCTACCCTGAGCAACACTGATTCAGCCCTCATCTTCAGCAGCAAACAAGTGCTTCCCTAAGGATCCTGTGAGGCAAGATGTTTTCTCACAAACCTACAGTAATTTTACAAAGTTAGATCCGACCCACAGCACAAATAAGATCTCATTCTTTCCATCCCACAACAAATTTCTCATTACTTGCATTTGGAAAACTGTTTGCAGGTGAAATGACCATTCGTTGTGTGCTTATGGTGTTACCAGCAATTGAGCAATGATTTTTTCATCTTCTCTCAAGAATGAAAACACACCAACACTTCCCACTGTGCAAGACCATAGCTCTCCAAGGGTTTCAATCCAACAGACCCCTCCTGCCACTGAAGTAGAAATCTTATTTCTACTAGAAGTAGATATCCCCTTTACATTACACCCTACATTATTTCTCCCTCTAATAGCATTTGTATAACTATACAGCAAGGCTAAGCAGATCCAGATGAAAAAACTGTCCCATCAGGCTAGTTTTTAGCCAGGTCTTTCCCTAACACAGCTCACTGCAGCATTACACAAATCTCAGTCCTGACACGAGGCAGTAACAGGTTTTTCATAAACAAGAGGGTGAGAGAACAGCAATGAAACAATTCAATTTCATAAACTGAAGGGCGTGAATAACGTGTTCAGGAACACAAATAATGTGATCAGGGTCGAAGTGCCAGCTTGGCAAGAGATCTCCACGGTAACTTAGAAGCAGTTGGCACCTAGACAGTACCAAGCACAAGCTACATTTTAATACCTAGAGTCTGAGAGCAAGATACTACAAAGAAGTAAGAGAGAAAGTATCATCCCTCCCTTGCACAAAATGTCGATCTATTTGCTGGTATAATTATAGCCATTAGGAATCACATCCCTAGTAGGTTCATCTAGTGCAACAGTGTCCTGCCATAAGCCAGCTTCCAGTCAGCCCAGTTGATACACACAGCTCATAGCTCTGCTGCTCAACTGGAACCGGTTGCCCAGAGAAGTTGTGGATGCCCCATCCCTGGAAGTGTTCAAGGTCAGGTTAGACAGGGCTTTGAGCAACCTGAGCTAGTGAAATATGTCCCTGCTCATTGTAGGGGGATTGGACTCGCAGAGTTATCATTCAGACATATTGTCACTGACTACAAAAGTCTTATAGACACCTGGGCTACTAACTCTCAAGTCAGGACATACAACTTTGTGACAGTTGCTCTATAGGAACATATTGGGGCAACAGCCCAAGGAAACACCACTTACGTAGAAAGAAACTGCTTATGTGTTTGACAGTTTGCCCATATTTTTTTTCCTAATGGATAATTTCAATTTGCACTTAAATCCAAGTAGTCGTGCCTCAAAGAGACCAACATTTCAAAAAGCTGCAGCCTAAGCAGAAAACAATCAAGTTCCAGTACTTAGCAACCAAATCATTAACCTATTGGGAGGAAAACGCTCCCTTTACCAGTATGGAATGCTGTCCCCAAGGCATTGCTATATACAAACATGTAAAATACATGGATATTTACAGATATTTGTTCATACGTATGTGAGATTCTTACAGTGCACTCCAGCTCAATAGACACTAGACACTTTGGTAAGTACATACTCTAGATACCAGGGGTTTGCTGACCCTCAGGCTTTGAATAATACAGTGGTGATCATTATAGTAATATCATCTGGGATACCATGATAGTTTCAATAACTTTTGGTAATATTTTGGTATTCATGACACTAGTTTCATGATCCGTTCTGCCTTGTCAGACACGGACACAGATTGTTGTGCCCACGTCTTCCATGTCTCTCTTTCCATGTTGTATTTCTCTATGCCCTTCCTTCTGCTCCCACAGCTGGGGCAGGGGGAGCTGCGAGGAAGGAGATGGACCTTGATTCCAATTGCTTGTTCTGAACCCAAAGAGAGTGGAGGCAAAACCCCTGCAAGTATGCAGTTGAAAGGTCCTAAAAAGAGTTCGCTGCAGCAAGGGTAAGGCACTCCAACCACTCCAGTACCTCCTTAGAATACAACTTCCATCATGGTTTGCAGTCCCCACTCTATAGCAAGATCAGGAAAGCAAGAGATTAGCAAGGAGAGAGACCCACCATACACACTCCTACCCGTAGCTCACCAAAACATAGTCCCCTTGACTGAAAGGATGAGTAGTAGCATGACACTAAGAAGCATCATTTTATACAATGACATCATTTGACTCTCTATCATGATTACATAGCAAAATAATTATTATTTTCCTGGATATAATTCAAACCTGGACCAGGATATTCCACCACCACAGCTATACCAGAAATGTTTTTGTAATTTAGATTAATCCTGGATTAATCTGTTAGTTTGTGGAGGAGTTAAGAAACTACAACCCAATATCATAGACCCCGTGCAGCACCTCAGCCACAAGCTCCAGTGCCTTCCTCCATAAAAGATCTTTAACAACTTTATCCTACTCATTAGAGGGAAGAAAAAACCGCAAGCGAACAACCCAAAGAAAAACAGCAAAAAAAAAAAAAATCTTCTTTATTAATAAAATGTTGAAAATATATTCTCAGGAGATACGCAACAATATTCTGCAACGACTCTGAACTTTTAGTTGTTCTCAGAAACTATCTTCAGAAAAACCCAACCCCCCAAACCAAAAGCAAAAACCTCCCAACCCAACACACTCGTGTACGCAGGTGAACGCCGGCTGTACAGTTACAAGACCGTAGCCGGTCCCTGACAAGCAGCGGGGACTTTCTGTGGTTCTCTCGCAAACCCTCACCCACATCCTCATTTATTTTATCGCACTACCAAGACGCTGGGAAAACGTGCCTGCAGGCGGACTCCCAGCCACCCCCCGCCCCGTGCAGACCCGGGAGCGCGGCCGCCCCCCGCCCGCCCCGCCCGGTCCCCCCCCGCCGCCGGCCGCTGCCGCCAGCCCGGGGCGGTGCGGGGCGGACGTCGGACGCTGCCCTGGCCGCCGGGGCGGCGGATCGCCCCGCAATGTCACCTCCCCTGGGACCCAGCTGGGTGCAGCAGGGCTCCGTTCGGCCGCCGGCGGCCCCGCCGTGCCTCTCCGCCGCCTCCGGAAGGCGAGCCTGCGCCGGGAGGCTCGGGGGGAGCAGCAACCCCCCGGGGAAAACACCCCGCCGAGCCCGCCGGGCCGCAGCCCCCGCTCTCCGCAGCCCGGCCGGTGCCCCGAGCCGCTCTCGGCACCGACGTCGGCGGACCCGGCGCGGAAGCCCCGCTCCGCCCGCCCCTCCCCGTCCAGGCGAGCGCTCCAAGCCCGGCCGCCCGCCCCGACGGCGGCCGCTTCTTCCCGAGCCCCTGGACGTACCCAGGATCTCCTTCCTGCGCTGCGTGTGGGGCTGCTCCGTGTAGACCCACTCGAAGTCCTCGCGGGTGACACGGTTCCCCATGGCTCCCGCTGCGCTCCGCGCCGCTCCGCGCTGCCCTTATAGCTCCGCGCCCGGCGGAGGGGCGGCCCCGCCCGCCTCCTGCCTCCGCCCGCCTCTCGCCTCCGGCGGGCACCGGCGCTGCGCCCCGGCGGGGCGGCCGCGGGGGGAGCCTCGGGTCCGCGTGGGACGGGGCGGGGGGAGCTGCGCGGCTCCGCTCGGGTGTGCGGGGAGCTGGGGGAGCTGCAGAGCCCCTCTGGGGTGCGCAAGGAGGGGCCGGGGGAGAGGGGGTGCCCGGGGGCAGGAGACGGAGGGCCGCCTTGCTGTAGGGGGCTCGAAGGCAGCCTGGCGAGGGGAGTGGGGTGGGCCGCGGTTCGCAGGGCAGCAGGATGGCCGTCGAGCTGCTGCCACCACCCTGGGGCCCACTGGGGCTCAACGCCGCCACTACAGCCATCCCCTCCTGGGATGGCCTCGGAGCGCAGGGGGATCACCGGCGCTGCTGGCTGGTTCCCGGGCGCTTCCAGACAGGGCTTTTGGAAAGCAAGGGTAGTCCAAACGCCGTAAATCCAGCGCCACAGCCCTAAGCAGAATGTGACTTAGGGCAAAGCCCAGTCACGTGAGCTCTTCCCAGGGGTGGAAGACCTGGGACGGCGGTGAAGATGACCAACGCCTGACACGCATTTCCTTGGCACCCTGACAAACCTGTGTGAGCTGTCCCAGTAGCATCCCGCCCTTGGTTGCGTCACACTTCACTCCTGAGATTCTGCGGAACCATTTCCCAGGCCCAGTACCATCTCCGCTGAAGTAGCAGGAAATCACACTGCTCCCTCGGTAACAAAGCCAGGCCAAGGACTTGCTAACCTTAAAACTAAGGTGGCCTTGCTAACCTCTGATTCACAGGGAGAGGAGTTACACATGCTACACAGTGATGTTTCTCTACACACACAACCCAAAATTAAAGTGCTGCTCTTGTTCCCACTATGCTCTTTTGCAAGCCCATACCTGACCCACTGTCTGTCTTCAGTGTTCACTATCCCTATCATTAGTCCTTCCGCTGACAATATCCCACTTGGATCAGCTCCACAGTTGGAAGACAATTTTGTTTCATTCTGTTTCAATATGAATCTCTCTAGCTCCCTCCACACTCTCTTACCCTTAAAAACACCTAGCACAGTTGGAAGTTAAAAGGGGCAAAAAAGCAGCCTTGGAAATGTGAATTGTAAATATTTTTCAGCACTAATTTTTGCCTCCAAACCGTGGCAATACTATCACCTCTTACTTTAGTCTAGTTTAACTATTTAAGATTTCTTGGTAGCACAAGAGTGAGTGATTTGATATGAAGTGATACAAATGATATGAATTATATGAAATGATACAAGTTAAAAAACACCAACCCCCAAGCCCCAAACCCTGCCATTTGACTGCTAGAAAGCTCTAGGAGGCTTCTTTGATTTTTTTTTTCCCCCTGAAGTGGTCGAAAAGTAAACCCTTGAATGCTTAAAGGTCCAAAGCAGGTTGAGTGGAAGGAATATGGTATAAAGGTGAGCAGCTTTCCCCAGAGCAGGAGTTTAACCACTTTTTGCTTTTATAGGTCAGCTCTCTGCAAGTACAATGGTTTCTTCACCATTGCTCCAGCACGAGGTTGGTGTTGTCCCATAAAGTTGCAGGGCCCAACCCAGTTAATGGACTGTTAATCCAAGTTAAGGTTATTACATATTTGTATAAGGAATGAATTGTTCAGAGAGCAGATGCATCAGTATCTCAGCCTAAACCTTTAATTGGCTCAAATGTTTTGGCTTGTTGACAGTATTGGTGGAGAAGCCAAAGACGACATGAACATGGTGACACCCTTCTGTCACTTCCTGCTCTGGAGTGCTCAAGGTGACTAAAAAAGCAAATTAGTCGGGCAGTCCATGCAGTTGCAAAGAAAACAAATACGACTTCATCCCCAAAAGTTTATCCAATAGGCTAGTACTATTGCATGTGGTAAATTACGCATGGAAAGTTAAGTATCTCCTTTGCAGGCAACGGCATTGTCTTCACGTAGCCTAATACTGTAAGTTCAACCCGACCACATGAGAAGAACAAAATGCTTTTCTGTCTCCAGTGAGTTGGCATCTCTTTTTGAGGATAGAATTTCATGCTTTATATTTCTGTAATAAGCCAAACAAATTATACTAATTTAAGAGTAATTGTGGATGCCAGACAAACAAGAAACACCAGCTTTAGACCATTTTACAGAATTGGCAGAAGTATTATCCAGTTCTGACCATTTGACACCCTTAGTTTTACAGCACCCCAGTAAAGCGCAAACAGGCTTACAATCATTCACAAAGGAAAAGGAGGGAGGGTTTTAACATCACCTGGCAATAATAGCCCTTTTAATGAATACTATAATGACTGTGAACTCTACAGATTCACATACTCACTACACTTTATGGCAAGTCAGACATGCTTCATACGGTCAGGTTCTCTCAGCTGTAGCCTTCCTTTCTTCAGCAATTTCCTATACTTGTTCAGGATTTCTAACTATTGAGAAGCCTAGTTGAGAGAAATTCCTAACACACTCAACAGGAAGAGCACAATTGCTGACTCTATGCAGGGCGCTGTCAAATATCTCATTTACATAGTTTTAAGTACACACCACACTCACCTCCAGCATCCCAGCTGGCAATTTCCAGGGTAAGAAAGACAAAAATCCTTTGCTCCACTAAGGACATGACCTACGATACGCAGCTTTAAAACAAGATATACTGCTCCTCTCTTCCACATGACCAGGCAGACTCACACTTCCCCACCCAAAGATACCTTTCCACCAGCTGGCTTCCTAGCACAAATGTATTTCTGCTACGCAACCTGGCTACTTCCTCCTTCCACTTATTAAAACAAGAGGTGACACAGTAGATGCGGCAGGAACACCTGCACATGTTTCCCAGTGGCTATTGCCAGCCTGAAGAGCACCCTTGGTGTTTGAGGTATCTTAATTCTGCCCTGGTGTGCAGGCCTTAACTCCTCTTCTTCTGGTTTCCAGAGACTAGTCTTTGTTAAAGTTGATGTTCTGGAAGCAAAATAAAGTTGTCTGGCAATTTTATCACTAAATAAGGTGTTTTCTCCTCTGAATAAAGAGTTCCCGGTCCCATGACAGACTTGTATTTTCTACTTTCTTCTCTGTCTGTATAAATTGGACTTTCCTTCACAGTTATTTTGATTACCTGAAGAAAACATAGCTCTATATTCACTCGTTTAGAAAATATTTTGCAGCCATTTTGAATGGGGTGTCATGCTCTGACTTGGCGTAACTAGTGACAAGGTTTGCAATGTGACGTACTTTATTGAACAAAGTCAAATTTTCATAGGTAGCATAGTTTGTAGACGACCCATGTCATGAACCCGAACCCCCCCCCCCCCCCCCCCGGAGTTAGCTCAGGGGAAATAGTTTGCCAACAAGCCCTAATTTCTGTTTTCCCCTCTTATCTGTGCTGACCCTTCCCTGGTTCGTTCTGGCTTTCTCCTTCCACTGGGTTAACTCTATGCCGGGGCTGTGGGTCGAATTGACCAAGAAAGGGTGCTGAGGAGCTGGTGCGACAGAATCTTAGGGGGAGAAAGGCATTTTCCCTTTGCCGGTGGTTGGCCGTTAGAGACATTTAGTCGTATTACCCGGAGCCCACCCTTTAGGCAGCAGGGTGCTTTCACGCCAGCGAGCGCGACAGCCGCGTCTGCCCAGCCTTTGGCAAATCCTGCAGGCTGGTTCGTAGCGTCTCTGCCGGGGAGCTCCCCAAATGAAAAGTGGGGTTCAAAGAAACGAAGAGCTCCCGACGGGGTCAGCTCACTTCAGCCCAAGCTGCTCGCTCCTCTCTCGCCGTCAGCTTTCCCGCTAGCCCGGCTCCGCGCCGAGGGGCGCAGCGGTCCTCGCCTCCCGCGGCCAGCCCCGCCGGGGACCGCACAGCGCCGTGTCGCTCACGGCCGGGCGAGTAACCCCTCCTCGGGCCAGGAGCCGGGGGAAGCGCGTAGGGAGGAGCGGCACAATCCGGCACCGGCATCGCACGGGCTTCGGGCACCCGCCGCACCCGCGCTCCTCGCCCGTGCGGACGCTGGCGACGCGGCTGCGCGGCTGAAGGGCTCCGCGGCTCTCGGATAACCCTCCTCCTCCGGCGGTGCCCGCCCCGCTCTCCCGGGGGAGCGGGCCCAGACCCGACCCCCCTCTCCCCCCGCCCCGCAGGCGCCGGCGGCGAGCGCAGGCCGCCCCCTGCCGGCGCCGCGCCGACACCGCAGCGCCCCCGCGGGAACCCACCGCCGCGGGGGGAACCCCGAGGAGCGGGCCGCCCTCCGCTCTCCCTCTCGCTCTCCTCTCTCGCCGAAGAGCGGTTTTCACGCTTCCCGTGAGCGCAGCAGCGCTCCGCGATCGCTCCGCCGCGCTGCGCGGGCCGAGGCCTTGGGGTAAAACGTTGCGAGGGCCGGGGCGACTGCCCTTGGGCTCTGCCTTTCCCAGGAACGGCTTTAGGGCCGTGACCGGCAACTCTGCGCTGCGTTCGCCTCACACAGGTGCGCGTTTTCTGTTGCTGCAGCAAGTCTAGCTGTCCCGCGGGTCTAACGGAACTCGACAAGTGGAAGACTCTGACTTAGGAAGGGGTAACTTCACGGGAGCGATAGACTTGATTTGGCAGCACCCAAATGTTCTCGCCTCCTGTAGAAATACCCGCTTAAGGATTTGTAAAATGCTTTGGTCTGATCATTAGCTAGAAGCTTAACAAACGCAGGCCTACTGTAATTAATGACACCGCTCTGGGATCAAGTACAGAATGTATTTAGAAAGACTGCTTCTGCAGAATTCCAATGAAAACAATTTCCTCTTCTACGTAAATATTTTATTTCATGTTACATTTTCACCCTTCTGCTTCTTAGTTTTTTCAAAGAATCACAATTTTCCTGGAAAGTAATTTATTCCACACAGTGGTTTATATTGTTCAGAGGATTTGCAATTGCTTTCCTTCATGAGACGCATTTGCTGTTACACACCATAAGTACATATCCCATGAACAGCTTATGCTACCCTCCCGGCAATCTTGGCATTTCAGGAACGGTTTTACTAGCATCCTGGTACAAATACCTGAATGGAGTATATTAACTAGCCTTCCCTTGCACAGCAAAAATGTTATATATGCAAAAAGTAGCAACAATGTGAGAACCTAAGGGGTTCCCTTTTGACAAAGAGTGTCAGGATTACGAGAGAATGTGGGTCCTGTGAAGAAAGGCATTGGATTAAACTGGGATTTCTCTCCTCCCCCTCTAAGCATGGATGTATCTTTTCTCTAAAGCCCTACCCTACTGCACATCACTGGTATGGCAGTGCTTTCTAGCCCACAGCTAACCCCAGCAGATCTGCTCTTTCAAACCTATTTCCCGATACTCAGGTTTCAACCTGATGTACTTAAAACCTGATTTGTTTCAGTGCTGCTGCACTCACTTCTGACAACAGGAGTGACACGGGCTTACAAGGGGTACTTTGTTCAGCCCCTTGAAGTCAGAGACTGAGCTTTGAGTAGAGGGAGAAAAAAAAGCCACTTGAAAATGGCTAACTGTGTATATGTGTGTGTATGTGTGTGTGGGGTGCCTGCAGGAAAAATTCCCGCTGCAGGGAACAGTTGGAGAGCAACTTTGAGAACAAACTATGCTAAATTCCAAAGATTATGTCATACAGTCTCTGTTTTTGCTTTGCAGAAATATTTTTAGTCAGTATACCTACTGTAGCAACATACACAGTCCCTCCAAAATGGCCTAGGATTTGACAATAAAACCACAAAGTAAAATTACAATCTTTCCTCCAGCGAGTTTGAGTTACAAATCCTTCTAATATAAGCACACCAGAAAAAGTATCAATCAGCTTTACTTATGCCTAAGGAGTATGAGTATTTATACTCATATTTTAGCAAACTGTCAGAGAAAATCAACTCACAATACCTATTGCCCTGTAGAAACCCGGCTAAGCTGGTTTAAGAAGAAAATAGCTGCCCTTGGGCTTTCATTGAGACCACAGCAATTTATACATCTTATTTATTTTTAGTTAATTAGCCTCATTAATTTCAATCTGAGATTTTTTTTTTTTCTTTTAAAATGTAATATTAACACTAGGGCTACTTCTTTCTTAGTGCTACGGGGATCTATCAATACCTGGTGACTTTAATGGAAGCGGAGAGCTCAGCACTTTCCAGCATCAGGTCTGGCGTCTGTAACCCAAGCAAACACATATGCAGGCGGAGGGCTAACAAGTCCTGCTATTTGTAAGACAATAGGCATGAACAGGAGCTGCAGGTTTGCTTCTTGGTCCCAGGGTATGAGCAGTTAGGACACACATTCACATATACTGCCTGTGCTGGCAGGTGTGAAATCATAGCATGCTGGCTCAACTAATACGTATTATTTCCCAGAAGTTTCTGTTCCTTGTGTTGTCTATAATTTGCAAGATACAGCCTATTCAGATGTCTATGCACATCCTATGTTGATAGGTTTACTATGACTGCTTTGTAAAGGCTGAGGATTTTTGGAAGGGTAGTTTCATATCCTCAGCCATGAAATCAGGAATAGAGGAGAAAACCTTCATTTTTGATCATCAGCTTTACAACTCAATAATAATTATTTCTATTTTCCATTCACAATTAAAGGGTTAAATGTTTCTAGAGCAAGGATTAGGCCCCCTGATTCACATATCCTTTCATACAGTAAGAAAAACAAATTATATGATCTTGTCCTTACAACAAAGCCTGTTTAATGAGACTGGGATGATTAGTGACCATAACACAGAAATTAGCTTGGAATGGTGGCAGTGCAAACTCTGTCTCCCTCCCTCTGCAAGATCATAGCTGAGAGAAAATCCTTCCTCGCTGTGGTCAGTCTCAAAGACATAAGCAGATGACAAATGGAGGAGAGCGCTATAAATCTCAGCAAATTAATTGGTGTAGCTTTGTTAGCTGCTTGGTTTGTTTTTAAGAGGGGAATCTGAAGTAGGATGCAGTATAGCAAAGAAAACAATAATTATTAAAAGTACCAGAAAAAGAAACAGAGAAAGGAGGTGCACACAGAGTTCATTGCTTGTTCCCAGTCATAGTCAGCAAGCAGAACCTTATCCTCATAATGAACCTTTACATGTGTTTTGTAGGAGTCCATATGCAAATTGGGATCAGGGATTTCCCTCATGCTTAATTAGCAATAGGAGGAGAGAGGACAACATTTGTAGCAGAAGCTACTGGGCCATAAAACCCGGGCATAGTGGTAGCCATATTAGATCAGCTGGAGGTAAGGAGGCTAAATTATGAAGGACTATAAAGGTAAAGTTAAAACCACATTTCCAGCAGAGCTGCAAAGACCTAGGACAAGGACTCTGGGAAAGGATGGCACAGCTAATTAGCATTTTTCTTAGTGAATTACTTTAATGGCATTGTAAATCCTAGTTCAGATTTCTTCCTGAGTTGGTTTTGTTTTGTTTTTTTCCTTCAAGACCCCTTCTGTTCTAATTGATTAATAAGCCATTCTAGATGAAGATAACAAGGAAAACCTGATATCTTGAAATGGCCTTATTCATTAGTGTTAAATAAGTCTTTAACAGGTATTAACAAAAGAACCTTGTATTATCAACTACTGATGTTCTTCTCCTCCAGTAAATGACTCTATATCTGGTCTTGTTTACACAAGAGCAAAAATATCTTAAAAGGTATTCATGTCACATATTTAACTAGATATGTAAGTATTACCAGTTTAGTGATGGGTGTTGATTTACAATGGGAGAGTTAATCTTCTCAAACGTTAGACAAATAGTTTGTGTGAGGATGAGTTAAAAATAGGATATCAAAAGTTTCCAAATCAGTGAATTTGAAAGGCTGGGTGAAACAAACTGGGGAAAGGGTGTGTTGACCCCACTAGAGGCAAGAGAGAAGGCTGTAGATGATAGCTGTGAAAAGCTCATGTTTCACAAGTTTGACACTTCAAATTTCTTCCTCTTTTTCTCACTTTAATGTAAGCTGAAGGGGGCAGGAATAGGGTTAAAAGAAAAAAACCCAAGATTTAGAAAACAAGCGTTGATCTTTTTGTTCATTCTTTCTTACTTTGTGAAAGATTAATTTGTTTTGTGTGACCTTCCTTTTCTTAAAATATAACAGACTTTTGTATTGACTACGTAATTCTTGTTTAAAAGAACAGTTACCTAGTTTTTGCTTGATGCAGCTGAGATAAGGGCCAGAACAATTAGTTGTGTAGTATGAAATGAGAAACAGCTCTTTATATAAATATCATGCAACTGGATATTATACACAAAGTTGGATTGGTACAGCAATGACAACTATGGTTTCTGGAAGCTGTGAACTACTAGTTCACCACAAGAAAACAAAAAACACACAAGAGGAAAAAGCATAATATCGATTGAGTGGCTAATGATGTTGAGTGCTGACCATCATCTGCTGATGCTATACTGAGCACACCTGAGAGACGGACTGTAACAGTTCTCCCAAACCAGGGTCCTGCAATGCCTCAAGCATCCCATATCTTCTTGTACTATAAGCAGCACTGGTGATTTCACTGCAGGTAGTCTGCATTTAACAAATGCTTTAAGTCTAATCAGGACACTGAGCGTCCCAGGAATAGCAAAATAAAATTACAAAAAAAAAAAAAAAAAAGATGGAGCCATACTCTTCTAGTAGCACCCAGTGAAAGGACACGAGGCAATAGGCACAAATTGCAATACAGGAAATTTTACTTAAACATAAGGAAAGAAATTCTTTACTCTGAGGGTGGTCAAACATGGGAACAGGTTGCCAAGAGAGGCTGTGGAGTCGCCATCCTTGGAGATATTCAAAGCCCAAGTGAACATGGCCCTGAGCAACCTGCTCTATTTGACCCCACTTTTGAGCAGGGATTTGGACTAGACAATCTCTAGAGATCCCTTGTAGCCTCAGGTCTTCCATGATCCTGTGAAATGGAAAAGATCAATTACCCTTGTTAGTTAAAGCCCAAGCTTAAGTATCCTTCAGGGTAAATTGAAACAAAACGTGATTTTTCAAATTACTCATGTATGTCATCTATGCATACTAAATGGTGGCAGTAACCTGTCTTCAGAACACTTATGCTGATGAAACTTTTTGCCCTAAAACAAGAACCCAGCATATACAAATGACATATACAAAATCTAAAAGCTGAAGGAGGTTCAGAGGAGTAAGAAATATCTTTCAGAGCATGCATCTTGTCTTTTCCTTTCCCTCCCTCCCTCTCTCTTTCCTTTCTTTTCCTTGTTTCTATCTGTCTGTCTTTCTCTGTCTTTCTTGTGCATGTTACTGGTAGCTCAGGTATACTTGGATGGCACTATTTGTTTATGAGACTCTATACCAAAATTAAAAGAGGTCAGTTCTCCATAACCCATAGCTTTCTAACTTCTCCAAAGAACGACTGTACAGAGCAACTATACTGTTTTGTGCTGGCTTTGCAGCTGTCATTTCTTTGAATCTGGAGGTTTTCCCCTGCCCACCCAGCTGCTACAGAAAGGCAAACATGTGAGCCAGTTAAGCCCAAAAGAAAGAAAGGCTACAAGGATGGTAGGAGCTGGGTTTCTCAAGAGAAAACACGTGCAGTTTTGCTCTTTCAGTTAGATATGCTCAGGACTTGAAACGACTACCAGGATTTTTGCAGTGCCAGGAAAGGAGAGTGAAGAAAAAACAATGCTGGGGTGGGGGTGTGTGTGTGGGGGGGGTGTGTGTGAAAAGTTAAAAACTGGTTTCTGCAGACTGAAGGTGGACTACAATTTACTAAAGCAGATTTTAAGGAAGGAACAAAAAAACCCCACCAACCCAAACCAGCTAAATCTGAGGCATCTAGAGCTAGTAGAGCTTGTAAAGAATATATATTCTTAAAAACTTATTTGTTATGGAAGCTCAAAAATAACTTTTATTTCCAATGAAAGGTTTTACATTTTTTAAATTAAGTTTTTTTTCCCCCTCACTTTTTAAATGAGGCTAAGAAACAAGCTGAAGTTCTGAGGATGGGGAGCAAAATTGGGTGCGTAGGGCAGGAAGGTAAGAGATTATCAAGCGAGCAACTTCTGCTGCTATTTGGACAGAGGACGAAGTTTTCTTTTAAACACCTTTTCACTGGGCAGCTTTCACATCTTTATTTTTGCTTGTTGCTGTATTTTTTTTCTCATCAAGCAGTTGGAAAAATGATGTATGTCTAATCCTTGCAGCTAATAACAAATAATCATATGCTAGTTAAGCAAATCATTTTGTTCAGGATGAAGAGAACTGTATAATGGATAAAACACAGAGCTGATGAAGAATATTTGTATCATGTAACATCTTCTCACTGAAAAATAATGAAATGTGAATGTTGCAGTGAAACATTAAAACATTTGCTTTAAGCCAAAGTACGGGAAAAAGTAGAAAACACTTGCAATATTCAAAATAAGGTGGTTCTGATGCTTACAAACTTAAAAGTGCCTTTTCTGTCCAAAATTATATACTTGTTCAGAGTAAAAACACAAAAATGAAATGGTGTTGTACAGAATTGTTAAACTATTATCATTGACCTGGACCAAAAAATTTATACTGATAAAAAAAAAGACTTGTGACTTTGTTCCTATATTTGACAAAGCTCATTTACACAAACACAAAAAAAACCTTGACCCAAAATAATCAGTTCAGGGCCCAATCCCACTTTCTCTGAAGTTAATGTCAGCTCTGGTGGGAATTCAAGAGCAGGACTAAGTGCATGCCTAACATGTAGGTGACATTAATATTTTGTCTACGCAAGCTTAGAGTAAAAAGTATAAGTGAGTTGTGCATCTTTCCTAAAAAAAGAAATGAATGAACTCCACAATGACTCACCATTTTTTATTACATTTAACTTTTACTGTGGGACAAGGGAGACTTCATCCTAATTTTGAAATAGTCTTATTTTTCAAAGTTACAGGCACTATTTTTCCCACACTGTTGCATTTGCCCTTCCAACTATAGACAGAGGGGCAGAATTTATATGTAACGGTCTGGAAATCTCTCTCCAGGATCTAAAAATAGCCTTTCAGTTTATGAGAATTTTGCAATGACGAACTACATCTCGTAGTTTGTTAAAATGGGAGTGCTGAGTGTGACTGGAGAGAAGGAATTCCCAGATCTCCACACATTAAGTAAATTTGTTGCTATTTCTGATACTTAATAGGAAATTATTTCCTAATCTCATCATTAGCCCAAAGCTCAGCATTGCTGTCTTGAGACTTGGACTAGACTAACTTCAAGAACACTTCATGCTGAGGCAGAAGAAGAAAGTATTTCTTAGCAGGAATCTTTTATCAGTTTTTATATCACAGCAATTTGAGATACGAGCAACCAAAGCAGTGGTGCAGTGAGAAGTGAAGATGAAAATAGAATGTATACTTGTAGCAGCCTCGGAAATACTTAAGAGACACATCTGTACTTGTAGTTAATAGTAGCTTAACATATAAGGGAAAGGAAAGGTGCTACTAACAGCAGAAAAAAGAAGGAATGAGGAACAGGAGATGATCTTGTCATGAGTACAGAAGGCATATAAGGTTTTAACTTGTTTTAAAACCCTCACATTCAGTAGCATTTAATTTATTTCATATAATCCAAACACTTTTTTTGTTTGTTTTTAGATTTAAATACTTGCAGAGCTACCCGTACATTAATCTTCGACTGAAGATAACATACAATCCTTTTGAAGGACTGTTCATCACTACCTTTTGAGAACATTTTACAATAAGATCTTAGGAGACCCAGTCCACGGCCCTCTATCTCCTTCTTGTAAACACTTTCACATCCGCGTCTTCATATCAAGATAGCTGTTTCTTTGCAAATACTGCTCCTGATTTAAATGCACACAGGCCAAACCCCTTACAAAGTTAATAATCAAACCCGTGCAAAATACCAACGAGTGGTATTTTCCCCCCAGCAAGGGGCAGTTGCTTGGCGGGGTGAGGAAGGGATGTCCTGTGGCAGAAGGGGAAGTAAGCAGAGTGTGACTGGAGCACAAAGCAAAGCACATAGTGTTTTGCTGTTGTTTGAGGGGTTTTGGCGAGCAATGGAGTTCAGGGATGGAGAGATGTGTTAATAATTAAGGCAAATCAGTACACTTGATAATTATATTTTAAGTGAGGGGATCACTTCAGGTACTGGAATTTCGTGCAGTGATTGAATTACAATGTATCGCTTATTTTAAACTCTGCTTCTGGGTAACCGAGTTCATGAACTTGGCTACTGATCTCCGCCACCGGCTGTGAATTCAGCCCGCGTTCCCGCTGTCAGCGATGTGGGAACGGCAGCCAGCGCTCCTACAAGCCAACAACTTGCCTGCGCGCAATTTTGAGCTCAAGTCTGCGGGAAAGCGCTGTGCTATACACAATGCTGACCCCCCCCCAAAAAAAACCCCCAACCCCAAACAAACCAAAACCAAAAATAAAAACCTAAAAAAAGCAAGGGAGGAGAGAGAAAAGCTCCCGGTTCTGCTGTAGAACGCAAACAAGCCGTTCCTGCCGGACGGCCTCCCGAGGCTTCTCCGGCGACCTAGCTGGCCGAGCCCGGCGCTCCGCTGGGGCCCGGCGCCCGCCCGCCCCGCAGCGGGTACCCGCCGACAGTCCTCCGCCGCAGGGCAGGGCAGGGCTGGGCTGGGCCCCGGGCCGGCTGCTCAGCCAGCCGCCGCGGGGCGAGCTCACCCGGCCGGCCGGGAAACGCCCGGGACGCGGCCGGAGCCCCCTCCGCCTCCGGCCCAGCCGCTCCGCGCGGGGGACGCGCCACGGGCAGCGGGCAGCGGCCAGCGCGGCGCCCCTCGCCCCTCCCCCTCCCCCCTCACCGGGAGACGGCCCGCGCCCCGCTCGAGGTGGCAGCCGGGCCGCCCGCGCCGACCGTTAACGGCCGGGCCGCTCGCGCGCCACCTGCCGGCGCCTCGTGGCGCGAACCCGTCCGCCCGCCGGCGGCAGCGGCGAGGGCAGGGCCTGCCCCCGGCGGAGGGGAGGACGGGGCGCCGGGGCCGGGGCGGTGCTTGCGCGCGGGGAAGGGCGAAGAGGGAGGGGCACGGCGGGCGGTGGAGCCGGGGGAGGGGGGGGGGGTGACACCGCGGCAGAGCGATTGGCTGCTCCGCGCCGGGAGGAGCTGCTCCGCGTTCGCAGCGCTCTTTGATAGGCCGGCGGTGGTAAATGGAGGCGGTCCGCTGCGGCACGGCGCGCCCCCGTAGGCTACTCCGCTCGCCTGGGTGAGTTGTGGGCGCGGCGGGCGGTGCGATTGGCCGCCTGGCGGCGGGGGGGCGGGTCCCGGCGGCAGCGGCCTCCCGGGGCTGGGGTCCGTCTCGGCGGCAGCAGCGGAAGTCTCGCGAGGGAGCGTAGCCGGGATTTGGCGGCTGGCTGCCTCCCTCTCGCTGGCTGCGAGGAGCTGGTGTTTGTGTGGAAGGGGGAGGAGGAGGAGGAGAAGAAGGAGGGGAAGCGAGAGGAGCCCGAGCCCCACCATCCGCCGAGGGGAGCGGACCGGAGCCCCCTCGCCGCCCGCGGAGCTCTCTTTCCCCCCCCCCCCTCGCCCCGCCATGGCCTCGGGAGACACCCTGTACATCGCCACGGACGGCTCGGAGATGCCGGCCGAGATCGTGGAGCTGCACGAGATCGAGGTGGAGACCATCCCGGTGGAGACCATCGAGACCACCGTGGTGGGCGGCGAGGAGGACGAGGAGGAGGAGGAGGAGGACGAGTGCTGCGAGGAGTGCGGCCCGCACCACCCGCCCCATCACTACCACCACCACCAGCCCATGATCGCGCTGCAGCCGCTGGTCTCGGACGGGGACCCCAGCGGGGCGGGCGGCGGCGCGGCCGGCGGCGGCGGGGGACAGCTCCACCTGCACCACCACCACCAGGAGGTGATCCTGGTACAGACCCGCGAGGAGGTAGTAGGGGGAGACGACTCGGACGGACTGCGGGCCGACGACGGCTTCGAGGACCAGATCCTCATCCCGGTGCCGGCCCCCGCCGGGGAGGACGAGTACATCGAGCAGACCCTGGTCACCGTGGCCGCCGCCGGCAGCAAGAGCGGAGGCGGCGGCTCCTCCTCGGCCGGCGGAGGGGGCCGCGTTAAGAAGGGCGGCAGCGGCAAGAAGAGCAGCAAGAAGAGTTACCTGAGCGGGGGAGGCGGCGGCGGGGCCGAGGGCGGCGGCGGCAGGAAATGGGAGCAGAAGCAGGTGCAGATCAAGACCCTGGAGGGGGAGTTCTCGGTCACCATGTGGGCCTCGGGTAAGTGCGCGCCGGACCCCTCCCTCCCCGGGCCCCGGGCCCCGCCGGCGGCTGCCCGGTTCGCCTCGGACAGTTTTGTTTTGAAGGGAGGCCATGTTTTGATGTGTGTGATGGGCGCCGCCATGTTCATCGCCAGGGCAAGTATGGCGGCTCCCCCGAAAAGATGGCGGGGTCTGCGCTGCTGCCGCCGCTGCTCCTGCCCGGCTCCGGCGGGGGGAAGGAAAGATGGCGGCGGCCGTCCAAGATGGCGGCGGCTGAGGGGGGGTGCGAGAGGGAGGGAGGCAGCGCGCCGCTGGCTCCAGGACTAGGCCGCAATGGCGTAGTTTCTGCAGCAGGGGGAGGCGGGGTGTGCGGGCGGGCACAGGGTGCGGGGCGAACCCAGCCTCCTCGCTTCTCCCCCCCGTCCCCGCCCCGCCGCTGCCGCCGCTCCCCGCGGCGCCCCGCCGCTCCCTCCACGCCTGCCCCTCGCCCTTCCCTTCCGCGGCCGCCGCCCCCCGCGCCTCCCGGCGCCCTCTGTCCTCCTTCTCCCCCGTTTCCCGGCCCGCCGCCGGCCCGCCTCGCCTCCCCTCCCCTCGCCGGCCGCCGCTGCCGCCTTGCCGGCTCCCCGCCTGCCGCTCCTCTCCCTCCCGCCCCGCGCTGCCGCCGCCGCGCACCCGCGGCCCCATTGGGCCGCATTTTAATGCCGAGCGCGGGCGGCGGCCCCGGATGAGGCGTCTGCTGCGGGCCGTGACCGTTATGTGGGGGGGGGGGAGGAGGAGGAGAACCGCCCGCCCCAGCGCCGCCCGCCCCGCCGGCTTTCCCCGGCCCGGGGACGGCGATCTGCCCGAAATACCGTTTTACTGCTCGCCCGGCGGGGGTGGGCCTGGGGGCCGCCCGGTACCGGCCCGCCGGGCCGCTGCGGTAGCCGGGCGGGGTGTGGGTGGGGCCTCCCCGGCCGAAGGCAGCGGTGCCGGCGAGGGGGAAGCACCTCTTAGCCCCCGCGGGGGCCGCCCGCGCCGCTCGCTGGCTTCGGAGGGGGCGGCCGCGAACAACCGGCCCTTCAGAAATCCCCTTGTCAGGAGCCAGGGGCTGACAGCCGGGAGGGGCGGCTCCGCGCTCCGGAGGCAGACCCCCGTCCCTGGGAGCCGCGGGGAGGAAAGCAGCAATTTCTGGTTGATGCTCGGAGACCGTTCAGTTTTTTCCTCGGCGAGGTCTAAAGCTTTAAATAGGCTTTTTACATAGGCGCAGGGAGTCCGTCTTGTGTGAGGTTGCCTGTGTTTTTTGGAGGAGTTGGTTTTTTTTGTGGGAGTGTCTCTTAAAGGGAATAAAATCTTGTGAAGGTGTTCAGTATCTGTGGGGCTTGGAATAAGCCTGACGCGCGCCTGCCCTGCTCGCTTCTTTTACCTGCCACGATTTTCTGATCCCTTCCTTTAAAATATGGGGGGGAAAGAGTCCTTTTAGTCAGCAGAAAAGTATTACTAGTGGCTAATTGGGTTTTTGGGGGTGTTTTTGGTTTTTTTTGTTTGTTTGTTTTACAGAAAATGTATTGCTGGCAGCTAGGCTCTGTAGTCAAAGGTCTGTGCTAAAGTTATGTAAATGTGAAAAAAGCGGTCAAATAGTATCAGTTCATGTAGCGTATTTTAAATGAATTTGAATAGCAGGTTGGTAGTCTATTTTGCATGTCATATTTTTTTGTCCTCTTTTGAATTTTTCAAGAGTCGTGTAAGATAGAGATAACTCTTTATGCTTCTGATGTAGTCCAAAATGTTTGCTCTGTGATGCTTGTGAATGACCAGTAGTTGTTAGAGGGCAATGTTGAAGGAAAAGTGTATTATTGGATGGCTGAATTCACTTGTCTAAAGAGGTAAAAAGCATGGTGATTCTGATTTTTACTCCCTTTTTAAATGTAGGGGATTACTTAGCAAGTATATTCTTGTATATAGTGGTTGACAGCCCAGTGTTCCCTGCTTCTTGATGAACAGAAAAGAACTTTCATTTAAGAGTTTCCCAAATACTGTTTAGTAGAATGGGTTCTGTATGCTTCTGTCTATCATTATATGAAACCTGAATAACTACACTTGCTGGGTTTTTTTTCTTAGAATTGACCGCCCAATAAAGAAAAAAGATAATAGAAACTAATACAGTCTTCTGGTTTGTGGAAGCTACCCAAGATAGCTGAATGCGAATGGATGTATGACTTATGAGCTGGCAGGATACAGGACCTCACTGAGATCAATTGACAATTTCTAGCATGCATTTGCACTCTGAAATTCGTAGTGCCTGATAGGATGCTTCCTTAGAGCTTCTGCATGCTGATTATTACTTGACTGAAGTGAACCATTTGTATAATCAATACACTTGATTCTCCTCCCACGTACACAACTATTACATCAGGGTAGCCCTATTGATTTCCATGGTTTTGTTCTTTATGAGCATGACCATGCAAGCTCAGTGGGAATGATACCCGCTTGTAATTTACTGGAGACTGAATTGCATTGCTACATTCAACTCAGTTATATCCATGATGCAGAAGGATGCAGAATACCTATTCTGACTTAACTTCTAATGCCAAAAAAGCCCCCCAAAGGCCAAATCACAAAATACATAGGGGAAAGAAAAGTATTCAAGTTTGACCTCCCCTCCTTGTGTGCATACACCCCCCCAGCTTCAAACAACCTTTGGCAATAACCTGCTCAGTTAAGAGTGTTGTGAAGTTTTACTGAGCCTATTGGATAGGCTTTTATGCCTCCTACACAGCTTACTGAATGTTATAGAAGTGGTCAAATGCTGAGGTTTGTCTGTTCTCTGAAATTTTAGAGGGGGAATGGTTGCCAGAAAAATTCCAAAAGAAGCAAAACTGGGGGAAAAAAAAAAAAGACCCAGAACAAACTACTGGCTTGCAAAAGCGTAGCTATACTGAAGTTTCCCTGCAGAATCAGGCATACTTTATTTTGAACAAGGATAGTAGTTTTGCCTCTGTATTTTGACATAATTAAAGACTTGCTTGCACACTGATGTAATTGACTGTTTGGTTTAAATGCTTAGCAAAAAGTTTATCAAAAGATGAATAGTAAATAAGCCCATGCATCAAGATAAAACAATGAGCCCTATATTGCTGTTCTTGGGTATTTGAATTGGGGACAAGGGCACTTTGCTCACCAGAGTGTGGGAAGACAATGTGAATTAATAACTTGTTACTGTTTTCTAGTGCTGCTATATTAGCTTGTACATGGGTAGTACCAAATTTAGCCAATCATAAATCTTTGTCCATAAATGAGCATAATGTGTCTGGTGGCACCTCTTGAAATGTATAGAAATAACCTGTGAAATACATAGGAGTGTGATTAAAGGGGACTACTCAATCCTTGTCTTGTTACGTGGTTACTTAGAAGTTGCAGTACTGTTGTTGGCAACGGTTTATACTTACCATAACTTCTCTTATCACCTTGGTATCTATGGTGATATCAAACTTGTGACCCATGATTACTTTAATTAAAGTGTTGAGCTTGAAACAGGAATGCTTTGTTCTAGTTCAGATTAGCTTTCCAGATCTTCAGAATGGAATTATTTGTCTTTTTTCACATGTGAAAATAGGAACTGAACAAAGGCATTCTATTTTCTGAAAGGGTTGAAGAGGTGTGTATGGTAGATACATTAATGTTCCTTTAGTGTGTTTTCTCTATACTGTCTAATACCCATCCTCATTATTTTCATTGGGGTATGTTATAATGGATTTAGAAAATTGTACATAGTTAATGGGGCTAAGTGAGACACCCCAATTTGTACTAGGAAAATTTGTTTTTATGAAGTGGAATTTATTTGTGCCTTTGCTAGATTCAACTTGAATCATCCTCTTCAGTGACTGTCTCCAGGTTGGGTACACAGTAGTGGTGGGGGAGGGGAAAGATCATTAGAAATCGCTTTGTCAGATTGCGCTTGCAAAAATCATTCTTAGATGCAGGAGCATTTGGGAAGGGGGTGCTGAAATGTTGGCTCCGCCAAATGCTGGCATTTCAAGCAGCTGGAGCTTAATTTTGAGGGGGGGGAATCTATTGCTGTAACTACATCTGCTTGTAGGTATTGACTTCTTACTCTGTCAAGCTTTCAAACCTGAAATAGGTGTTGGCTTTAACTATTATTGCTAGCATAGATAGTCTGCAAGCTTAGGGCTGAAATAGCACAACCAAACTTAACATTGCCTGCAGATGTTAAACTGCTCAAGTACCCTATTCCTTGATGGGAAAGACAAAGATGCAGAAGTTATGTGTATGGTTTGGAAATGATTCTTGATAATCCAGGAAGCCTGTGCTGTGCATCCATATTTGGAAACTTGAGGGGTTCATGTTGGGTTTCTAGAAGGTTCTTCAAAACCTCTTAAACAACTTGTAATGCCTGAAAAAAAAAAAAGGAAGCATTTTCATTTGACTTTATCAGATTGCAGGGGTGAGAAAAATAATCACCTGCTTTCTCACCAGTTGTCTTGCATAGTATAAATGATAGACGAGTCATTAGGTTCGGTTGTGGGTCTGTATCAAGGATGGCCAAAATTCTTTGTGATGACAGGTAAAGAGCTTATTACATGAAAATTTTTCATAATGGAGGCAGAAAGTGATTGTCTGGTTCCTTTAAAATGTTAAGATGACAATCTATTTCTGACTCTGATTAAGACAACATTATTGGGTTTTGGTATCCATAAGCATTGAGTCTGCCCTGATGTTTTTACGAGTGAACCTTAGAGGATAAGGTAGATATTTTCCTGCAGCTGTTTTAAATATCTTTTCAGCTTTGAAAGTCAAATACATGAATGTGGTTCATCACTTAGAATGTCTCAGTTAAGTTGCCTCTTAGCCCACCTTCAAACTAGAATCCTCTAACTTGCTATTGGATCCTTCCCTGAAAGGTCAACGTCACTTGTATGCTGGTGATTCAGAAGGTCATAGCGCTTTGGCACGGTGTCTCACAAATGTTGAAGTCAGATGATGACTTTTGATATATGCAGTGTTTTTGTCAGTTCGTGTCTCAGTGTGAAATAAAGAGATGGGTGACACAGGGAAAGAAGAACCTGTTCTCCATCTGTGTGCAAGGCACATCAGAGGGAAAGTAACCTAGCAGCTGATTAGGTTAAAAAATTACATACTGTGCAAAATGGAATTTAACATTCAGAAGTGTCTGCTTAATAACTGTATTATTTAACAAGCTAATTATGGTTCTTTGCTTCCAAACATGACCAATGAACTAACTCGCCTGAGGAGATTGCAATGTGGTAGCAATAACGAAGCTGTTACTACAGTGCCTTGGTGTACTGCACAGTTGCGAATACATCCTTTATCATGTAATTGCATTTCAACTGTTCTTAAAGACAAATATGTTTAACTGATCATAAAAAGAAAATTAAGCTTAGATGTTGTTCATCCTTTTAGTTGGTAAGCAGAATGTCTTTTAACTTGGTACCTTGGGGAGGAGGCTGTAGGATTAGGTCTCATTGCTTTGCTACCAAGTGTACCTTCTGAGTTCCCTTTTGCACTCCTTGTTTTCCACAGGGGAATACTGTTTGAATAACAATGTGTTCTCCCTGCTCTGTAATAGAGGAGGAGGGTGGTTTAGAGAATTAGGGATCTAGAATTGGAGTACAACGGCTAAAATCAAGAATAACTGAGGCAGAAATACTGACAACGCCTCTTGGGTTGAGAGTTAAGGGGTTCATTTTATAAAGCTTGGGAGTTCCAAAGATGTCAGCTGGAGCTAGCTACTGTTCTAGAAATGCATGCAATAATGTGGTTCAGAGGTGGATGGATTTTCTGTGCAACAGAAGGGCTGCAGAGATAGAGAGACTGTGGTAATAAGAGCAAAAGGTAATCAATAAAGTCTTGGGAAACAGATTCTTCCATGATTTGTCATTGATCTGGTACTTGGAATCTGCGGTTACTAGTTTTATCCCAGTAATCTGACTTCTTCCTACATCAGTTGGTACTTGGGCTTGGTACTCTTAAAACTTCTGGTTATTTCACCAGTACAAATGTGTTTTAAGTGGTAGTCAAAAGATATGGGTGGCTAAAATGCTGAACTTTCACTGATCTTAGTAAAAAAAAGTTTGTTTGACATACTTGCTTTGAAGTGCAGAAGTGAATCCAGTTCAAGATGTGTATTGCCCCTATATAGGGCGTGAGAGAAGTGCAGATGGAAGGACACTGAACATCGAGATTTGTTTGGGCATGTCCTAAACAGGTACATAGAACAACCCAATTTACACTAAGTATCTATCCTAATGTAATTGGGCATAGTAGGATGTTGGGAGGTATCTGTGGTATCTCTAACAAATCAGTACTTTACAGCTTTATAAGATAGATACTGGACATAGCTATTGCAGTGACTGGTAGTGCATGTTTTTGTGAAGATGACGTGATTAATTGATTGACCTGCATTGACATCTTCAATACCTTTCAGAAGACAGGACTAAAATCCTGTTCCAAGTTCCTTACAGAAAGCTGCATTAGATCTGTAAGAATAGTGCTGAATACATGCTTAAGCAAAATGCCTTATATTTGAGTCTGCTGTACTCTCAGGTGGTTTTAAAGGACAAACCAAGGCAGATTAGATAGCATATAGCAGTTAATTTCCTGACTGGCTCCATGGCTCTGCCCATATTTAGCTTGTATGGGTGGCATCACGTTAGTTTGACATGGGCATAAACTGCATGGAGTTACTATGCCTTATTTGTACTGTACTTCTCCAGAGGTGTCACTAGAATTTCAGGGTTGTGTCTCTGTGTTTTGCTTTGCTTTGGATGCAGTATGTTTGATCCTCTGATGCTTCATGAGAGGAAAAGGGGGAAGTAATTTGGATGTAGTGGGCATCAGGACTTGCTTGAAGGCAGAAAACGTCAAGCAGTCAACTTGCCCTGTTTGCAGTGAGGATACTGGTTAACATAAGTTTGCTTGGACTTTAGCCTCCAAACTTTGAGCTGTCTAGTCGAGGTTGGTAGGGGATACCAAATAAACTTGTGATAAATTTGGGCATAGAGAATATCGGTAAAGTTCTTCCAAACACCTTCCGAAGAAGTGTGTGGGAGTTATTTTGTGTGGTGTTTTTGTTTTGTTTTTCCAATGAGTTAATAGTGTCATAGAAGGTCTGTAACTAGGATGATCTGAATACTAAAGAGCTACTGAAGTCTGCTTCTACTTTTGAAAAAGTATGTGACTTTTGGTGTGAACCAGGTATTCTATCTTGAAGGATGTTAGCCTGACATAACACTTTAAGGTAACTGTTTTGTATGTTGTTGTTCTGGTTTAAATTAGCTTTTTAAACTGCAGGTTTGTGCTGCTGTAGAGATACATCTTTTTTGGTATAGGAAGGTTTGATTCCGTTTTATTTTCACATAACTGCCAATATATTAAGCGATACTTTCTCTTATTTTCTACTGTATCAAAGCAACATGTTCATAGTTTTTCATGTTTTACTCCAGTAGCCTGTGGAATTGAATAGCTGTGGAATTGATTTCTGTTGGTGGGCTTTTGGGAAGTAAAGGCACTGAAGGCTTACTTTCTTTCAGTTTGGCCCTCAAATGGCAAGAAAGCATTGTATAATAGCGAGCCTTTATGCTAGGGAAGGAAAGATGATCTTAAGGAATGTATACAAAATTTCCCTGTTGACTCATGCATCTGATCTGAGGCAGGAAATGAAAACTTACTTCTGTTATGAATGTCATCAAACAGTCAAAGTGGAAGTTCTGGGTAGCTGTTGAAATAGCTACATTGAAGGCAGCTGATCTCATTCTAGTCTACAGCATGGAGAAGGTGTCACTTTTAGCTTTCCAGAAGTTTTGTGCTCTTCTGAGCTTCATGATGTCTTTTCTGCCTGTGTAGGCATTGCGAAATATCTTTTCTCAAGCTTCTGTTTTTAAGAACAAATTGTTGCCACATCGGAGATTTATTGACTCGAATTTGTAACTCCTGCAGGTGCTGTGAAACTTAACATATAATCCTTGCTTAAGGAAGATCTAGTTGCTTTCTTTAAAGCACTGGTAAAAACTGAAAGGTACTGTGGTGAGTGGAAAACTAGATTAGAATAAAAAAAATTGTCTCAATAGTAAATTTTGTAGTTTATTTCCAGTTTAATGCTGCAGATAGTATTTTCTTATTAACACTTTTGTCTTTGCAGCTTTGGAGTCTGTTTTCCTCTTTCACCATGGAACATATACATGAACTGCTATTTGATCTGGTAGATCAGATTAAACCCCAAACTAGCAGTAACATTTCTAGAAATAGCTCAGTGGCAAACATTAAAAGCAGGCATTACAAATTGAATAGAAATTTGTCCTTAGTACATTTCTTTTATTTGCAGATGTCTTGTCCTCTCCTTCCTAACCAAAGTTACTGAGTAATGAATAATGTTATTTCCTTTGTTTCTGTTTAGGAAAAAAAAAGAAAAAAAACGTTGCTTCATTTGTTTTGTGCCTTATGTTTTCCTTTTTTTTTTTTTTTTTTTTAAATTGGGGGAATACTATTTCTGTCCTACCACCTTGTATTTCCATTCCTTAAACACTACCTGTAAAATAAAACTTCCTGTTGTTTTTGTAAAGCCTCTTGTGTATAAAGTGATCTGCAGAATCTGCTCCCCATACACAGAGTAGGAGAAGTAGTGTGGTGGCAAGTTTATTAACGTTTAGCTGAGTAGTTACAGCCATATACACATCTGTTGTCATAGGTGTATTTGAGGGTGGAAAACAGGAGAGGTGCTGTGTCTTTCTTCCTGCTGGTGTGAGCACTGCAGTGAGGAGCATAAGTGGATGTTTCCATTCTCTGGTTTCTGTTGTAAAATAGCAAGAGGAGAGAGAAAACGTTATGTCTTGGCATGTTCCAAGGTCTGGATGTGAGTAGACAGCAACAGCAGGTCTTCCACCTGATTTCAGTGCAGTCCTTGAGCACAAATGCATAGGAGGAGCTCTAGAGCAGATAAAATAGCAGTATCTTAACTGGTGTGCAGATCAAAGCTCTGAATGATCCCTATCTGCTGTTCTAGAGTGGGAAAGAGCTTATGCTGGCCTCTGACATGGAAGGAAGAGGCCCCCTTGGGAGAGGGACATGCTATTTAGGTTTTTGCTTTCTTTCAGTCCTGTCTGCAAGTGTTGAAAACCATTAATTTTATGGGCAAGTGCTGAAGCCCACTAGCAGTTATTTTTAAATTTCTTGTCCCTCCATGACACTTCTGTTGGAGGTCAAGGGAGTCTGAAGACTGAAGTAAAGATCAGTAGTCTTAACGTCTTAGGGTAAGTATCTGCCCCTCCTCTGATGGCCTGGCTTTTTTACCGACTGCTGTTGAGATCCAGAGTGGGTATGGTGAAGGTTAGTCTTGGAGAGCTTAAGGGAATTAAATATTTAGGCATTGTTTCAGGAAGAGAGCATTATCTTTCAAATGCAGCCAACATTCATAGGATTGTTCTACTTGTTTCCTTATTTGTTTAAGTAGATATGCAACTTCTGTGCTTTTTTTGTCACCCATTGTGTTCTTTCTGTGTTCTTCATGATGTAACTGTATGGGTGTCTTTTTGCTCTATACAATTAGTGTGGAAATCTGGAAGTATTCTTTTAAGTGTGCAGCAGTAGTGAATTTGTATTGAGATGCAGCCTAATAACTTACATGTTGTTTTGATCTTTAGTATGTATTGAATTCAGTATTTTGTGTATTTCAGATGATAAAAAAGATATTGACCATGAAACAGTGGTGGAAGAGCAGATCATTGGAGAGAATTCTCCTCCAGATTACTCAGAGTACATGACAGGGAAGAAACTTCCTCCTGGTGGAATACCTGGCATTGACCTCTCAGACCCCAAACAACTGGCTGAATTTGCTAGGTAAGTAGGAAGAAAGGATTTTAAAACTAAAATGGTTTTATTTTCACTGGTTTAATTATGAAACTGTTAGGCAAAATAAATAGTAGTTTTAGTTTGGCTTATTACTGCATTTAATCATCTTCTAAAACAAGGGACTTGGAGCAGAGTAGCTGATGCTGTGTTAAAATAACTCAGTTTTATATTCAGCAGTGACTTCTTAAATGGTTTCTGGTCTTTGTTCTGTTGGGTAAGACAGTACCTAAATACATTGATAGACTGCATCTTTTAACAGGACAGAATGTGTCTTTCATGTGAGTAGCCTTAGATTCTTCAGCGCCAAAGGATCTGATAAGTGGAATGCTGCATTCGGGTTGTTCAATACAAGAAAGCTAGACTACAGCATTTAGTTTGCCACTACTGTTCTTTTTCACCTGCTTCTGAAGCTCTAGGTTTTAAACTTCTTTTTACTAGAGTCACGTGTCTTGCACTTTCAAGTGCCACTGGTAATTCCAGTTTCACAATTGGTAACTACTGCTTGGATTTCCTCTAGTGCATCAGAATTGTCCTCGTTTACGTATCAATAGATTGACCTGAGTTACAAGGTGACTTTTACTTTCAAATAGAGGTGAAGTGGGGGAAGCTCTGTTCTACGGCGGAGTACCGAAAGTGTCATGTGTCTCCTCCCCCCGCCCGCCCCCCTCCCCTCCCCGTCCCCCTGGCTCTGGTACCGAGTGCTCAGGCCAGCCGGTGGCCACCAGAGGGCAACCGTGAGGTCACCGGAGAAGTCTGCTTTGGCACAGGGAAGCTGTGATGTTAGGGTCGCCTTTGCAGCGTTTACTTGGTCCCCTGCTTTGTCTGCTTGTAATGACCAAAGGCGTACTCCTCCAGTCAGTGCATGGGCAGCGTTCGTGCTGGTGTGTCCAAATATTGAGCACAACTGTTAGCTTCCTGCAGCTGCTGGTAGGAGTTTTTGCATGTTGAAAGCAAAACGTATGTATGAAGCTACGCTCATGTTCATTTTGTTACCAGCTGGCTATTCTTCAGAGCTCTGTTGCACAATTCTGAAACTTAGAGCAGGTGGATGGTCAGATGCTGTTACTCTTACTTCGTGGGTCAACTAGTAGAGGAAGAAGTGCGTGCTTTTTTTTTTTTTTTAACCACTGGGTTTTTCAGCTAGTTGCTAGAGGGCAGGGACTGTTGAGACAAGTTCTGGTCTGGCTTCTTGGTTAAGTGGATCTTGGTGTCCAGTGGGTGCATCTGCTCTTGTTTCACCTCTTGGATCTTGCTGCTTTTTACAAGCTTGTTCTGTTACTCTGCAGTGTGTTTGTGCCCGAGTATTGCCAGCACAGCCTTTTCCCACAATTATTTTCAGTAGAGCCATAGAACTATGGATTTTGAAGGCTCCTAGTAAGATAGTTTTGCAGGGCTTGCTCCCTGCTTCAGGCTATCTGATCTGAAAATGTATAAAAACACATCACAAACAACTGAACACAGGGTTTTATCTAAAGTGGTGGGTGGTTCTAGCTATTGATACTGTGATTACTTGTTTTACTATTGTTGATCAAAGTGGTTATGTGTTCCTCTGAGACCTGCTGAAACGTTAATACAATTTTTTGTGAAAGACATGTTTAAGTGATACTCTGAGTGTACATTGTGTTCTAATTCTAAAATGTTACGCATTTCTGCTCATCATGTGCTTAGAATGGTATTCCCAGTTATTTCAAAATATACTGAAACCTTCGGTTCTATTAAACATTTAAGTATTGAATAGCTATCTTCTGTTAGGAAGTTTAAGTAGTTTCTCATAGGGTATTCTCCATGCAAATACTGATTATTTTTTTCCAGATTGGTTTGAATACTTGAAATGGTTGCCAGGATTTGGGCTTCTTGAAATAACCAGATTGTTTCTATTGGATCTGTTTTATATTTCTTAATACTGTAAAATGTACTGCATCTTTGGGTTTTAGTTAAGTTTTCTGTTGAGAAATTAGTGGCAGCTGGCACTAATTTAAAATTGCCACTTTTTTTTATTCATGGTAGAATGTTCTAGGGAGTTCTAGAGCTAGAATTTGTAGCAGATGATGGAAAGATGGAGTTCTATGTCTACAGTCACTTTTCTGTTAATATATTTCTGTACAGCAGATAAAATGTAATCTACGTCAGTCATAAGACAAATGTATGTTGGTAGAGTAAGCAGCTTGGGGGGGACATGACCTTCAGCAATATCCCCAAGGTGCTCAAAACCCATGAAGAATTGTTCTGATAGCTTAATTGTAGATACGTGAAAACTTCAAGCATCTTTTAAGAAAGGTTTTTCGATTTCTTGGTCAGAATTGATGACTGTCAAACTTGTGCTGTTACCTTAAAAAAAAAAAAAAAAAAAGGAAAGTGAAAAAGAAAAGTCTGTTAGTTTTATGTTAGATCTTAAATGATTGTGTATAGCTGAGGCTGAAGAAGATGGGTGTATTGGAATTTGAATATTGTTTTTAAGGTTTTGGTCCTCTTGCAGTGAAGCGTATTGAAGGGACTCCTTTTAGCTAATAACATGAATTCAAGCACTGATATCTATAAACCTGTTTTTATACTGATCATTTGCCTTGTTGATCTAGATTGCTGTGTGTGCAATATCGCTAGAAACCTTGCATGGCAAACTGGAAGAAAAAACTGGGTTTACATGTACTGGAATTGGGTTTAGAGGTCCTAGGAATACAGTTGTTCGTGCTAAAAGAATGTGTTTATTTAGTGTAAAGTTCTCTCTGAAAGTTTCAAGCATTGCTGGTTGCTTTACAATCCAGAACTTTGAAATTCTCAGTAGCTGTATTCTGAAAACTTTGAGCAGCATGTAAAGTTGAAATTGTTACTTTTAAACTTAGTAAGTAGCTTCATGTGCTTGTGAGTAAGGTTTAGAGTAACAAATTCATATCTTGATGACTTTGAAAAATAATTGTGCACAGTCCACATTTAAGGAGACATGAAATGGCTAGTAAAATTGCATGCTGAGTGTATTTTGTGCAGTTGAGAGCAAATTATTTTGGGTTGCTTTCCTTGTTTTCATTAAGGCAGTTGGAAGAATCTCACTACACATCTGTAGGAATCAGCTACTCAAAACCAGGCTGGATTCACTGTTTATAACCATGCAGCTTATTTTGATCAAGGGTAAATTGACTGAGGCATTTGCATTGATTCTTAGGAACAAACTTCTGAGGTTAAGTTTAAGCGGGCAAAGCTTGAATTTGAGTGGTAACAGATTTCAGGCAAGGTTTTGGAGTTGTGATCACGGTCTGGTTAGTGAGAGGTAAGGCAGGAGTGGACTTGATGCTTGGAAGTCCTCTGTAGCTCTGCAGCCCTCTAATTGTTTTTTGGGGTTTTTTTTGTTGGTTTTTTTTAAACTGCAGTATCTGCAAGGGATACCACTGCTGCTCAGCAGCTAGGTGGCACTAGCAGCGTGAGCAGTTACAGTCTCTTGTGATACAATTGTCTTTCGCTGCTTTTTTTAGTGCATTTGTCATTGAGTCATGTAGCAGGAATCCGGTTCCTTTAACGGGAACTCTTATATTTTTTCCTGGAAAGGCTTTTATACATTCTAAAACTATTGAAAACACTGTGAATAAACAAGGTGTGTCAGAACATTAAGATGTGTTCAGTAACGCATAGAGAAATGACCATAAAATATACCTGGTTAGGCAATTTATCACCTTTTACAAATTATTTGGTTCTATTGTAGGACTCATGCATTTTCTCTAGTATGCTTTAAAAATGAAATAAAAAAAAATTGTGGATTTCTCTTAGGCAGTCATATCGGAATGTGAAATATTAGGTGTGAATGATCTGCTCAGAAAGAAATAAAACCTAGTAAATTACCATGTTCCGATTTTTATACCTTTGACTGGCACACTGGAAATCCCTTGAAGTGAAAGAAAATGTTTCATCCAAGTCTAAATTGATTACAAGTAATTCTGTAGTTAGCTGTGAAGGAGTCATAACTGCTTGGCAATAAAAGCTTGGGGAAGTAGCAGACATTTCTAGTTGGTGCATATGGCAAACTCCCTCAAACAAAGCCACTAAAAAGGATATCCCTGATACTTTCTCCCTCCCTCTTACCCTCCAGACAGATACATGACTGAACTGGCTAAAGCAAGCAGAATAGAGACATCAGTAAAACTAAGAAATAAGAGGGGGGTATGCTATAGCTGGGAAATTGGCACAGTAATGGGTCCTAGTGGTAAAAACTTTACTCTCCATGGCTTTATCTTCTGTTCTTAGTACCTTTTCTGAAGGAGAGCCACTGTGAGGACTGCCCTTCCTTTCTATCCACTTTCCAAAATGGACAGGAAACAAAGAAGAGGAAACTGCATAAGAGTTTGAAATTGGACACCTTTCTTAAAAGTGACAAAGCATTCTAGTCACCTAGATTTATGATTTAGGCCTCTTTATAAGGTGTATGCTTTTCTACTAGTTTTGCTCTTGTTACAGAGAAGCTTAAAGTGCAGTAAACTGACAATTGCTTTACACAAAGTGTTCTTCTAGGGGAGGGGAAGTCTCTTGCTCTGTACCACACTGCAAAGGTCACTCTTTCTGTTTACACATGTAATATTCTTCATAACTGGGACAAAACTAGTAATTATTTTTGCCAGAATCTTGGAGTGGAAGAGAACTTTTTCCTTTTAAGACATTTTCTACCTAACTGTGACCAAAGCATGGTAAGACACTGGCTGTGGGCTCTTTGGTTGCAGATAGATTCCTAGGACACCTTGTGCCACTCCCCTTTTGTCCATTTATCCAAAAGCCAGTCTAGCCAGTTTCAGGAGTTCTTCAGCACAAATGAATTCTTGCAGCAGCATAGGGCCATGACGCTCATGTTGTTTGCCTCAGCAGGGCAGTACAAGGGGAATGGCAGAGTGAGGGAGCAGATCAGAAGTGGCAGTGATGCTGATGATACAGACTAATTTCCTCTTCTTCTAATTATTCTTAACAATGCAGTCATCAGCACAGGTGAATACCACTGCTGGTCATCAGAGACCTCTAGGATATGTCGAAGGAGTTGTCTGAGAGAGAGTGATGCTGTTTAGGTCAGATTTATGTATAGAGGGAGAAGAAAGGATGTGAGAGCACAAAAATTTAAGAGGCAAAAAAGTGAGATGATGGAACAAAGGGGAAGTTCTATACTGTTATTTGTTTTTTGACCTATGGATTTTCTTTATTCCTAGCCCTAACACTGTTTCTGTGGCTAAGTTTTAAAACTGGATCTATCTACAAGACAACAGGTTGTGGAGATTGACAGAAGTTTGGGGTGGGGATTGGTTCTCTCAAGGTACCATTCTTTCAGTTCAGCTGGGTAGGTGAAAGGAGGTAGTTAGCTGTTACTTTCTGATATTGCACAGTTACAGAGTTGGTTGCTTTATTTTGAGGTACTGAGTGGTTTAATACCTGTGATTTCACTCAATCTTTATGCATGGATAAGAGAGTGTGCTTTTATGGACCTCATTCTGTGAAGCTATTGGGTTGCACACCTTCCTGCTGCTGTCCCCCATTCCGTCCTTCCACGCCCCCACCCCCCAATACAAGTTAAAAGACTTGGACTTTAATCACAGTGTCCCACTGCCTTGATCCAAAAGGTACACTTGCTAGTTTTTCACAGTTAGCTAGTCTGCAGTTGCTACTACTGGGCATGGCCCATATGAACTCACTGCAGAAATGAAAATTCTGGTCTTGTCATGTAAATTGACTTTCTGCAAAGGCAGCTGTTGCAAAAGTTCCACCCAGGTATTAAAGTGTGTGTCTGTAGTTGTTTTAAATAGTGGTATGTGTTAGAGTTCTGGTTTTGGTTAATGTTTCAGGCTAAGAAAACTTGGACAGAGCTGTAGAGATGCTCTACTGGGTGGGAGCCAAAAGTCTATAACCACCAGCAAAAGCTACCTTCAACAGTGTAATTTAAGATCAACAGCCCAGTTTCTAGTCTGGTCTTCTTTTGCAGAAAGTTAATTTTAAAGTAAGACCAAAATCTTTTTTCTAATACATTTGAATATATAAGTCTTTGAATTCTTCTTTGAGTGATTGTTTATATGGATTCCACAGCCTTGTGAGCAACATGACATTTTTGACAAAATGATCTGTTATAGCTGTGCCTGTGGTGTACATGCCCTCATGCCTTCAATCCAAGTGTATGAAAGGCCCAGCAGCTTCTTGCTGCCTGTGGCACTGAGATACAACCTGGACACTGTTTGCCACCTCTTCCTGTTGAAGTATCTGCTTCTGTTTTGTTGAATAGCTTGGTTGCCTGTGAACCCTGTGCTTCTACACAGTCGTCTTCCTCATTTTAAGCTTAAGTTGCCCACTTTCCATACTTCCAGGAGAAATGAAAAGATTTTAAATCTGCCCCTTTATTAGCTAAACTTTATTGTCATTTTGTAGTCAATAGGGACTAAATGTTTGTACGTTCAAGTATACTGCTGGGCTGATAACTCCTTACTTTAGAAACAAAGCTTGAAAATGAAAAAGTCAGCTTATTCCAGAATGGACACTCATAATGTTACATGCCTGCTCAGACACTGAACTGAAAAATGTACGGTGTATGTCGAAGCTCCAGTCTGTCCCATGTCTAACCATCCAGTTCAGCTGTGATTAGTTCCTCAAACTTCCCGACTACACTGATGTAGAAGTTTTCTGACTACACTGGCCAGGATGTTTACCTTCTCACTCTACTTCAGCAGCCTGTCACAGATGACACTGTTGTAGCATTTCTTTCTTAAAGATTGACTTAATACCAGAGGCAAGACACAAGAGTTACAAATAGGATTTAACACAGTGATCAGTGGGATCTTATGCCAAGTGTAAAAAATGCAGGCGCTGCCCACTAAAGCTATTTACCACATCTCTTGTGTCTAGTCTCTCCCTTTACAGGTGGTCAGTTAAGACTTCAGAACAATAGTGATTTTACTCATTCTGATGATGTCACTGACAGAGATCTTGGGCCTAGAAGTTTTTTGCTCTGTGTTTTTTTTTTTTGCTGGGGGAATGAAACAGCCAACATGTAACAAGTTGATAGAGTTAGAAGTAAAGGAGGTGTTTTTTGGCACCAGCTTTGTCCCCTAAGGGCGTTTGATCTCTAATGGCATTAAACCGTGGCACTATGTTCTCTCATGTCCCGTCTTGTCAGAGCATTCTTCTCTGTGTGTCCATTTTGGCATAACAGTCACTCATCTCTGTGCCTTTTCCTTTTGTAAAAATTGTAGAGACTAATAAGGAGAATCCCATGCAAAGGCTAGTTGAATGCTTTCTGTAGGGGTACTGTGAGAAAGCTTTTGTGTGTGTGTTTTCCTATAGCCTCAGTACCTGTAGGACTATCAGTCCAGAACCTCACTGAGAGTGTAGGTGGTTAATCCCAAAAACTTGTTTGGATTTAGGTATTTAATACTTTACTCAAAGAGGCTGTGTAAACTAAACAGCACAACCATTCTGTATTCCAATTGGATTATATAAATTAAATCTAATCAATAAGGTCATCTAAATTGGTCTGTAATCTTGAAAAAAGAAAAGTTATCAGGAAGATTAAGATAATAAAGAGGCTGGTCTACAGGAACAGATGGAGTTCAGGATGTTTCTGCCCTTAAATTGATGAAAAGTTTAGGTATGCTGCTGGCGATGGTGCAAGAGGAGCTTTGTCTACACAAATACCCCACACCCGTCCTCTAGGAGCTGTTAGTATCTGTAAATGAGGAGATTGTTGGATGTGATACTTTCCAGCTTCCATATTTTTTGTCACATCTGTATTTTTAACCCTGCAGGAGACTGCAGTGTTCTTCAGTTAGCACTGTACATATTCAGTGTAGTCTGGAGATGCTGAGCCAGAAGGAGTTTCCTAAGTGTCCATTTAGAGAAAAGAACAAACGCAGCCTCTAAATCCTTGGGTTTTAATGTTGTGTCTGTGAAGTGGCTAACTGTCAAGTGCTTTAGTCCGTATGCGATCACTTGAACTGTGCTATGTCTACAATACTGAGAGGAGTCAGATTGTTCAAGGGACAAATGATAGCCCACAGAGTCAAAGGAGACTTCTCCATCACATAAGACTCCACTGGCAGTTATAAGGAGATTTTCCTGGATCCAGTCCTCAGGACCTCTCTGAGAGGTTTTTTACTGCTCTTGCCTTAATTCAGCCTCACAAGGCCTTCTGTTGCTGTCCTCTCTCACCTGTCCACATGAAGGAGGCAGGTGAAACAGCAGATTTCAGCCATACGCATAGGAATGTGACAGTACTAAAGAAGACTGGACCCTGCCTGCAAAGAAACAAACGCTTATGCAGTCAAATTGGAAGAATTTTAGCTTATTTCCCTACAGTTCTTGGGAATTGTTTTGAATGTTTCGAAGTTGCTGTTTAGCCAGTCTCAGATCAATTATTAAAAATGCATGTAAAAAAAACCCAAAACACCATGTGTGCACTACTTGGAAATCTCTTCCCCCAGCCCTGTTCTTCCATATCTATTTCCAGGAACTGAACTCACGGGGATTAAAACTGTCTTGGATAGCAACAGATTCCTCTGCTTCTTAATGTTAAGAATAGTGATCCTGAAATTCTAATTCTTTTGTTAAAATTCAAGCCACTCATCTCTGTTTAATTAAGACTAGAGAGTACATCAGAAAACCTTCCATTTTTAACTTGCAGATATGATACGTAGCTATCTTGTTATACAGTATAAGATAGTTCTGTATTACCAGGAAAGTTGTTGAGGAAGTCACATAAACAGACTAGCTCCCCTTCTACAGCAAGGTTTTGGCATGCGCAAAATCTCATCACTTATTTAAGTGAATCTTCAGTGGTATGAGGTGCATTTATTTACAGGTACCTATCTCCACCTTATGGTGGAGATAAGCCTTTTTTTATTTTATTTTTTAGAAGGCAGCACTACAGGTTTGAGAAATAAATGTAGGTAGAAGTGCAGTGCACTTCCCTGGAATAGTGTCCACACAGCTGACTCTTCTCTGACATTCAGACAGGTGGTTGTTACAGCAGGACTGTTCTAACATTGTTTTCTACAGGGAGTCTCACTGTATTTGAAACACCTAACGCATGCAAGTAATAGTTTGCTGGGCTCCTTATGTAGTGAATGGAGACTAATGGCGCCTATAATGTAGTGATGAAGATCCCTATCAGCGACCATGAGTAAACAGATGATTGCTTGTCAGTTGCCAAGAGTGGAATCCATGTGTACAGTAGCTTGAAGTAAGAATAATTGCAGTTTCTGTTGTTCTAACGGATGTCTACATTGTCTATGTAGATTCTACAACTTGCCTGCCTTCCCTGCATCTGTAGGGTTTTCTTCTGAAGTCTTGTGTGGTGAAAATGATTGAGGCTACTCTGTCATTCATGTCCTCGTGCAGGGATAGAGAGGAAGTGAAGATAAATAGGCCACATGGGTACTGGCACAACAAAAATTGAGTTTTCAGACAAAACATCCTAATTATAATTAGTGTAAGTCAGGAAAAAAACTTCTATTTCCACATACTCAAAGGACTAGGAAGGTAGTATTAAATGTCTTATTCTGTATTTGAGAGGTCCTTCTGGAAAAGCTGAAATTTCCAAATGCCAAATTATACTGTTAATGTTATTATGAAGGTTTTGAAAATATTAAACTGAGTACTATTGATGCACGTAATACTTATCGAATAAATGTGTGCATTATGTAGGCAGTTACAGGAGAAGAGCTGTCTACTAATGTTTTTCTACTAATTTTTTTCGTTTTTTATCTTTAAGAATGAAACCAAGAAAAATTAAAGAAGATGACGCTCCACGAACGATAGCTTGTCCTCACAAAGTAAGTGAAGTGCTCAGCTTCTGAGTAGGTAGTAATTTGTAGACCAGAATTTTGTATTGATGTTTTCTCTTGAGAATGAATAACTAAAGTATGTTACTGTTAATAGACTACGCTCAGTAAACTGTATTTTAGTTATTATTCTTTAGAGGCTTCCTTAAAAACCTTTCACTGAATAATATATTATTCCCATTCCTTGTCTTAAGGTTAGTGCATCCCTAATCTTCTGGTAACCATGATGCACAGTCCCTAACATGCTGGTTTTACTGTTGTGATTTCCTGCCACCCAAGAATACATACTTGAAAGAATGTTCTGAAAGCTGTTCAAAGTACGTTCCTAAGATCTATATATCCTTGCTTGGAAACTATGACAGATTTGGAGTCTAGATCAGGAATCAGCAATTTATGGTGCAGATGCCAAAGTCAGCATTGTTGGAAGACTTTGAATTACATTCCACAGAGCTGGAAGGTGCATTGTCTTGGAAAAAGAGAGAGAGGCATCTTGGAGATGTGATTCTGACCCACTGGGAGTGGGGAGGCCTCTGTCTTGAATAAATGTTGCCAGTCACCTGGATTGGTAGCATCTAGCTTTACTGCATTATCCAGCTTTTGTAGAGCTTCTGTTAGCTGACTTAGTCTGTAACAAAAAAAACACAAATACAATCTTGCTGACTTCTGGTCTAGATAAGTGTGAGCCTAGCAAATAATCAGGGCAGATAGCTAATAGTACACATTAGAGAGCATGAATAGAAGGCTTCTTTCTGACAGGCATAGTCTAAGGAATTTGCTGGATTCCTCTTTGTGCTTATATTGATTTCCAATTCTTCACATTCTACAAGTGTCATGTTTTTATTGTAGTGTAGTATAGTATGTGGAGATACAGGAACAGTTACTCCTTATAATACTGAGGAATGCTGCCTTCATTTCTTTGATTTACTTTCTCATAGCTTCAACTTCATCTGAACAAGGGAAAAAAAAAGAATATTCTGTCCTTCCATTTTCTCTCTTCTAGTGTTTCTAGGCTTTGTTCATTTATTACTTCAGTTTAAAGAAGAAAAAATATTGTAGAATATGTAACTGCTCCTCTCAGAGGCAAGCAGGGACTTTGAAATAAATGCAAAAAAAATTGATAGTGTGTTTATTTTGGTGTTGCTTTGCCCCACCCAGTTCTGTTATGTGCAATGGATGATGGCACAACAGTTGTTAAATTAGCCAAAGAAATTCTAGTGCCTGAAGAGAGAACTCTTCCTGAAAGTGGCATTTCCCCCCTTTTTAAGAAATAAGGCATATCTAAATGTGGTTATTAGTTTTGAAAAAAATAATTTCCAAAGAGGAAGCCTGCAGAATTTAAGATTAGCAGTTTAATGTTCCTTTAGGTTCTGTTGTTGAATTTTATAGCTCATAATATAGTGATGTTGGTAGACTAGTTTAATGTAAGTTTAAACAGCATCATTTGGGAGTACAGATAGAATTTATGGTTGTTAACAGGATTTTATGAGGGATTTTGAACCTTGAGGAAGACATTTATAAAACATATGATAGATGTCTATTGATTGTCACTAAAAGGTGAAAAAAAAGGTATAGAAAGATAAGGGAAAGAGAGCCCTCGGTCACTTCTGGCTTAAGTGTACTCTGGAATCAAAAGTAGTAATTCTGTGTTGATGCAGCATGAACCCCAGATTAAGACTTCCAATGGCTGTACCTGAGTTAATGTGAGTATCTTTTGCTTTTAGGTTGAGTTGGCACTAACTCAGAGATTCTTCTATCTTATTCAGTTGCCCACTATCACTTTGCAGGTTTAAACTGTAGAAGCAGTGGCAATCTCTTTATATCTCAAGGTGGTAGTGATCAATCTGCTGCTGCCAGTTTGGACAAGGTAGTTTCTGTAAGCTGTTATGTGCTGGAAACCCTCTTGCTCCATTTCTTCTCAGGAATGAGAAGGGCAGAGAAGGAAGAGGACAGAATGTTGGGAGATGGAGTGGTGCACATACAAATTGGTACTAGAGAATAATCTGTGGTATATTAGAGACTATATTGCATATTGTAGTACTGTAGTACTCAGAATATAGCATATTGAAGTGTATATACCATAGGTATCCATGAACTATCATTCTGTCTTTTGTTTGTTTTGTCTCTTTTTTTTCCCTGAAACTGTTAAGTGCTTTTGTTTGGTTTATTCATTTGCTTCTTTCAGAGCTGCATCTTCTCCATGAGACTGTCCTATTATTCATTTGACTGCACATGGTTAATAATACTAAGTGAAGAGAGGGGTTTTGGGTTTTTTTGTTTGGGATTGTGGGGGTTTTTTGTCAGCTTTTCAAATGATTAGTTTTCTTGGTATTGCTTTTTAAAAATAAATGTAAGGGGTCTCCTTTTCAGGGCCAACTTTTAAGAAAGTATTCAGGATATAAAAGCATTTTTAAATGCCTGTACTCTAGCAGATAAAACCTTTTTTATCAGAACTAGCTTATCTACTAATTGAGTTTCACTGTTCTTTTTAAGGGCTGCACAAAGATGTTCAGGGACAACTCTGCCATGAGGAAGCATCTGCACACTCATGGCCCTCGAGTACACGTATGTGCAGAATGTGGCAAGGCCTTTGTGGAGAGCTCAAAACTAAAGCGACATCAGCTAGTTCATACCGGAGAGAAACCCTTTCAGGTACTGTTAACTTCCAGGCTTAAGTACCACAATTTATTTGGTGAAAATGTGTAAACTGTAACTGTAACCTAGCTTCCATATGATTTTGGGTATACTATGTTTTTTCTAAAATCAGACGAGGCACTGAACCATCACCTTAAAAATGGGAAGTGCCCTTAAGCTAATTAGGCTATCGTTTAACTATTTCCCTGGGCTTTTGTTAGAAATTAGCAAATTGTATGTACATGGGACATACCTTCCAAAATATGATGTAAAGTTACCCACTTTAAAAACGAAGTCTGCAGTTACTACTGATTAAGGAAAACGTCTCTTTCTCCTCATCATCTTTCCAACTTAGCACTTGTGGGCAACTGAGACTTGCAGCTGTTTGCTCAGTTGACTCATGATGCTAATTTTCAGTAGCGGGTATTAATCAATTTTCAGCAAAATGATGGTAGTCACTGAATCTCTTTCCATTCATATCAAGTCACATGAGCTTCTGCCACCAGAGGTCCCCTGCCTACTTCATATGATACTCCTTATAAATCTTCTTTACAGGTATTCATAGTTAAGATATGTTAGTTTTTGTTTTATTTATTTATTTATGGTTACATAAGTTATTTCAGAAACTTGATTTGCAGTCCTTAGGCATTCACTTAGATGTGTGTACTGGATCTGCTGTGTGGTAAATATAAGTATTTACCGCTAAACATGTATTCCAAGCCCATCTTAAAAGTAAAGCTGGTAAAATGAGCAAATCTTTGCAATTGTCACTGAAAGGGGGAAATTCTGATGTGAAACACTGTTTCTGTTTTCTACTATAGCATAGCAAAATACTGTTTCAGATGCAGAGAAGGTGGTTTTAGTGAAAGCATTTGAAAATAGGTACACTGCTGTGGTAAAACACTGTGAAGTATTAATTTTATTTTTTAATGCAGTTTACAAGTGATGCCCACAGCTTCACCTATAATAATCTTCAGCATCTAGCTTCATGTTTGTGCAGTCTAGTGATTTAAAGAGGAATATGGTTCTAATCAATGACTGAAATGAGTACTGTTTTGTTAACTAATGGAGTATGTCTTTTCCTTTCAACAGTGTACGTTTGAAGGATGTGGAAAGCGTTTTTCACTGGACTTCAATTTACGCACACACGTGCGAATTCATACTGGCGACAGGCCCTATGTTTGCCCATTTGATGGCTGCAATAAGAAGTTTGCGCAATCAACTAACCTGAAATCTCACATCTTAACACATGCTAAGGCCAAAAACAACCAGTGAAAGTTGGAGGAGAAAGTTCTTGAACTCAAAGCATCTTACAGGAGTATGAATTGGAAATAAATATGCCTCCCCTTTGTATATTGTTTCTAGGAAAGAATTTTAAAAAAAGAACCCTGCAAACCTAAAGGACGTGTTTTGATAAGTAGTAAATAAAAAGCAAAAAAAAAACCCCACAAAAAAAAACTTTAAGGTGACATTGCTAAGATGCTCTACCTTGCTCTGTAATCCCGTTTCAAGAACACGGTGTTTTGTAAAGTGGCCTCAACCGGAGGGGTCAGTTCATGAACTTGCATCAAAAAAGACAATTCTTTATACAACAGTGCTAAAATTGGACTTCTTTTCACGTTCTTATAAATATGAAGCTCACCTGTTGCTTACGATTTTTTTAATTTTGTATTTTCCAAGTGTGCATATTGTACACTTTTTGGGGATATGCGTAGTAATGCTATGTGTGATTTTTCTGGAGGTTGATAACTTTGCTTGCGGTAGATTTTCTTTAAAAGAATGGGCAGTTACATGCATACTTCAAAAGTATTTTCCTGTAAAGAAAAAAAGTTATATAGGTTTTGTTTGCTATCTTAATTTTGGTTGTATTCTTTGATGTTAACACATTTTGTATAATTGTATCGTATAGCTGTAATGAAATCATGTAGTATCAAATATTAGATGTGATTTAATAGTGTTAATCAATTTAAACCCATTTTAGTCACTTTTTTTGGAGAAATACTGCCAGATGCTGATGTTCAGTGTAATTTCTTTGCCTGTTCAGTTACGGAAAGTGGTGCTCAGTTGTAGAATGTATTGTACAGGCACTGACCTTTTATTAACACCTGATAATATGTACATCCCATGTAATAGAAAGGGCAACAATAAAACAGTGGTCCTAAAGAAAGAATATGGCAGAAAATGATCTGTAAGCACAGTCTATTTTCTTTTGTTGTCCAGAGCAGTCCTAGTTCCTCTTGACCTCCCAGAAATTGGAAGCTAAATAAACTCAAGTTTCCTTTACTTTGCATTCAGTTACAACGATTTGTGATGAAATTACATAATGCCACGTCAAGTGGTATACCTAAACAGAATTGCTGATTGTAATTCTGTTTTTTCAGTGACCTAGACTTCCAATAACTGGAATGGTGGATTTGGAGACCTGGCAGTGTAGTGTGGAGTTTTCAGTGTGCCTGGACAGCAACTAGGTAAAACAGTACAGCAAATAACTAAATGGGCACCTTTGTTTAGTCAAGGTAAGGAATCTTGGAGGTTTAAATGCAATAACAATAGAAAGCGGGGGAACAGTAGGGTTTGAGTGATCGTACCAGAAAAAAAGAAAATTGTCTTTTTCTTTTGGTTAACTTGTTTGACTGAGTATAATGGTGAAAATTCTTGGAACCTCGTTGGACACCTTTTACTTCAAAACAGGAACTCAGAGTTCTCAGAGAACTTCATGGAATTTTGATGGTCTAACTAAAAGTGGTTACTACTCATTTGTTCAAGTGTTCAAAGTAAGAAATTTGCAGATACTATAGTAAAATGTGACAGATTAATAAACATAAGAATATGCACAGAAATGCATAAGTATTATTTTTTAGAGGGATGTGACATTTCAATATAGTAAAAACTGTTGTTAATCTTTTTCTGAATTCTGTTCTTACAAGGTTCATCAAATTTTTCATTGCTAATACCACAAAACTTACTTTTGAGTCCAGTTTTGGTGGTAGTGGAAAAAACATGGGTAATAATGAAACTACACTTAAGACCAAGGGAATTTTCATCCGTACATAAGTTAATCTGAACACTGTAGCTCTAGTCTGAGGTTATTAGGGGTAGAAAGAAAGATGGAACATTTAATTGTAAAGTATGCATTAGAATTTTGGCAGTATTTTTTTTTTTTTTTTTAATATAAGCAGTTCTTGAACAGGACAATATACTGAAACTTGTATAGTTATAGTTAAATTAAATTCTGTATACAGTTAAATTAGTGTCTATTCTTTTTGGAAGGAAATAAAATCAGTTCAGTCTAGTTCTAATTGACCTTACATTTTTTCTTAAACAGTATATATGATGATGTTAGGCTTGCGCAGAAGTTTGCTTTCCTATGTCACAAAGTGGTACCCATCTTATTGAATTGCAAAGTAAAGAGATTCCTTGATGGTGTCAGTACTTCATCTTTGAACATACATTTGAGACTAAACTATTTATATTAAATATTGATTAGAGGATTAACTGGTAACTGAAGCTTGTATTGCCCCTCGTTATATTGCATCTGATTACAGAGAGAGATCTGAAAAATTTTCATCTAGGCCTCAAATCAGTAGCATTCAATACACTCCTGAGTGTAAATAGCAATGCTTAGCAGCGTGAAAGATCTTGCTTTGTAACTAGTTAATTCCATATTGCATGTGAATAAATAATTGCATTGAGCAGCTTCTGTAAGTTATTTAAGCTTTTGAAGTATAATTGGTACATCTTGTTCTTAAAACATCATGCTTAGTTGATTCCAGAGTTCTCCTTACGGATTTTCAGTGAAGAAATTACAGGCTTTGAGAATAGCAACAGATTTGACTTTGAAAACCACCATTGCCAGCCTACTATCGACAAGTTCCTGCGTTATACCACCAGTTTGTGAGCAAGTTCAGGTAAGGGGAGGAGAGTCTGAGGGGTGGGGTAAATGTAGCCAGTGGTTTTAAAGCTGGCAAAAGATTTAAGTGCTTACTCATCATGCCTGTTCTACTGCTCATTTGATCTTACATTTCATATTACCATATCTGGTTCTCCTGCTGTCGAAATGGAAGGGGGCAAATTCTGTACCTGTGTATCTTTTGGACTCAGACCATTTTTTAAAAGGTAGCACTGACTATAGACTTTTCTAGCTGTGTCTATTTGTGGTCTGCTGGTAGCAGTAGGTCCTGCTTTAAATACAAGGCAAACTGAACTTAAATACCTCTTACTTCTGGAGGTTGTTTTTCTTGAAAAGGTTGGAAGATGAGCCCAGGTACAGATTTGAGATGTGGAGTGAATAAATTCTTAGTGAAACGGAATGCCAGGACCTCAGCTGAACTTGCACTTGATTTTAGTTACCCTCTTTTTGAAGAGGTTCACTGTTTAATTGAGGTAGTGCAATTTGACATTCCAACCCCCAGTGGCCACAAATTGTCAATCAGCAAAGCCAAATGCTAAACACATCCTAACAACATAGCTTGTCAACAGTAATGTCATTTTAATGGCAGACGGAGATCCTTTCCCTCTGCTAATTCCACAGTAAGAAAAAAGCAAAAGAAGCAATAGTTAACAGAAATGGCAAAATTATTGAGGCTTTAAAATGTTTAAAGAAAGCTAATCCTTTCAAAGTGCTAGATGAAGAGGAATGGCAATGGTGGCAAAAGGTGTTTCCACTTGGCCATCACCCGCCTTAAGGTGCTCACAGGGTATTTTATTAGTGCATGCCTTGGAAGAACTGGGACTGATTAGTCTTTGTACTCAGATAAGATGGACAAACTTGAGGACAGTATGTGCTGAATTGCATTCTTCAAAATGCGGTTCCTTAATGCCTTGGAGAAATGGAGAAAAATCAGTATTTTTGTCAAGGCTGCTAGGTAAATCGGTCTAGGAAGTCTAATCAGTCAAGTGGTAGCTGTTACTGGCATTGATTGATCCAGTTGTTCTACAGTGATGGCACTTTGGAATAGTAAGTTTTTCATCTGTACAGCACCTTTAAGTCTGTGTTATGGTGGCTTGAGAAAAGGAGAGGACTTAACAGTGTTTGTGTCAGCATTAAGCTTTGACTTCTTAGTAACTGCACTAATGTTCCTGTATTGCTTAAAGCTATGGAGAAATCAGAGGTCCTTCAAAAGCTTCAGAACTTGGGGTGGATTTCAAAACTGAATGTCAGGTGTAAATTTTGCAGGCAGGAATAAAAATCAAAGTTGCACTTGGGACCAGTACGCTAATTCATAGCTGTGTAAATGGAATAGTTCAAAAGTAGCCCTTCACTTGGGAAGAGTGAAAAGGTTTCTTACATCAGCCTGATTTGGCAGTCCCAGGGCAAAAGAATGGGAGTGTGACATGAGGAAGAGGGTTTGAGACCCCACTGTAGAACACAACAAGCGGAAACATCTACACAGTGATCCATAAAGGTACAAACAAATTAGAGAAGGAATGTATGTGCTTGTGTTATCATGAGACTCAGTATTCATTTTGATCATATGAATTGATCCAGTACCAAGTTGCAAAAGGCAAACAGGGTGAAGATGGCTTTACAGTAATGCTTAAATGCCACCTGGATGGCTACTGGCTTCATTTTGTAAGGTAATTTAATCAGAGATCCTTTACTCGGTTTCATCCTCTCTGCCTAAAATAAACCAGCTTAGGCAAGTTTATGTGTACTCACAATCATCCTATATTATTAAGGCAGTTTTGCTTAGAATTTTTTTCAGTCACTTTGTTTTTGTTTCTCTGGAAGTAATCTGGAGAATATTGAATTTTTTTTTGGAGAAAGCACATCAGACTCAGTATAAGAGTTCATGTGAATTTTTCAGGTGCTGGCTTCCCCTAAGTAGCAGAAAAACAACTATTTTGCTGTAGGCAAATGAGTAAGATGTCTAAAAAAAGTTGCTATAAGCTAACTGTGGTTTCAGGGTTTTCTTGAGTCTTCTGTTATTTTTTTCTAACAGAAAAGCTTTAAGATTGGATGCTAATTGGATACTATTCCTCCTATTGGGTGTTACGGTGTGGACATAATAACCCTCTCATGAATTGCTGTTCTCATGAGATTCCTGTGTAAACTGGAAGCTCGGTTCGGGCGCAAGCCTGAAGTTCTCTAGAAATGTTGGTTAATTTTGGGAGGGAAGGAAAGGGATGGAGAGTCTGTGGGTTCCTTGCAGGACTTTTGGATGCTGCTTTTGCCACCACTTTTGTATTAAGTGCTCTTGTAGTTTTAAATGTGATTTCTCTCTTATCAGGCTGATTTTAGGTACCATCTGTGTCAATGCTTTATTTCAGTCTGTACGGATACTCTTGAATAGTAGTTTGCCAGGAGATGGCAGTGAATTACCAGTTTGTACAGTGTGAAGAGCAGGCAGAATAGCTAAGTGTCAGGGTGCCCCTATGAGGTCAAGTGTCTGTAGGGTGTCCTGTGGTGTTCAGTAGACCTTGACAGACTTGGACCGTGCCAGTGTCAAAGAGCAAGTTTCCCACACACTGGTGCAGAAGAATAAGCAGCACAACTCTGTGCTGATTTCTGAGAGTCCCAAGTGTACTTACGCATTCGCAAAAAGCACCAGCAAGGCAATGAAAATAAAGACTGTAAAAAAAAAAAAAAAACAAACCACAAACAAACTGTTGAGTGTGACAGGGATCATATAGTTTTAGTAACCCATCCAATTTTAATAGAAAATATCTTTAAAGGGAAATGTGGAAATCTAATGACATGTAGTGTTAATGAATGTGCTTTCAACATGGCTATTTTGGTTAGCTGATAGACATGTAAAGCACCAATGCTTCATTCTAGCAGTGGCTTCCTAAAAAGTCTAAGCTCACCTGAGGCAGTTAGGGCCTCGCCATTTGACTTTCCTTCAGTGTGTTGCTGCTTGTAATGTTTGCAAGGCCATTGCAGAGACTGCAGGACAGATGTTGCATCAGAGAGTCCTGCAGTGCTGCTTTTTAGGGAATCAAAGATCTCAAGGAAACTGGTTCTCTCTCTGGAGCAGGCCCACAGTAAAGGTGTATTTCAGAAGAATGTTGTTTGTGGATAACAGGTATATTTTTGAGATAAATTATAGAGCAGATAAAGACTGAGGCATAAGATGGACTCCTTGTTAAATAGAGGAAAATCCATACACAAAAAAGATTGGTGACTGGGTATGTCTTAATGTACTTAAGCTGAAGCTCATCTCAGCAATCAGTTGCAAGACAAATCTGTAGAAAACTCCTACTAGTTAGTGTGTTGATTTAAGGGCTCATAAAGTCAGGTGTCCTTCAGAGCTGCAGGATGTTTGCCAAGGACCTCACTAATGTTGCCAGTTGCGAATTTGGCTTGCAAACTTTTTGACTGCCTCACATGTGGGGCATCATGCAGCATAGGTTTTGACTTATTTTTCAACGCATTTCTTTTCTCTCAGCAAAACAGAAGATCTGGCCTTTGGATACAGAATCCTTCAGTCTTAACCGGTGCTTTGACTGAACCTCCAATGGATTTGTATGAATCCAATGATTCCCATAGCTTGAAAGGGCATACAAATGTTCATGGTTTGGAAATGGATTGTAAGGAATAATACTGTGGCTGGTGTTCAGATTTTCCTCTTACGTGGGTGTTTGTTTGGTTTTTTTCTTATTATTTCCTCTTGCATAGGTTAGAGATAGGGGATTTCATCTCAATTTTTTCCCAGAGTGTAAAATGAAAGTGTACAGTCTCTCAGTTATGAACTGAGAGGGAAGCAGGTATCTGCCTGGGGGAAGTTAAGGGTAAGAGAGTTATTTTTACATTTACCTCCTTTAATTGTAGTTAAAAAGCTTGAACTTTTTTACTAGCCTGTTTGAAAATTACCTGTTGTAGATTCTTCCTTAAGTGAAAATACATCAGTGCACAAGGAAGAACATCTGTGGCCTGGTTGGTTGCAACACTTGAGTATACCTGATTGAGGATAAATCTCTGCTGAAGACAACTAGATTAGGTCCTAGAAGAAGAATACTAATTTTCTTTCAGACTAACTTTAGTCTAGTGAAGTCAAATTACTCTAGCAACAATTCTTCCTATTTTGATATATTTAGCAAACAGTGCAGACCATGAGGTCAAGTTTCATTATGATTTTAGTATTTTATTGATAGACACATGGATATAGTTGAAATGGTAGAGCTCTTATTTTACTGTTAGTAAAAAACATGGAGGGTTTATTTCAGTAAGAAAAAGCAGTCATAATAAAGTATAAGTAATAACAGTGAATGATACCAAGAAGCAATTTAACTTTGTTAGATGTAAAGTTTTATAGACCTGAAGAATGTTTTGTGAACGTTAAGAACTTGCCTTTCTTCCATATATATCAACGTATAGGGTATTATTTTTCACTGCAGAGCTTGCCTTGCTTGCTTTCAATTTATTTATTGACGAAACTGTATAGCTTGAAATCACATTCTAGGTCAAATCAGTTAAAACTGATAATAAACTATAAGTAGACACGGTTTTACTGTATATCATATGTATTATTGTGCATATTATGTCACTAATATTTTTTTTCTGTTAGTGATAACCATTTTTGTAATTAGTGAGGACAACACTACTACAAAAATTGCAAAACAGTTGCATTGGGAGGATGAAAATGGCTTATTTTCCTCTGCTTTCCCCCCCCACTGCCCATAAATTCCTGAACATTGAAAGAAGCAGTTTTCTTCCTCGTGACTTGAAAGCCTATCTCCACTAGGTTTGGCCCAGCAAGTTCTCTGCTTCCCTACTCTGTTGCTGTGCCTACTGGAGTCATAGAGTCCCTTAGATCCTTCATCTGTCTCCATGGCTGTGGTGTTTGATATGGCATGTTGCCCTGGGCAAGCTGCTATTTTCTCTGGCTGTTTTTCTGGCAGAAGAGGAGTTTAATAGCACCTTCTGCTAATCTAATGGTGTTTGACATACTTCTAGGCTTTAAGTTGTTCTTTAACTATTCACAGATCAAAAGTCTGGCTAACAACAGGTGTTAACATGTGTTTTCCAGCATAATAGTGAATATATTTAACTTCAAAGAACACACACATCTCTTCTCTGCAAGGTCAACTTTTTATACTGGCATCTTAGTAACTTTCCCAGTATGCTACCAGTCCTGCACCTGCCATGTACTGGTTTTCATTCCTTGAATGTCTTGCTGCTTTTTCATGTGAACTGTAAAAAAGCTATATGCAGAGGAACGCAAGGAAGAGAGAACAAAGAAAAAAAATTCGAATACTGTCATGTTATGGTTGCAGACATGATACATGAACTGAATTTCTCCCCAGTAGTTTTACTATAATAACTTCTTTAAAACCTGGAAGGGTTGTACCTGGGTGCTTTTTTTCCTAATTGAGCATATTTGTGGCTGTGACTTGTAACACTGGTATGACCCATCCACTAGCAGGGTGGGTCAGAAGAAAGAGTAGAGCACGGGCACTTGGTAGTAGGTGACAGTCAGTTTTACCCCAACAACTGAAGGGAATAAGAAAGTATTAAGAGCATCTCCTACCCAGGATCATGATGCTTGTGGGAAGGAGAGTCTGCGGAGGCACAGTACAGTTCTGTTTGACTTGGCTAAATTGGCTGACATTTGAAAAAATCCAGCAGGAAGGAACTGAATCGTGTTTGAAAAGGCTGAGGCTATTGTCTAGCTTGATTTATTAGTTAGGAGTCACACAGATTTCAAGCAACCGACATCAGACTAGGTTGAAAGCTGACTTTTACCCTCCTCTTAGGCTTGTTGAGTAACCTCCAGTGTCTGCTACTGATTATTTAAGTTCAGATGGATGACTTTCTGGAGAGAATGTTTTAGTAAATACAAGTAAAACATTGTGTAGCCCTTTCTGTTTTAATGATGTTCCTGTCTTTTAGGGAGACACTATTTGTTTATTCCAAGTATTTGTTTCTGTGCCATAGTTCAACATCGTTGCTCCTGCTGAGAGAACACAAGGTACTTGAGTGGAGCTGCCCCTGGTCACAGTTAGTTGGAGTAGTGGCCTTTCCCTTTTCTGATGTAGCAAACTGATGCTTGACAGGGTCTCTTTAGGTCATGTGTATCTACCCTTTAAGAACACAAATTAGCAGAGCCAGTACCTGAAATAACCTCTCATCAGCAATGAGAGGTCTTTTTCATAGGTCATAACACATCATCCCGCTTTTCCTGCATGGCTTTGTATTTGGAATATTGGTGCTCTTTGTGGGCTAGTTGTGCTGTCTGAAAACAAAACTACAACCTACAAAGCTTTTTGCTAAACTTGTGCATCTTGGAGCCAAGCATTCTTCTGATTCAGGTATGAACAGTGTTGTTGGCAGACCTGGTACTTGATTCTGATGTGACTCTTCAAGGACTCTAGACTTGTCTTCTGCAGTTGTGCAGCCTTGGTGCAGATCAGCACTGCTTAAACCAAATAAATGCAGAATATGAAGGGTCCAGCCATGCTGCCAGCTCTTTGGCTCTAAAAGCGGGATTGTTCTCTTAGTAGCTATAATATCTTCAAGTCAGTTTGAAGAAGCAAGCTCAGGCAACTTCCTTTCTTTGCTTCAATGAGCTGATACACTCTAAGCCAGAGCAAGGCACTGCCCTTCCCGGTGGTGCATCAAAGGCAGATGGGGAACAAGTTTCTTCAGGCAAAAGCCAGAAACCCCACCCTCTTGCAAGGTAGGTTTAACACAAGCATCTAAGTAAAACATAAGAAACTTTGAAGAACCAAAGTCAAAATTTTTAAAAAATTTATTCCCTCCATTTTATATACAATAATTAGACTACTGTACAAAGGTGTAAATGGTCTTTGCTGTGAGTTGTTGTGCATATGCAGCTTAGTAGACAGATTTAACATTCAATTTGAATCTCAGTGCGAGTAGGCACTAAAACATCCAACATACCTCCAAGGTATAAAAAGACATACCGGTTTTACAGGTTTCTCCAGCATATTTTGTTACAGTGCAAAATGCTATGAAATAAGGTTTCTTTAGAAAATTCATATAAATTAAACACATATTGCACTTGTCCCAACCAAAAGTGTAACAAGTTGTACTTAGTGAACTAGTCTGATACGTTTTAGAACATTCTTCATACACATGCACTCCTTCCTTCTAGCTATTTGTGCCAAATATGTGTAGTTCTTACTCCAAATCTTAAATAACTGTTTATAGCTCTTTGACTAATGCAGTCCCTCTTGAACAGACTGCTAAAAAAAAAAATCACAGTGGATTAGCGTAACAAGAAAATTCTCCAAAACCCTTTTCAGTCTTCTTTTCAGTAGCACTGTAACTAAATACATAAAAATCAGTATTGTTTAAATTCATAATGCAAGTGTATTGAACACCAACCGTTTCAGACACACCCCTATTTTCTGGAAAGGTATGAAACCTCCAGTTCTAAACATGTACGTATTTCTACAGTACTTTAAGCTGCTAAGCTAACATTGCACCCACAAACATTTTGTGCAATACCACAGGTAGGACTTTGACTTCTGTACATCACTGGCTGCTATGGGGCACATTGGGAGAAGTGGTGCAAAGTTGCAGTAATTTCAGAGAACAAAAGTCTGTTTGGTCTGAATGTAGTCAATACAATCTGTGCACCCACCAAATGAGAAATAGAGTTGAAGGCAAATAACATCAATCTTACTAAATTTGAGTTTCCCCAAATCCTTACAAGCCTTGAGATTTAAAGGAACAAGTGCGTTTGAGTGCAGATGGTAACTTTGTGCTTAAGATATTTATTCAAAGCTGAAAGGTGAGGGAGTAGCTTAGGAACAAATCTTTCTTCCTTTTTTTTTTTTTTTTTTTTTTTTTTTTTTGCAAACCAGTATGAACAAAGTTGCTACTAAAACCACAGATGTATAAAAGCAGAGGAAAAGTAAAACACATGGCTAGCTGAATGCTAGTCCATGTCTTAAAACAGTTCAGGGTTACCTGCAAAATGCTTCCAACATTTAATTTCCTCCCCCTACTTCACCTCAGAGGACTATACTTGCTGCTGTTACATACAAAAAGAGCATTTCTTTTCTGAAGATGCTTCTGCATTCAACTCGGCTCAGTCTTTCAGAAAATGAGTGGAAGAAAACCTGATTTCTGGTACTATGACATTCTCCAGGTCCTCTTCTGGAGCCGCAGCAGTAACTGTACAGTACTTTCTAAAGGCAGGTCCCCATCTTACTTGGATACTACTAGATATGAAGTCCTTAATAAGGCAATATGCTGTTTATACAAGTAATGGGATGAAATCCTAATTTGACACATTAAGGAATTCTTTACACAGATAGCATATGTTTACACCACTTGTGCGGGTCAAGTGTTTACATTTAAAAAAAAAAAAACAAAAAACCAAACCAAACCCAACCAGCCGGGCTTTGGATTAGGAGAACAAACAGGTAAGGTTCACAAACTGGAAGGCTGCTGGATTACTGGACCTGGTTCACATTCACGAAGGTTGTCTTCTGACCTCATATACATTAGGAACACAGTGACAGTAGCAAAGGTAGCTGCGTTGACAGGAAAAGCACGGAGAAGCGTGGAAGTAAGACCTCTTGTGAACACCCTCCAGCCTTCTTCGTGGTAACTCTTTCTGACGCAGTCTAAAATGCCGTTGTATTGTGTAACGCCTCCGACTCCATCAGCCTGAAGCCGGGATTTGATCACATCCACGGGATAGGTTGAGAGCCAGGACACGATTCCCGACATCCCCCCAGAAAACAGCAGCTTGGGAATAACGTAACTGTCTTCAGCTTCACAGCCTAAATACCTGGTCATGCAGTCATAGGTCAGGAAGTAAAAGCCAAAGCTTGGGGTCTCTCTTATGAATGTAGAGACCATGCCCCTGTTGATACCCCTCAGCCCTTCCTTTCGATAGATTTTGATCAAACAATCCAGAGAATTTTTGTAGTTCTTCATTTTTAGTTTGTATTCGCCTGTTCCTTGAAGCTGCATTCTTGTCTTTGCCAGCTCCATGGGACAGCAGATGATGCACTGGATAGCCCCTGCCGCTGACCCTGCAAGGAACTGGTTTAGAGGAGTGTCTTTTCCAAGAGCACGAAGCGTGTTTCCTTGTACACCGAACACGAGTGCGTTAATGAAGGTAAGTCCCATCATTGGTGACCCAATACCTTTATAGAGTCCAAAAGCCTAATGGAAGAAGGAGGGAAAAACCCTTTTTAAACAGTGGTGTTGATAACTTCCTGAAACTATGCAGAACATGGCCTTTCTGGCTCTCCCTTGTGCCCTAACTTTCTAACAGTGGCCAGAAGATTGGTATCATCTTGCTTTGTAGTAATAATTTCATCGCTGCCTAGGACACAAACGTCTAAACATTTTTAGCAATACAAATACATAGTTGAATACATCCAGAAAATAATCTTAGTCCATCCAGAGAAAAGTTTTCTGCTAAATTTTATGCTTTATTTTTTATGTAGCTAAAAGCCTAAAGCCACCCTTTTAGTTATGGTCTTGAAGCTTCAGCAGAAAAAAAAGCTCACCAATTTCCTCACTCATTGCTTGAATTCTCAGAAAATTAGCTATTCAAATACTCGTTATCTTATTTAAAAAGTTAACTTCAAAGTATCAACTTCTAACTTAGTGATCATGAAGTTTCTGGCAAACTTCTGACTATGCTATCTGCCCTATGGTCAGGTGATGTTCAGAGTATGCTTTTCTCTTGATCTTCAATATTTGCAGGGGTTTTTTACAGCTTTCCCACCCTTCTGATACAAAATAGGCAAAGCATTAATTTTGTACTTACAGATTCTTGCTTTATGATGGTCTGAAAGCAATGGAAGGTCCCACGGTAGAGAGGTTTCTCTACATTTTGAACTTGTAGACGGACCTATAAAAAGTTGTGAGATACTGATCTGTATGTCAAGAGCAGCCTAATTGGTAAACTACTGTCTTGTACATATATGGAGATTTGCTATAGCAATGTTTATACACTGAAATGCCATATGTGGCAAAATAATTTTAAAATATTCTGTGTTTTGAATTAATTTGGGGGGTGAAAACATGAAGGCAGGAGGATTATTAACTGCTTGTAAATATTAGAAAAACAGTATGTGAAAGTACAACAGGGTACACTTATCTAGAATTTCAGATTGGTGTTTTCTAGTACTGGCTACAATAAGTACTTTCTTTAACTGCCAAGAATACTTCTGTTCACATTAAGGACTATCTGTACAAACCTGATGGAATTTCATAAAAATGTATTTACAAGTCAAGCATAAAATAAGGATAGTTGTAAAAGCGTGGAAACTCTCAACACCACCCCCCCAGTGTTTTTGGCTACCAGACTTGGGACCCTTCACTGAGATCTGTTTTTTTTCAGAGGGTAGTTAGGAAGAGACTCTTAAGATGTCTTACTTTGCATAAGGAAAGAATAAAAAGCCACTTGTCCTTTTAAATTTCAGTCTTTTTTTTTTTTTTTTTAAGCTTGCTAAATGCAAACAATTTGTGAGGGTGTGGCTGTTTCAAACCTTTAATGTTGGTGATCAGTTACCATTTCAGTTTTGGAAAAGTTATGTTCTGCTGGACAGATAGAAGCTACTGTAACTGGTGACATTAGGAGACAGGCCAATTACCCAGATATTTTTTAACATTTAATGGAAAAGTCCAATTCAGTTTTTCCTGCTAATTTGTCCTCAACACATTTCAAACAAAACAAAAAAGCCTCAAAGCTACCTTGTTTGTGCAAGACCCTACACTGCAATAAACTCAATAAATTGGTTTCACTGGATTGGGGAAGTTAGAAACCTGTCTTTGTTCTCTAGCATGGAAGGCTGCAGTGTTCCTCAGAAAAGATGTTTTTCGACCATTTAATGCTGCTGCTGCAACTCTATCTAGGGCAGAAAATTTCAAGACTCTTACTCTGAACAAAAGCAAAGATTATCAGGTCTACATGAAAGATTCCCAACTGTAAAATCTTTTTATCCCTGTTTGCCTAAAGTAGTAGTAAACACCACCACAACAATGAAAGGCCCGTAAGATGATGTGGGTCTAGAAAAGGGTTTGGGGACACGGTTTGTCAAAATTCTGTGTTCCGATTAGCTTTCTCTGAGGAAAAAAATAATTATTTACAATTCCAGTATTTTTTTATATTCCTACAACATGTCACTTTGTTTTGTAAATTAAAGCTTTAGTTTTCAGTGTCCTTTTAGTATACGCGTTAGTGTGTGCTAGCCAGACTGGGAGGCTGAAATCACCTCAGGTCTTCCAAGATGGAACAGGGTTTTAAAACTTCTTAGAGCTAAAAGTAGGCTTATAGCAGGATTCATAGAAAAGAAATCCTTTGTCACTCAAAGTGACATTTGGGGGGGGCAGGCAGACTGTTAAAACTGCTTAAGAAGCAGACCCACAAGCAAAGTCATAAGTCTTAACAAGCTGTCAGAATTGCACAAAACAAAGGTTTTACTCCATTAATAACTTACTGCTATTGTTTCAAACCCTGTCTGTGAAGTCAGGGGACTTCCACATGTATGGGCTTTGGGAGAATTGCATGCAGCTTAGGAGCCTTCTTACTTTAACTTTTCTATACACTTGTCTTTAGTAGTTCAGAATTAGTCATATTCTGTATATAGGTTGAATTTCCTAGTGGCATACAGCTCCCACTATTTTTGTCTAAATAATTTGTGAAATATTGACCTATTAAGCATTGTTGTAGGATAAAATATTTAGAAAGCACTGATGCTCCACATCTAAGAATGAAAAACAGCCCTTCCATTTGAGCACGGCGATGACCACATAGGGATACCCGCATTAGCAAACTGCCAGGTAAGGCAATGAATGCATATGAAACTTTATTTCATCAGTATTAATGCCGTATTCAACAAGCTGTTTAGTGTGCACGACTATAGGAAGGATGAATCATATGCAAATTTTAACCCTCTATTGTCTTCATTGTCCAATATTCTTGCTTTCTTGTTATTTGAAACCACTGTTAGTAAGGTTTTAGGTCCAATACTAACATGCTAATTTCACATCACTAAAGACTTGCATAAAGGTACTCAAGACTAAGGAAAAAAAAAAAACCAACCCAAACCCCACCATGCCCCAAAACAGTCCAAACATTTAATAATGTGCCAAATAAGTGATAAGTGATTTAGAAGTGTTTGAGCAATGAAAATGTCCTCCAAGGATATGTGGTGGATAAGACCTCAACAACAGTGTGCCTGAGATTCAGTTTTAGAACCATTGTGTGTGCAAGTATATATAGCCAGAAATGCATACCAGAAAGAAGGTTCAGAATAAGACTTTACATTTAAAAAAAAAAAAAGGATATTTAAACCCCACTCCCTCCATGCCATAGCTGTAGAAGAGGGACACATCAGTTTAAAACTAAAAAGGGAAAAAGCTTCATAAGTCTTTTAGATCTTTATTTGAACTAATACATTTGGGAATAAATTAAGACTGAGAGAAACAGAAGTGTTCACCTGGGCTATACTTACTAGGTAACTCTCCCGTGATGAGGCTTATCTGTCATCTACAACAAAGTAACACTTTTGCTGTTAATGAAGACAGCCCCTAGCTCAGAAAGTAAAGGCAGTTAAAAGCAAAAAAGCAATTTTATACATTACATCAACAAACCAGGGATAAGGAGTTTGCCAGTTCTGAGATCAGCTCAGTTGTGGGTTTTGCAGGGTGACTTCACCGGCTTAATCTCTCCCTGTGTGTCCCACCATCCCCCTCCCCGCTTTGGGAAACATGATCACCGGTCAAAAAAGGAGCTTAAAAGCCAAGACAGAAGTAAAATTCTGGCTTATCTAAGCAGCTTTCCCATTGTTCAGTTATATTAAAAACTTACAGTCTAAGGTGACTACCAGCTAGCCCTTTAAACACTGCAGAACTATAAAAAGGGTTAATTCTTAACACATATACATACACAACAAGTTATGCAATGTCTGTCTTTTTTTTTTTTTAAAGACTGGTTATAGTGTTAGTTTTCCCACATACAGTGGTGACTATGCCAGCTAATAACACAAACATTAGTATTTTCTCTGAAAAATAAAGGAAATGTTTATAATACCTTCTAATGGGCATGAAAATACAGTGTGCCATACTGGATTTCATAGAACAGTTGAAGTCATCCAGAAAAAAACTATTTGCTCTATTGTAAAGCAAGATGCTTTTTCTAAAGCCAACATACCTATTTTGCAATAACACATCTGCTGGAACTAGCATGGGAGCCCCAGTTTTGCAGACACTTAAATGTTTAGTTTCATGCACTAGAAGCTGTTCCACTTTAAAAACCAAAAAACCCCACACATGCTTAACCTTAGTCTGAGCATAGAGTTTTAGCAGTTTTGCTGGCTTCAGTGAAATGACCCATCACCTTAAGTTAAGCATGTAAAACTTGGCAGGGTGGGAGGGAGAGAAAAAGACAGCCGGCCCTGTACCACCGTAAAAAAAAAAAAAAAGTGCAAGTCTGGATAATACCATTCCTGAAAATATATACTAGAATTCAACCCAATTACTTAACAGTCAAATTTACCCTACTCTGAGAAACACAGATACAGTTTTTACTATTTGAGCAGCTTGCACTTGACTGGCAAGGATGAATATCCAATAGCTAGGAAAAATCTGTGTTGAATTAACCATGTGCTAGAATACAGAATATGGTGATGACCTCGTTAACTCTGTCAGCCTTTTGCATATCTAAATTCAGCAAGGTAGAGGTATTCCAAATATAGATCTAGCGGGTGGCATGCTCTCTGCTGCAGTCAAGTGATCTGGTATATTAATTTAGCAGGGAATATATTGGCACCCCTTCTTCTATTCTTCCAGTGCGATACTTTGGATAAGGCTGCTGAAAAGTGACTTAAGTTGTCATCCCATTCTGAAAAATGGGCTTGGACCCTGGGAGTCCTGGCTGAAGGGCCCTCCAGGAGATTTAAAATCTTATCTTTAAACAGGTCTTAGCTACCCTTAATATGCATAATACATACAGCTAACAGACCATTAGAAAATCAATCTTAACTTGGAAAGTTATAAAAATATATAGTCATACTTAAAGGGAGGAAAAAGCCCCCAGGCAAGCTTCATGCTGTGGATTTTTATCCACTTACACCCTGTGGCTAGTGTAACAAATTAATGCTTGAGGAGAAAGTAGCGGAGCTTGAAGGGGAAACAACAGAGATTTCAACCTAGTAACGAAGTTGGTTTGAGTTACAAACGCAGGGAGAGGCAGTTTGAGCAGTTAGTGATGAACAGCTGCAGAGAAAGCAAGCTTAGAACAAAATTAAGTTAAAGGTAAGATTGTATTTTCAAATACAACATTGTTACTGCACTGATGAACTTGTAGTTCAGGCCAATGTTTGTCATGTTACTGGGTTGAATGACACATACAAAGAATTTTTTCACTTCTGAAGAGCTGGAGACTGCAAATCTATAACGAGTGGTTGAGGAGGCTCGCTCCAAGCTTTCCAGCACAGATTTATGCTCCTACAGTGCCTGGGGATTTTTTTCCTCACCCACTTCTTGGAAAAACTTTCAAGTCCTCTACGTAGAGACAAAGGTATTTCATAATCAACCCACCTTAACAGTGTCAAATGGGTGTCCTACCAGCACTCCGGCAGCACCTGAAACAAAACAAACACCATGGTTATGCCTCACAGTTTTCTTCCTGGGTCTGGGGCTACAGTAGCCCGAGCATGACCACCAGCCTGAGGTGTAAGTGCACAGCGTTATTGGCAGGCCAGGTAAAGAGCATCCTATCAAGTCAGAAGATAAGCGATCTACAGTTCAGTCCTTCAGGCCTGTACTAGATGCCTTTACGCTCCCGTCAAGCTTCTGAGCCCCAGTCGGGGTTGAAGTGTGTGACTACAGAGCCTGCCGCATCATACGGGGTGCTCAGTGGTGACTCATGGCCGCAGCCTAAGGGGCAGAAAAGGCAGATTTCCTCCAAAGCACAATATTTCATGCATGTGCCACTGTGTGGAAGCGTAGAAAACCATGAAGCTTCTCTAGAAGAAGCAGAAAACTCCTGCTCTCTGCCCACAGCCTTTCCAGATGCGATGGTACCACCTGCAGAAGGACCATGCATTACCAAAAGCTTTGCTTTATCCTAGCATCAAAGGACTTTTTAGAAGTTACATGCAGGCCTATGAGTTATACTACCTGGGCTGAATACATGCATTTTGCACTGAAAAACTGGCTGAAGCAAGGGATCCTCTAGCTCCCTAATTCTGTGAACCAAAACTGGAAGTTCAATTCACTTATGACCTTCTCACATTTGCAGAAAGATAACATCCCTCCCTCTTCCTGAGAGGCTGTGGCAGAAATACAAAGCCCGCTGTAGGATGGAGTAATCCAGGTTGGTCAAGGCCAGCACAGTGGCAACATAGTCCAAATCACAAAAATAGTGGTGTGTGCTGTGTTTGCCACGAAAAGACCAGTGGCACAACTGACCACACGGGATCCCTGGCAAGGCAAGGATCACTAGGATGAAGTTGGAGAGAAGCTGTAAAAAAAAAAAAAAAAAAAAAAATTAAAAAAAAAATCTCTTTGCCAGATTGGCAAGGAGAACAGCAAACGCAAATAACTGAAAAGCCAGACTAAATCTCCTGAATGCGGTGTAACAACCGCTAAAAATGGAAGAAGGGAGGCCGTAAGCAGATGCAGAGGGAAGAGCAAGATGAGCATACGTCTTCTCTCCTCCTCTTCGTGTTCGAGCTCCCCGCTATAAATATTTTCAGGTCAGAGGGGTCCCCCAGCCTGCTGCTGCTGCCCGTTTGCTAACCCCGGGCGAGCTCCCTCCCCACCACCCCCCTTTCCAGCCCCTTTCGGGCAAACCCCGGCGCTGCGGCACCGCCACGGGGAGGGACAGCCCGCTCCCCCCCCCGCCACTTCAGGAAATCCCCGAGACCGACCTCCCTCCCTCCCTCCCGCCGCACCGGCGCTGCCCGCTGCATCCCCCCCCCCCCCCCGCCCGCCGCCCTCGGCCCCCACCTGCAGCGGGGCGGCCCGGTGCCCTCCGCAATTCTCCGCTCACAAGATAAAAGCGCCGCGCCCAGCCCTCCCCTCCACCCCCCTTCTTAAAAAAAAAAATCTGGTTTTCCTCCCTTGCCCCCTTTTCTCTTCCGCTTTTTTCTCCCCCCCCCCTTTTTTTTTTCTTTTTTTTTTTTTTTTTTCTCTTTTTCGCCCCCCCCCCCCCCGGCCCTCACCGCCGACGCATCCCGCGAGGAAATCCAGAGCCATGCTGGCACCCTCGGTCCCCGGCGGGGCCCGGCCCTTGCGCGATGCCGCTCGGCGCACTGCCGCCGCCCGCCTCGCCGCCCGCCTTTCTACCGCCCGCCCCCGCCGGAGGGGCGGGCAGCGGGACAACTCCCCCCCGTCCCCCGCAGCCACTGGCGGCTGCGCCGGGGCGGCTCCGGGCAAAGGGCGGGACGGGGATGGGACTACCGCGGGGGCGGGGGGGGCCGGGCCGGAGCCTTCCCCCTTCTTCTTTGCAGCTGCAGCTGGAGAATTAACCAGAAAGGCAGAAAGAAACCTCGGAGGCTGGGAGGTGGAGGGGGGGGCGGGCAGAGCATCCCTGCCGCGGAGCATCGGCCGCCCCAGAGCTGTTTTGGGTGGTGCGGGGAGGCTGCCCGGGGGGTGCCGGCTTTCCGGGTGAGGCATCCCGAGGCGCTGGTGGTCGGAAAGGCTGCGGAGCTGATCCGTGAGGACTTCGGAGGGAGGGGGTGCCTCCTTCTAATAGGGGCGAAAGGCCTGTAGCACCTCTTCTGTGAAGAAAGGCCGAGAGAGTTGGGGTTGTTCGGCCTGGAGAAGAGAAGGCTCCGGGGAGACCTTATTGCAGCCTTTAAATACTTAAAGGGGGCTTATAAAGATGGAGAGAGACTTGTTACCAGGGCCTGTAGTGATAGAGCAGGGGCTAAGCATTTAAACTAGAAGGCGGTAGGTTTAGATTTCTGTAATAATAAGGAAGACACTCTTCACAATCTCCAGCGGCGAGCTGCTGAAACAGGTTGCCCAGAGAAGTTGTGGATGCCCCATCCCTGGAAGTGTTCAAAGCTGGGTTGGACAGAGCTTTGGGTGACCCGGTCTAGTGAAAGATGTCCCTGCCCAGGGCAGGGGGGTTGGACTAGATGATCTTTGAAGGTCCCTTCCAACCCAAACCATTCTGTGATTCTATAACCAGATTCCCCCACCCAATGTTGTTCCGGAGAGGGGAGAAAGGGTTGCACCAGCAGATGTGGGCTCTGTGCTAACTGCTGCCCCCATGGCACAACTGAAAGTGCGGGGATGAGACCCTACCTCTGATGGCCAAGGACACAAATCAGTAGCCTGCTGTCTGTGGGACTTAGCAGAGCCCTGGATCTCAGTCTTACACATTGCTGCTGTGAATCGCCCTGCAGAAGAGGCTTCTCCCTTCCCTGCAGGCTCTTGTTTTGTATTGAGCTCTGCTTTCCTACTAACATTACCTGGCCTCAAGGTGCCCTGATGCCAGAGCCTTTAAATGGGAAACTCAAGCTGTTGACAGCTTCAAAAGGGAGCCCTGTTTAAGCTGCTTATTTCTGTGGGCAGTGTCTGAGCAAGGGGAATACCAGTGGCATAGAACAGTAAGTACCCTATTCGAGCTTTGCTTAGAGTAACACAATCTTCTTCTGGGCCTGCAAAGTCAGCTTTTAGAGAGTAAGTTCCAGAAGCAGAATGGAAAAGCAGCTGGATTTTTTCTCTTTTTTCTTTTTGTTTTTCTTTTTCTTTCTTTCTCTTTTTTTTTTTATTGCTTTCCATGTTATGGCAGTCCTTTTCTAGGTGTAGCAGCTCAATACAAAGCCGATGAAATCTTGCAGTGGTATAGCATACTAAAAATCAAGCCAGCTTTTACCTTCTGTGCAAAGAAAACACACAAACAAATGAATAAAGACAGGGATGCTTCCAAGGGGGTCTGAAGCTACTACTACAGAACAAAACCGGAGAACCTGTTCCAGATTTAGCAGCACTTGGACCATCATTACGATTAATAAGCAGATAAGAGGGAAATGCAAAGCACTCAATGAATCCCTGACCTTCCCCCTATCTTCTTCCAACCCAACACTCATTTGGGTTCCTTCTCATCTCTAAACACTCAGATCAAATCAAGCAGTCGGGCGTCTCCAGGATGCTTTTGATTCCCTGATGCACATACCTGTCCTACCTGGGGACAACCAGTTGGTATCAGAGAGCAGGTAGGTGGGCTGGCGCTGCCCTTTGCTGCAGCACCGATAGCTTTGGGAGCTGCCCACTCCTGCTGTACCACACACCATCCTACCTCCTAACGGGGACCTTGCCAAACCCATATACCTGCAGCCAGTACTTGAAATCAGACAGAAAGCCCTGATCAGTCCTTTTTCCCTAAACACTTTCTCCAAGTAGAGGTGGAATTGGCTTTCTGGGAATCTTGTCCGCTCCAGCATCCCTGAGAGGAACTGCAATCATGCGCACGGCTCTGCAGGTGAAAGTCCAGATGTTATATGCATCTGCCTTGTACCACAAGCCCTGGAAGGATCAGCTTGGCCTAAAGCGTTCCTGGCCAGAGTGTTTTTAATCTGTTATTCAAATCCTCTGATCTCCCAAGCGATCTGCCTCGAAGAAATTACCTTCTCCACCAGAGGTGTTTTGTAATTTTAATGTTGGCCCACAATGGACAGGGAAAACACTTCCTCTCTCTTTGCAGGCACTTCTTAGGTTATCTGAAGACAATTTCAATCCTAGTCTTTTCTTCTCTGAATTATATTGATTTTTATCTCTGACCTCTGATTCTTCTTACCCCCTGCTTTCTTCGGTTGATCTGGAGTTCCTTGAACTGACCCCTAAGGCCTTGCTGAGTGAGTAATGGGAGATTACCTTCGGTATTTGCAGACAACACTCTTGTTCATATATCTGAATATGAGATCAGCTATTTGCAAGAGTCTTCTCATAATAACAACATAACATAACATAACATAACATTGTTCACTCATGGGCAGCCTGTGACACATGATGTGCCCCAGACCCTTTTTAGTACATCAGTGGCATGCCAGCATGTTCCCTACCTTGTACTTGCAGTTTCTTTCTACAGTCATTCCTAGCTGTCCGTACTAAATTGCTTTTTCCGGATTGTTTTTCCAGTTTGTCAAGAACACTTGAATTCTAATCATGCTGTCGATGTTTGTGCAGCCCCTCCCAGGTTGCTGCAATCTCCAAAGGCCTGTCTTGTTCCTGCATGCTTGAGCTGTTCCTAATAAGCTTTATTCCATGCTACTGAATGTTTTATTCAATGCTACTGAACCCCACTGGAGCAGGCATGTACTTCAAAGGGGGGGGTGGGGGGTGCTTTATAAATTAGCACAGAGAACATCAAGGGCTCATTGGTATAAAGTTTGGCATGTCAAGGGTTGGTTCACTAAGAATGAGCATGGCTTTAGTCCCACTGGGGAGTTTCCCTTTTGTTCATTTTTTCTTGGTTGGGGTTTTGTTTTGTTTTTGGTTCGAGTTACACTTGTGAGGCAATGTTGTATGAATGTAGAGGAGTTTGTTAAGCTTGTATGGGATGGAGGACAGTGAGTCAGTATAGGTGCTTATATTTGTGTGTGGCTTCCATAGGAGCTTTGCCATAAAGGGAGAGAAGTCATATAGTTCTTGCAATTTGTTAGTATGACTTAGGCCAGATGTTTTGCCTATCGATCCAGGGCCTTATGTGTGCAGTACAGATACAGTTTTGGAGAGGAGAGCTAACCTAACACTCAAGGAAACCCAGATTTATATGGTTCTGCTCTTCAGTCAGGCTGTTATTCTAGATAGTTCCAAAGCTATGTCTGATCTTGTGTCGGCTTTGTTGATGTGTGATGCCTCCAGCTCAGAGCGTGACTCAGACATCCGTTGGGAGCTCTTGTGCCCTTCAGGCTCCATAGATTCGGCTCAGCTGTGACTGCCTTTCTTTTTATTCTGCTAAGGCAGATTCAAACATAACTTACAACTCGCTGGGATGCATCCCCTAGAGAGCTGGAGTGAGGGGTTGTGCTTTCCCTGCTTTCTTCTTCTTTGGGAGCATTTGGCTTCCCTGCTGGATGGTGAAATGTGGGCTCATCAAATAGAGAAAGCAGAAAAGAAAGAGCTAATGGTGGCTTGGGAAACATACAGAGTCTACTAGCACGTACAGCAGCTGCGCTGCCACATGTCTGAGAGAAAAGGTTAAAGTTGTAATTTAATGTTATCCTTCAAAGATCCTCTTCCCTTTGTCTCATTGCCTTTTAGGTCTGAATGGTGGCAATTCAGGTGGAAGAGGCTTTGCAGATGATGCTGGAGGGGTGAGATAGCAGAGAAGGTTTCCTTCCGTTCTTGTGCCAAGAAGTGACCCTGTCAACTGTCTGCTGCCTTTGATGGCACCCAGGGGAGATCTGGGAGAAGGTGAGCCTGGACAGAAACCTGGGAAAGCGAATTGGAAGAGTAGGGAGGGGAACAGAATAAGGCAGAGAGTGGAGTTAGCAGGGCAGAATTAACGCTGCAGGTAAATGAAACACGAAGAGAAAGGGCAAAAGCAGAGTGAAGTAGGATAGGAACAGAAATGTGGAGTTGTGATAAACTTGTAGAAATTCTGGTGGCAATGGCATGCAATAAAATACATATTGTTGACTCAGGTGTTTCAAAATCTTTCTGTTTGCTTGTGAATTTGGCATCAACAATTGGCCCTGTCCCAGTAGACATGTCCCACAGGAATGCAGAGGGTGCTCCTCAGAGCTTCACTGGGGCTTGGCCAGCTCTGGCACTACCTGGCAGGAGAATTTCCTTTCATATAGCCTTCTGCCTCAGCCCTTGCCTTATCTTCTAAGGTAATGCACTGCTGCATCTTCACAACTTAAGTATTCATCACGTTACCCAGAAAAATGCATCAGTTTCTCTTTTTATTTTGAGCTGGGACTGGATTTCGAGCTGCTGCTTCCTAGCGCCTACTTGGGCTCCCTGAATCGCTCTTCAAAGACTCTTCGGGGCAGCAGGTCTCTCTCTGTGCCCTGTTTATGATGTGAACCTAAGCGGCATTTAGACCATGTGTGAATGTTGCATTTACACTAGCAAACTGCTTGCAAGGAAAACCTTGCATTTTCCAGAGACTGCAGTCCAGCACAACTAGGCTTGAAGATCAGCTAATGCTTCACCGAACAGCTGACCATCTAAAGCAGCAACAAATAAATGCAAATGGTGAAATGAGAGAAATATTGGGACACAATGTTAAGTATATAAGAAAAAATTATAAGCTGAGCTGCTCTGTGGAAACACCCAGTGTCTGAAAAAGAATCTTCTCCAGGTGAATTCACAGAGTACCTTTGTGTGGATTCGAGTCCATTTTCTTTGTTTTCCTAAACACTGTTGTATTCATTGCCTCACTTGTACTCATTGCCCCACTCAATGTTATGTTGTGGGTCAGGTCATTAGGATACTCCAGATCCTCAGGATGCAGCTGTCTTTGAAGACAGAGCAGCTAAGGCATTATTCATAGGGGACTAGATGCCTCTATTATCCATTAACTTTATGACCTTGGGTGGCTTTAGGGTATTCTCTGTTGTTATTATCCCACTGGCTTCAAAGGTACTGTATATCAAATGTTGAAACTTCCCAGCCTGATAAAATCCTTTGATAAGACTGGTGTTTCAAAGCATGAGATGTAACTGATGCATTTGTACAAGAGTCAGGTGCCACTGAAACAGAGCTGCCTTGCTTAGAGATCTGCTGATGGGTAGGGGCTTTGTGATCCCCCAAAGTGTCCTGGTCAGGATCGCAGCATGTGAGACCCCTTCTGTTCCAAAGGAAATCACGGCAGGTGAACAACTGTCTAAGCTATTATCTGAGGTGCTGAGCTTGCAAGAGGCAGAGACTGAGAAGTGCTGCAGGAATGGAGTGGCTTAGTATGCTATAAATTGTAAAGCATCCTGAAAAGTTTGGTGTAGCTCCAACTTTCCATGCTTTATCCCTGTGAAATGGAAACATTTTTACTGGGCACAGATATCTTCTGGAAATCCTGACCGTTGCCATTTTAAGCAGAAGTGGCCAAGTTCTGACATGCACCTTCTGTTTGCCTCAGCCTCTGCTCCATGTGATACTGTGTATGTGGAGGAGCATTTTAGTTTGGGTTACTGGCTTTAAATATACTGGTCTATGGGAGAAGGCAAGAGGAAGAAGCATAACATGCACTTAAAACAGTCAACAACATTTATGATCACTCTGAGGAAGAATCCATCCCTGTTCATAGTCAGTTGTCTTGTGCTTTGTTTGAAATACAAATCCGTAGCCAACCCCTGGGTGCTTCCCTGGAAGCAGATGAGAAATGGACAGACAAAAAAATCAGAAAAAGCTGCTTACAGGCATCAGACCAAAGTCCTTTCCTTGGCATTATCTTTGATTTCAACGATACTTTGAGTTCTGGTAACTAAACTGCTGAGCCTTTTCCTCTTCTGGCATGTTTCTTTCAAGCAGCTAGCAAGTACGCTAGAGAGGGCAGACCTGCGCAATCACACCCCCGTGCTGGGTCTTTTCTTCTCTCTTTGTGGGTCCCATCTTTATTCTCTGGCTTGTGCTAGCACTATGATGGCTAAGACACGGTAATTATTGTTTTCATGTATATTTGGGGAAGGACCTGAGTCCAAAGTACCTGAAATATTATGAGGACTATATCCTTTTATGTTTGCTGCAGGTGGAGCGAGTTTCTTTGCTGCTGGCCTTCCTTGGAGAAGACTAGAAGACTTTGTGTGCACATGCAGTCGGCGATACGGAGAGGAGGTCTCCAGCAGAACCCATATGCTAAGCTATTTAGCAGCACAGTTTTAAGATGGCAGAGACCACGAAGAGGCATGCTGAGATAATAGGGTGGACATTGAGTCCGGTTACCTGAATCAGTAACTATCTATCAGCCTAGCAGCTTTACCCATCTCTCCCTCTGCACATTACTCAGTCACTCAACAAATATACTCGTGACTGGTGACAGTGAGCAAAAACTTCTGGGAAATCATTCAGAAAAGGAAGATAAAAACTCAGTAGCTGGCATCTTTATAGCATTTTTCCAGTCTGGATTTGCAGACAATATAACCTAAGCCTCAGGCTGTTTTTGTGAAGTAAAAATGTGCACTTATGCCCATTTTATAGATAAGGAAGCTGGTAAAACTGATTTGTCCTAAGGGAACAGGAGGCAGAGCTAGGTGGATGGCCTCCTCTGCCTGTCTCCTGTCTTTTTTTTTAAGCCACCCTGTTCTTACAGGAACATTTCTGTGAGGCAAATGGTTTTTCATTGCCAACAGCTATACAAACATACTTTCAACACCCCGTACTTGAAATCCTCTGGCACAGTTTGTATCCACATTCAAAGTCAATGACTGGGAGACCAGGTCTCCAGCTGAATCTAAATGCTAAGTTATTCAACATTGTAGACACACAGTAACGACACCAGTCAGTAATGAATGAGGACAGATAGCCAAAAAAAGTGGGAATATGGTGTAAGGCAGTGCCACTAAGGTTTATATACAGACATATTTTTAATATCTTGGCCTGTCTTCAAGGCAGCTTCCTGCTGAGTCGTGTGTGGGCTTCCAGCTGTCATGTGGAATATGTTTGTTGCATTAGTCATGCAGAGGAGGCACCTATTTCTTAGAAACTGAAAGAACAGGCTTAGCAGAATGACTAACGTGCCTTTGCAGAAACTTCCCAAATACTCTGTAAGATGGGCACTCATGCGGCTCCTGAACTAACGCCAGGGAAAAGACAAGAGCGATAAGTGAGGCTGTGAACTTCATATGATATTCAGAGACCGGTACCGCTAGTACTGGTGTCTGGGTATTCTTTGCTAATGGTGGGGTTGCTTCTGAAAAACCTACAGAAACTTCTGGCTTAGACCTCAATTTTTCTCCAGCTTGAGGCAATGAAAATGTCAGGTTAATGTTGGAGGCACAGAGTTGAACACCTGCTGATGAAATGGGTCTATATTTCCACTAGGACAGTGCACACTGCTTACAAAGATTTATGCCAGAGATCCCTGAATTAGTATTCATCACGGTAGCATTGGTATCAGTAGCTCTTTGCCCCCCAACAATATGGGGGTCTTCTCTGGCATTAAACTTGCTTTGTAGCAGAATTTTTAAGGTAGATGCTTTGGTTTTGCTTGAATGCATTAATTAATTCAGTGTAATTTCACTTGTTTTCCACTTCTGCAAAACAAAAAGTCTTAAAATCTTTTGTATATATCCCCTCTTAACATAAGCTTATAATAATGCTGGTATTTAGAAAAAGTTCTCTTTTCTGAATTCATTGGTGCCAGGTTTGCCAGTTAAGTATATTCATAACAATCTTTCCCACATGATTTAAGCAGCTGATATCAAAGTCCTAAATAACAATAATAAAGCTTTATAGTGCTAGAGCTGGGTTTTCTTCCAGATTTGCAAGTAGCTCTGAGGTTGTTAAATCACTTCAAATCAGATAGTTCCAAAGGGAAGAGAGACTGTCAGCTAGTCAAAGTAATGTAGCATCTCATATTTTTCACTGGTATACAGCAGAGATCTGAGGGACACATAGTTTGAGAATATTGGAGAAAAAGAGAGAGAGACATAGACTCTGGAGTCATCACTGATACTGCAGCAGCATCATCAACACTGTTCCTACCATGACAGCTATGTTTTACTGCCTAATGCCTGAACTATCCTGCTGAAAAGGTTGAGGGTTGCACATTAATATCATCATGACAAATGAAGAGTACATTATCGCTTGGTGGGGAAGAGGAGGTGGGAAGGTGAGTGCCTCCCTCCGCTCCTGGCTCTCCAAGCCTGCTGCCAGGTCACTGACTACATCTTCTGTTCATTAAAGTGCAGAAAATGTGCAAGAGGCTGCAAAGAGGCTCAAAGTGCAATTGGAAAGTCAATAACAGTCCTGACATCCTCTCCCTCCATCAGTCAGGAGTCCTTCCAAAGTGCTAGCAATGTCGGCTGGCATAAAATCCTTTCCCAGAGCTGACTGCGGTGGTGCACCGTTACAATTCCCCTTTCTTTTGTAAAGATCAGTATTTGGGTGCAAGATTCACATAACACTTTAAAAGAACGGTGAGAGCAATGCCATTTTTAATATAGACATATTTTCACATGGGTGTTTTTGTAGGACGGGTGCTAATGTTGTTATTTCCACCTTTTCCCATGATTTACTTCTGAACACAGACTTGTGGCTTTCTGAGAAGTGCCTGGATCCTTGCAGTGACTTCCTGGCAGTGGACATACAGCACACCGATTGTGCTGAGGAGAAGATTATACATAGGGAGATTGAGTGACTTGCCCAAAGCCAGAAAATCTGTGTCACTTCTTAAATTACTGCAATCATCTTCAGTCCTCTTGGAAATGTGTTATTTTCCCTTCCCTTGGAAATGTGTGTAGAAGCATTACAACCTTATATCAGCTTTCCAGAGGTGAAATCACTGATCACTTATATCTGGCTAAAAGTGATGCACTTGCCAATGCTCAGAGTGGTTTCCTTACCAGTTTTGTTTGTTTTGCTGTGAAATTCCTGCCGCGAATGTTTGTGTCCTTGGAATTATTGGTTTTTCTTTACTACCTGAGATAAAGGACAATGAGACACTTTGATTTGAAAATCCGTAACACAGCTGGAGCCAGGAGGTTCCACCCCCCTTTCCACCCACCGCCACGCAAGCCAAGCACCAGGCTCTGCCAGCTCAGCAGAGCTGGTGTCACTCTTTCCAGTTCCGCAATGTGCAAACAGCCCGGTGACGTAGCGGGGTAACGCTGTTTGAACAGTCTCTTCAGTCAAGGATTTTTCCAAAATAAATTGGACAGGAATTAATGGATATGCATGTGAGTGTGATATCACATAGCGTGAGGGGAATAGAAAATGCAGTGTGTTATGGCAGGAAATGAGGCAGGAACATTTTCTCCACAAGTCTGGCTTGATGAGCTAGCAGGTAGTTGCAGAGGCAAAAGAGGACAGGCTTCTCTTTCACTTTGCAGGACGGATGGAGCTGGTCATGTCCTGGGAGTGAGCTGTGGAAGGAGAGAGATAAAGGGATGTCCCTGCTTTTTTTGCCTCACCTAAAAGATGTTATTTAACATTTATTACCTACTTAAAGTCTCCCTCTCCACCTTTCCTTTTGCCCCATACACTTGTAGGAGTCCTCTAACCCTGCTGCTGCTTTAGCCGTGGAGCAGTTCTCTCTGCCTGGGTGGGCAGACAGATGCCTCCTCCTGTGAAGCAAATGGAGTGTTTCATCCATCCGGCGCTGTGCAAAATTAAGGCCTTCCTCGCTTTTCTATCACTTAGTTTCATAATTTCCTGCAGATTGCTTCATGTCGTCAGATCTGTCTTTTCATCTGACAGCACCTTTCATGCCCTGCTTTCTCAAAATCCCCTGTGAAATTCACCCATTTTAAACAAATCACTCTTAAACAGTTTGCTACTGGAGGAAAGGACGTGTGAGTTATTTCTAGTAGAGTACTATCCCTTGTGGAGGCTCAAAGTGTGCGTTTCGTGTGTCATTTCCTAGGGCATGCTTTGAGAAGACCACCTGGGTTGAGGCCAGGCCCTTTCGCTCATCCCTGCATAGATGTGGACCATGGTGTTTCTTTGCAAGCTGGACTAGCAGTGATCTCTGGACATTGTGTCAAAGGGTGACAGGAATAACTTGTAGTTGATCTTGAAGATCTTCCTATTAATTCAAGGTTTCTTTGGGCTGTCTCTGTTGACCTGGGCCACTGGGGGGCTGGATTCTGGTAAGTCTTTCTAATGAGGCTGGTATATGAGAGCAAGGATATCTCTGAAACCTGGGGAAGAGGGGATGAAGGAGGAAGCTTCTTCAGCAAGGTGTGAAAGAGTGAGATCTCAAGGACTCTACTTCTCTAGGAGGACTCCTGGTAAGGGAGGCTGAATCGCTGCCTTGACGATAACTCTCTTCAGCAGGGAGTTGGTCTGTACTGTTTGGGGTGTGCCAGCAAGTAACAGCAAACACAGTAAGACAGGTTTCATTTCTCAGAGGGGGTTTCCTTCACACTGAATTACACCTTCCTACATACTCGCTCATGTGTGAATACTTCAACACTTGTGTAGGGCTCCTCTTCCAGAGGGCTCTGCCCTCGCGGCCTTCGCGGTGGCCGGGCTGAGCGGGTCACACAGAGCTGACGAGCATGGCAGTGGATGCTATTTGCCTTTTAGTCCTGGCCGGACACTGGGAGCAAAGGACTGGAGACTACAGTAGCGGTGACTGTGTTTGCCTGGGGCTCATGCTAAGCCCCTGTCGAGGCAAACGTCCCCAAAGTAGCTGTGTGCATGCATTCCTCTGGAGCCGGCTGCCCCCAGTGACATTTTCACGGGACAAGGTGAAATGCCTCAAGCCCCAAACTACTCTTCTTTCTGACGGCCACCTTCTGAATGGCCTCTGTTTGCAGAGCAATTCCAGTCAAATGGAAAACGTGACTTCTCCCAGTATACCTCACCGAAGTGACTGAAACCATTATCAGAAGGTTATCAAAATGCTTGAATCTGGAGTCAGCTTTGTGCTATATAAAGCAAACTAACATTTTGATAGAAGTGTTGGTGGGAATGAGGGTTAAAATAATTTAAAAGAGTTAATTTTCTGTTGCAAAAGGAAGGTTTTGGGGTTGGTTGGGTTATTTTTTACAATCTCAGAAAGTTTCAGGAGGAAGATTCTCTTTGAGCTGTTCAGCTCAGGTAGAGAAGGTAGAAGTTTTGCTTGGTGACATGCCAGCCAGCCTCTGTTTTCTTGCCAATACTGCACCAATCACTGCAATACGTAGAAAAATGCCCCCTCCATGACACCCCCAACCACGTGATGGGAGGGAACGCATGGCAACACTGTCATATAGGGAATATAATGAATTTCTTCACTTTGCCTGGAAGCAGCTCCCAGAAAAGCAATATTAAACAGTGATGTCTAAGGAGTGGTCCCGAAGGTGGCGGTGACTGCTGCAGCGCAGGCTGGAGCGGCTCGGGCGGGTTGCCTGATCTCCGCAGGAACCAGGAGGCTCCCGGGCTGCCCCACAACAGGGGACCGTGTCCTTGTACCTGTGTGTCACCGACACAGCAGGTCCCACACCTGGGCCCGCTGCTGGAGGGGGCCCACAATGACAGCAACTGGGAATGGCTGGTAGGAGAAGTGGAAACAGCACCTTTCCCCCCACTTGGCACGTACAGATTGTTGATGAACCGTTAATAACTCCTGTATGGTCACCAGGTGTAAAAGGAAGGGCTACTGAATAACCCAGTGTGTTTTAGTGGCTACACTGATATCTCTCTAGATAATATTTTACTTCTCGTTTTAAGTTTTTGCTGTCCTTGCATGATGTTTTACTGGAATAAACTGTTCTCTCCAGCGCAGAAAGTGTTCAGGGAAGGACACATAAGAAATTATGGGAAGCAAGTTACTAAAAATTCTTTAATTTTCACTTCCCAGAAACCCTGAGCCCTCACACTGACCTGTGCTATATGTCACTGATGCATCAGCCCATCCAAAATATGCACTTCAGACAGAAATAGGTTCTTGTGAAATGTGTGTGAGACATCACTGAGGACTGAAGTCCTCAGCTCCTCTGTGAAGCCAACCCAGGGGTGCAGCAGCCGTGAAATTTTCTTTTCCCTTTGCTGCCAATGTGCCTTGGCTCTGACCCATAGAAACCTCTTCAAAAGGAGTACAATTCAGGTCACGACTTGGCAAGCCCTTCACTGCATCAGGACTTTGGTTTCCAGTTTTACTCTGGGCAAAACTTAACCTTTCTGTGTAGATGTGCAGCCGTCCGGTACAGGGTTGTTGGGCAAAAATAGGCAATATGGCATTTTCTTGAAATCTTGGTTCCCCTTGACAAGCAGATCTCTCTCTGTGGTTTTCTCTTTCCCCTGCCGAGATCATCACCCTGTGCTGGTTGTAAATTAGGAAGAAAAAATTAGGTGCTGGACCAGTCTCCTGGCAAAATCACCTCCCATCTCCCCTGCAGAGCAAAATGCTGGAGTTTGGGCAGCAGCAATGGTGATTCCTGCTCTGCCGCTGAACTCAGTAAGGAGCTGACATTGGAAAGGGGTTTGGGAGACTGAGCAAGGAGTGAAGGAACAGAGCTCCTCCAGGGGCTGGGGAAACTACCCTGTGGTCTGAAAGAGTAGCAAACGCTTTGCATGTGGTTGGAGTAATTTCTGGCCTTCACCACATGTATACACTATGAGCAGGTAATAATCTATGGGGATCTGGGTAGAGGTTTCGGGTGAGCTGTGTCGGTTAGGAAAGCCAAGGAAAATTCCTTGGGAAGGGCACAAGGAATTTTCCTTGATGGGAAAGGGGTCTGCTCCATCAGATGGAGGAAGGGTACGCTGGGCTGGGCTCATACACAGCCACCTCTGCCACTTCTCCATGGCGCAGGGCAAGAGCGTCCTCTGGCAAACAAGTGCGCAAGGCTGTCTTCTGGGGTTAATAAGTACAACGGGGAATGGCCCCTTCACAGCCAGCGTTACCCTGCAAGGCACCACCCCTTCTGGTTTTCCAAGCACAAAGGCACTGGGAACAGCGGCTCTGGCGCAGCGTTGCAGGGCTTCGCGGGATTACTTATTCACTGTGTTCCTGGAACAGCTCCAGGCTTCCCGTCTCTGCCTCCAGTGTACAAATTCATCAAGTATTCACAAGGCTCACAATCCCCAGAGGCAAGAGGAGACAGTAGGAAGGTGATTCGTATTGCAAATCACGCTGTCTTCGAAGGACCTGCGGGGCTCTGGAAAGACCAAAACGATATCCTCCCTTCTTCTACCTCGCTAACGTTTAATCAGGGTAATTGAGGCAGCAGACCAGTCTGGATGGATTTCGTTGCCGGGGCCATTGGAGGTAAATACACAAACTAGTGCTTGTTGATGAAAGCAGATTGCTGTGTTTCCTTCTTGTTCAGCTAACGGGCAGGTCTCAATGGTAAAGCTGAGAGTCTTTCAATGGGGGCTGCTTGTTAAAAGTGCATTCATCTTTATTCAGTGGAAAATGTCATCAGAGCAGGCTCACAGAGTTACTGGAGAGGCAGCACTGCAATTTGGTCAGCTGAGGTCATTGCCCTGCAATCTCCTCCAGTCTAATTGCAGTGCGACAGGGCAAAACTCTGATAGGAAGAGACAAAGTGGAATATGTTGTGTGCAGATACAAACCGGCGAGTAATGCCCGGACAGCAAAACCTCACAGGTCTGGTGCCTGGGAGTCCTGGCAGGCTATCGGGGTCGTGGGTCTTGGGGGGTTGAGGATGTGGTTTGTGAGACAGGAGGGTGGAGGCATGGTTTTTCACAGCGAAGAAGCTCTGAATGAATGACCTTTACATTATCTTAGGTTAATATGTACTTGCAGTTGTGACGGTAATTTCAGTGCAGGCGTGCTACGTAGCAGACTTTGATCTGGGAGAAAGTAGGTTAGCCATATATAAAAAAAGTAAAAGGAGAAAAGTGTGATTTCATTCTAGGTAATTTTAGAGCATGTACTGCTCAAACCCAGCTTTGTTTTAAACAACAAAATGTAGCCACTGGTCTTGTTTCTTTTCTGAAATCTCGCCAGGTTTAGTGGAATGTCAAATACCAAGAGAGAGCCTTGGGGTCGCAGCTGCCAGAAATGCCAGGTGAACCTGCCAGATGGCTGAGACGCCCCTCCCAAGCCTGCATGTCAGATCTCACTTTAAGATCTGCTGAAATTTGGCAGTTTCCCTCACCAGGAGCAGCCTGTGGTCCCGGTGCAGGTGTGCATTTCTTGGGAAGGACCATCATGAGTTTTACCCTGCTCATCACCCAAAATGTGCAAATGGGGCAAGGTTTGGCATCTCAACAGCACCCAGCCCCGGAGGTGCCTGTTGCTTGGGGTGTTGGCCTTCCCCAGGGTGCTGGGGGACCCTGCTCAGGAAAGACCCTTCATGGGAGAGGGGGATATAACCAACCCCTCCACAACAGCTTGCCTTTATCCTCTTCTTTCCTTGCCAACGTTAAAGTACTCAGGTACTTCGGTGGCTGTGCTGAGGCTGGCAACAGGATGCTCATCCCAGAAGGATTCACCAAACCCCCCAAGACATCCCATAAATGACTGGCCTCAGCTCAGCAGGGCAGCGATGCTTGCATTCACTGCTTGGACTCCTTTGCTTTTGTTGGCACAGTTGTGGTTGAGCCACTTAAGGATAAACTTCTTTTGCAAAGGAACGTGCATAGTTGAAAACACTAGTTTCAAAGTGGCCATTCACCTCGGCATTCTGCCACCGCTCCTGTGTCAGGCCATGATTTGTGTGAAGCCTCCCTGTCTGGGCACCAGCATCACGTGCCGCCCGGCCATGCAGCAAGCACCTCCCATGGGTGCCCTGGAAATGGGCTCAGCCTGGGAGGATGCAGGCCAGGGAGCTCCAGCTGGGATCAGAAATGTTTTTGCTTGTTTTAACGCACTTCACTGACCCCAGGACGTCAGAGAGCAAGATTTTCCATTTTGTCACCTGTGTCCAGCTTGGGGCTTTTCTAAGAGGGATGATACACTTTTTACTGCCAGACAGGAGTGTCTTCTGGCATGCTGTTCCCTGCTGCGAGCTTGCACAGACATGGGCGAGGTACCTGGGCAGGGCTTCAGGGCCACGCTCCCTACCCCGACATGGAAGAGCTTCCAGGGATGGGACAGCTTTCCTGCAAGAACTGGGATGGTTTTGGTGCTGAACTTATTTAATGGCTTGTGTTTGTTACAGCTGAAGCTGTTTTCCTATTCGCATGGAGGCTACAAACCCAGCTGAAGTGTATCAAACAACTCAAAAGACAACACAGATAATAACAGAGTTTTTGTTTAGGAAATTACATTCTTGTGACCTTGATCTGTTTTCAGAGTGTTTTGGAGAAAGAATGGCTTAAGCACCTCTGGAAAACTGCAGAGGTGCTGCCCTTTTGAATCCCATGTAATGATCCAGCCTGGCTCAGGCACCTGCACAAATATTGTGCATCTCTTCTGAGCTATTGCTTCTGCAGCCATGGGACAAGCTCAGCATCTTCAGCCCAGAAAACAGTGACCTGCTGTGACTCCAGACAGAAAGAATGTGAGAGAAACATGCTTAGTGACTGTGGAGACTTTCAATAACCACCAAATGGGGCTGAATGTTGTAGAAAGCAGCTCATCTGTAAGGATGTCCTCCCTGGCCAATAAAGCTGAGCAGGAGGTTGGACTAGAGAGCTCCCAGGGTCCCCTCCAACTTGAATTTTCCTATGATCCCATATGTGTTTTCTAGCCCTGCTACGGCAGCAGCCTGGGCCATGGCAGGGGATGGGTATTGATGATCAGGGCTATTGATGACTAGGGGATGACTTGATTCTTATGCCAGGCATAAAGATTTGGGAAGGGGGAGTTGAGGTTGACCCAACAGCAGTAGAGCAGCAGGGTCTGTAGCATGCCCGGGCTTCTCCACATCTTGCTGCAAGGTCACACACCAGTCACATGCGGTCCAAGGGTAGATAAAATAGTCCACCTACGGAGGGAACATGCTGTCTCCTCGTCCTTACAGCTAAAGCAGCTCTTGCTGGTCACTGCCAAGGTCGTGTTACTGGATGGAGTTCAGCTTGTTTAGGGTACGGGGCACTTCTTATGTTCCCAACTCTTCACAAAACAAAGGTCTTTCTTTGGAAGTTGCTCTCTACCCATCCAGCATATGGACCATGATGCCTGCTTCTCCCTGGGTTTTTCAGCCAGGGGGTTGCCAACAGCTCAGAGCTGTTGCAGCCTGGTGGGCTCCGTAGGGCTGCTGCTTGCTCTCTCCTGATTGCTGTTGTGGTGGCCACCCTGCCAGGATCCTTCCTCATTTGAATTGCCTGGTCGAAGTGGCCTGACTCATGAAGAGACTGTGCGTAACCCAGTTTTGTCCCTGCACAATATGTGTGTGGGATGCTGCAACCTCTGAACAATACCTGAGAACATCTCAGATAAAGTAGGCATAAAAAAATGGCTCACTAAACCCAACAAAGACTATTCACCTGATTTTGCTATTTGTTTTTGTCACAGCTGCTACAGTGTTACTGGGAGGGAGTCCCACAGGAACCAACTCCCGTATGCATGCTATGCATTGCTGGCCTTGTTCAATTCTGCTGTGCAAACAGGGCATGTGTGGGTCATGCTATCTTTGTCCCAGGCTATTTATATCGCATGACGTTGTGCAAAGCCCTTCTCCCTCAGCCTTCGATAGACTTGGCTGAGCTCTTCAGCTCTGACAACTTAACTGCTCGGAGTGATTTGGCTTTTAAGGAGCGCAGTTCATGGCAGGCTGTGGTTGTTTGGAGATTTGGGGGGCTCACATCTCCACTTTGGTGGGAGCAGTGAAAAATTTACCTTTATGGTCTCCTCCCAAATGGACATGTTTGGTCCTTGCTGGAACCAAGCTGAGTGGGGAGCCCTTGGGACTGAGAAGCAATGGGAAACAGGCTGGTTTGGGGCAAACCTGCTTTATTTTGTTTATGTTGCTGCTGTCTCCAGAAGGGAGGATGCTTCTTGTCAAACACTGACCCAAATCAGCCTTGGTCCCTGATGTGCATGAGCCAAGGCTCCTACCTTCCTGAACTGGTGGAGCAAGCCAGGGCTTAGCTGTGCAAGGCACACGGTGCCCCTGCATCGCTGGCGTCTGGTCAGCCCATGGCCGCTTAATCTAAAGTTCAGGAAGTCTGAAACCCATGCAATGCCAAATCCTCCCGCCTGGAACAGGGCGCTTGGGCCAGGGGACTGCACCTCTGAGGTCAGCACTGTCATGCCAACACTGAGTTATGTGCTGCTCTCCCCTGGCTGGCGGGGTTCGTGTTTGCAGTCTGCCTCTGGCCAATGGTCGGGAATCTGCCACAGCGTAGGTGGCCCCGGGTGACTCTGCATTGTCACTCTGCTCGGACCAGAGGTGTTGCTCTCAAGCCATATTACTCTGGTTGTGTTTTCCCCCTCGCTGTCTCACTTCCAGCCTGATCTCATTTTGGTTTCGAAATACAGAAGGTGGCTTCTTGGCCCATTTTTCATTTTCATTGCTAGTTATCTGATGGCAGATTTGATAGAGATTTTTGAAGAACAAACCTCATTTTTCTGCAAGCAAGATGCTGTTGGTTGTTTTCTTCAGAGTAAGGCACTTTGGGATTGTCTCCTAGTGACTCACACCAGCAGCTGCTGCTTTTTTCCAAAACGCCGTAGAGCTTTCCAGAGCTCCCAAGCAGACGTGTAATCACAGGTGAACACGCCTAGTGAAATGCCCGCAGCAGCTGAAACATTTTTAAGTATCTTGGGTTTTATTTTTTTTAAAGAAGGACTCAATGAGAGGCCTTTTCCAACCTGTGAGCCACCAGACATGCACTGTATCTATGACTGCCTGGCCCCCTGAAGGGCTCATACAGCACTTTTCTGAACTTGATTTCTGTCTAAATAACTCACATGGCTACAGCTCCATCGTCCCCCAGCCTGGTTTCCTCTCAGATGACTTGGCAGTTGATGTACTGGGAAGGAGTTAGCTGGTCAGCGCTTCTATCGTGTTGTATCTGCCAACAGATGCATTTAGATCAGAGCTGAGAAATGCAGCGAGGTAAAAGGGCAGGGATGGTGGGTGATCTATTTGTTACTGCCACCGGGAGAAGTCCATGTTGGAGCTCTTTTGCTCTCCTTATCTGCCATTAAGGCAGTAACTTTGTGTCGCGGTCAAAACATAGCACTGTACCAGCTACTAGGAAGACAGTTAACTCTATCCCAGCTGAAACCAGGACACTTCGTCTCGCAGGATTACTGCATTTCTAACTCCAGTGGCTATTTGAAGGTCTCACAATGAGCCTGGGTGTCGATAGAGGGTTGACAAGCTCCCCAGCAGGCTGGACACCTCACTCCCGCAGGCAGGGAGTCGCGGTGAGCTGGTGCGCGGGGCGTGCTGCTGAGCATGCCGGCTTGGCGCGCGCCCGGCACTAATCCCTCGCTGCCCCTGAATCCTGCCGAGCCCCGAGCGGCGGAGGGCGGGTGGTCTCACCGCAGAGCAGCGTGCCGGTTGTGCTGCGCCCCGGCGTCGCACCGGCCTGCCGGGGCTCCAGGCAACCTTTGCTTTTGGTTCTGGCTCTGCTTTTGCAGCAGTGTTCGGTGCACGTAGGAGATGCGCTTCAGAGGCCGAGTCCAGCATGGTGCCACGGACCCTAATGCCCAACAGATTCCTCACCCGGGGCGTTAGATGTGCTCTGTAAGGTGCAGCACGTGTCCAGTCCCTGGTGTGCAGGAGGCAGCAGCAGGACCTCTCCTGCCTTCAAGAAGGAAGACAGATTGCTGAGAACCTGTAATGCTGAGGACCACCCTTCTTTTATAGATGTCTTCATGACTGCTGCTTTTATTCCTTAATATCTCCAAGTCAAGTGTGGAGAACCAAAACTGCTCCAGAGACCCCCTCGTGTGAGTGGGGATGCTTTGCACTTCACGCGAGGGTGCTTGGTCACAGTCCAAAGATGCTTTACCGTCTAAGCTGAGAGGGGGAACAGAAACAGTCCAATATCATACAAGTCATCTCTCCAACCTTCCTGCAGCAGTGCTTTCTGTGTTTCCCCCAGTCTCGGTTTGCACCGTGGTGTTATTCCTCCTGATAAGCTTCCTGTGATGCTCAGATTCCTCCTCTGAGTGTGCCTTGGTCACACAGAGAAGTCTGTGCATTTTGCTCTGTTATTCTTGGCTCAAACATTGTCTCTGGAGCTCAAGAGAGGTCTGGTGCCAAGCACGGCAGCGCTCTGAAGCTGCATTTTTCTGCCTTCCTGCCATGGGGGAAAATGGTCTGTTGTGACGTGCATTGTTAACCATCTCAATACACTCTCTGTTTCAGGTGGTCTAAGCACAGCAGTGGGTTATCCGCTGGACACAGTGAAGGTACCTACCTGTTGGAGCTTTATTTCTTGACTATGGGCTGAAAACAAACAGGCCCTTTTGCTTTCCTACTCCCTTTTAGAAAACTAGTCCCATGGCAATGCTTTCATCTTTGTTACATCAACATATTTCACTTTATTTGGCTGTGTTGTTTTTCTCTTTTTTAAAAAAAAAAAGTAAATTGTTTGGTGATGCTATTTAATGGCTAATTATCTGGTTTGCTGCTATGGCATTTGTTGATTTTTTAAAATTTTTTAAAAAAATTGATATCTGCATTTCAAAGTTGCCCCTGTATTCCTAGGTGAGAATTCAGACTGAGAGGCATTACAGTGGGATTTGGCACTGCATTCAGGAAACATACAGGACAGAAAAAGTAAGTACCTCTCATCAGAATTGCTGATACCAGGTACGGATGACTTGTTTCAGAGAAGCAGAGCTTCCTCTGTCAGTTTGGGGAGGACAGGCAGCAGTTACGTACAACCATTTGTTGGGAGAAGGGTCAGGATGAAATCTGGCTTTGCCGATGAGCTGTAAGATGGGAGTAAGTTTTGGCTCAGCAATGTATGGCTGGGTTTTTGGGCAGATGCTTTCCCATGCCATTCTCTCTTAAAAGTGTTCTTTTTCCTGTTTCCAACTAGGTTTGGGGATTTTACAAAGGTGTGTCTGCATCAGTTCTCACAGTATCGGTGATTTCTTCTGTTTCATTTGGCACGTACAAAAACTTCCTTTGTACCATCTGCAAGCTGCGATACGGGGCTGCAGATGCGAAGCCATCCAAGCTGGATGTTTGTCTTGCCGGAGGTGCTGCCGGTGCTGTCCGGGTAGGTAAACAGCTGAAAGGGAAAGCAAAACAAGAGATCTTGTTCACAAACTTAGGAGGCTGGAAAAGCAGTGAACGTTTTCTGTCCGGGAGGCCACAGGGAGCCTGCAACAAGCACCGTGGGTTTGTTTGCGCAGGGGGTCACGCTCTGCCCACACTGGCCCCCCGCTGGCTGGCCCCGTGCCGTGGCCGAGTCCTGCTGGGCAGCTCATGCCGGATTTGGTTTAGAGTGCCGAAACACTTAAGAACACGCTATTAAGAATGACATGGACCTTGGCAGAAAAAAGGAAGAAAAACACCCTGGGCAGCAAACTTTCCAAGTGACTCTGATGGTATATTTATGTAAGAAAGATGTAACTCAGCGTGTTAAAGCACAGGCCGGTGTTTTGACAGTGGCTGCACAAGCCCGGCACAGTATTGCTGTAAAAACGGGCAGGAGACAGCATTGCCTTGTCAGGATGCAAAACTCAATGGGGCATCACCGAGAAGTGATGCTGCCTGGCAAACATGCATGATCCCAGGGCAGGGAGGTGAGGCTGAATCCAGGAGCAGTTTCCCATAAGCAGATGGATTTCTGTGAGCGTCTGCAGGAGCTGTGAATGCGGCGGAGCTCACCCCGGCACCCCGATGGTGTGCTGGGCAGAAATGCACGCCGGGTCTCAGGAAATCCTCTTACAGAGCAGTCCAGATGGTCGGGTTTCTAGGTGTTCCCTAGCAGGCAACGACTCTACTTAACACAGGCTAATTTTTTTCAAGTCTTTATGGCCTTGGTTCCAAATACAGATACATACAAGAGCCCTGATGTATGCTACCCTATAGCTGAGGACATCCCCCTTTCATGCCCATCTAGTTTATCAAGTTGTTACAGCTGTTTCATATCCTCTGTTGATTTCTGCCTCGACTTCCACTCTGCACAGCGCAGCTTGCACACGTGTCCTGCTGCTGCTGGGTGGGATTTAGCACAGACAGAGGGGAGGAGGCTGGAACTTGCCGGTTTCAGATAATATTGTTGCCTGAAGAGGTGGGAGACAAGGAATTTGCAGGAGAGGGATCAAAACACTGTTTAAATATGAAGGGTTAAAATACCATCCTCTGATGTTACAGGTTGTGTTGATGACCCCTAGTGAAGTGGCTAAGGTTCGCATGCAGACTCAGAGGAACCCACATCCTTCCGTCGCATCTCCCCAGCCTGTTTCCAAGCCAAAGTACCGAGGGTCTCTGCACTGTCTGAAGGTGATCGCCAAGGAAGAAGGTTTTGGGGGTCTCTACAAGGGCTGCTCTGCATTACTTTGCAGAGATTGCTCTTCTTCTGCAATATATTTCCTTACCTATTCTGCTTTGTGTGACTGGTTCACACCAGCTGGGAAAAATAAACCAGGTAGGTATCGGAAAGCATCTGACGTTACCTGCAAAACCAGCTCATTTAGTACCACGCTAAGAGGTAAATCAGGCTCTCAGCAAACATCGCCCAGTACCTATAAAACCTCACCCAGACTCAGTCCTCGCGTGGTGTTGCTGTTCGTTTCCTTCCTGGCACCACGGGGCCATTTGTGCCCTCCCGGCGCGGGTGCCAACAGCCCGTGTGCGAGGGCTTCGGCGGCACGACCTTGTCCCTCAGCAGCTACTCCTCTCCCTGTGTGAGGGGTGTTTACGGCACGCTCTGGTGCCTAGTATGTGGGTATGAACTCCTCTTCATGCAGAAATAGGGTATGTAGCTAGAAATGGAACATGGACAAACCTCCCAGGAGCCATCATGGAGCACAGATCAGGGTCAGTCCAGAGCTTGAAAAGAAAGTCCAGGTGCAGAATGTAAAGACCCTGAAGTTTCCTGGTTATGATTTGGCTCCCCAAACCAACTATTCACTTCGAGAAAAGATCAAAGAGATGACATTCAGCAAAGAGCATCTTAGTGAGAATTGCAAAGATAAGTGGGGTATAAGTGCTCTCAGGATGCATCACATCTAGTTCGTGCGGTGTTAAAATAGATGCTGTCCCTCCACGAGCCAGTCTCATGTATTCAAAAATTGAGTATGCTGTGAAATTGAGAGGCCGCACAGTTTGTGTGAGATCACTGGAAACATACAACTGCAAGAGCTGGACAAAATAACTGCTGAAAAACATGGAAGTTAACAACGTTAGCTCAGAAATCAGAGATGCTTGTGGCTGTATGAGTGCAAGGCTCAGGTTAACTGCTCCTCCCTTCACTCTCTCCTGCAGGTTTCCTCGTTGTGCTGCTTTCTGGTGGTTTCGCTGGAGTCCTGGCCTGGGGATTAGCTACTCCCATGGATGTCATCAAATCACGAATGCAAACAGATGAATCAGACCAGCACAAGTACAAAGGCCTTGTCCACTGTGCTAGGGAAAGTGTGAGAAAGGAGGGTGCAAAAGTGCTTTTCAAAGGACTGGGTTTAAACTGCATTCGTGCCTTTCCTGTGAACATGGTGGTGTTTGTAACGTATGAAGCTGTACTGAGATTTACAGATCATTATACAAACAAAAAATAGCTTGTGCCATTCTGTTCAGAGGCATATTTTGTTTCATTTGGTTTTTTGTAACACAACATCCACAAACAACTGCTGAACACTCCTTTGACGGACAGAGTAAGAAGCATGGACATTTCAGCACAAAGCTGGATGACTGACAGCTTTGTTTTATTCTTATAGGATTACAAACTCATCAGGGAGTCTTGGACTTACATACAACTCCCTTTTATCTTGTTAATGTATTTAGACTGTAGCCACTGCTTAGGCCCTTGAAACATTTGCAAATAATTATGTTCTAAAAAGCTGCTAGTCTGATCGGAGATTTTGGTAAAGGATTCATTTTGTTTTCTACTGGCATAGAAAGCGATCTTCACAATGAAGGCAAGAGCTGGGAGGGAGTTTGTGTAAGATCTAACACTATCCAGTGTGTGCTCTTTACATGCAATGCTCGTATTGCATTCACTGAGTAACTTACATATTTGTGCTTCAGGCTGCAACTTTTCCTTCCCTGCTGTCATTTTCCCAAAGTAGTCTACAATTATATCCCTTTGGTAGCAGCTTTTCCTGTCCTTATTTAATAAGTGGCAGACATGGTCTGTTTATATAATCGTGCTAATGGCCTCATTGAAAGTGAAACCAGGCAGAGGTTCCTGTAAACCATGTGATTTTCTCCCTGTGCCGCTCTGAGCATTACAGCATCAGTCCCTTGCTGGAGGCTGATGGCACCGCGGCTCTCCCGAGCTTGGCACAGCTTTGCAGGCAATCTGTTCTCATCCTGGAATGAGGGTAGAAATAGATGCAAACCCTCTTTGCTTCTCAGATGAAAGGCTGCCATAAAATCTGTGCACTGGCGGGGGAGGGGGGAACGGGGGGGGGACGCGGATCAGGCAAGTTAAAGGAGAATTGCAGAGTTGTAGAGTATAATAAAGATTTACAGCTTTTTAAAAGCATATACTCTTCTCCCTTTAAACTACGCTGTTAGGAGCAGCCAAATGTTTTATTGTCAAAGGTACCTTTTGAAAGAATTTCTGACTTTCCTAACAATTATTTCTTTTTCACAATGGTAAAGTTTCATCAACATGTCAGTTGAAAAAAACAACACCCACACTATTGCTTCTGAAGGAAAACCCCTAAGCCCAGAAATACTTTAATTTGCTCATCCCACTTCAGGAGCGGTGTATTTGTCTTCTGTCTCTGTTTTAATCCCTGGATGATGACATCTGGAGCAGACTGCATCCAACCCGTCAGATTCTGCTGAAAGTGCGTTTTTGGAGGGAAAGAGGAAGACTACATTTTTTAAAGTAGGGTTTATGCCCTTCTGGTCCACAGCCACTTTTACCAGTTGATAGCATGGCTTTGACTACACTGACAGTAATTTTGCAGCAGACAGGACTTGACTTGTCAGCTACCTTGGACATAGAAAAAAGGATCTTGTACTAGAATGACAAGTTAAAAAATTTCAGGTGCTACTAGAAAAGAATAAAGGGGACTTCTTCCACTCCAGACAGAGACCAGTAAAAAGCTCAACTGTCCTCTGGAAATCTAAGGCTTCAACTGTTTTTTTTAAACACGTTCACAGCCATGCTATCAAACAAAAATCATAATTCTTCTCTCAAGAGTCTAAGCAGCTCTTGCAGCTGATGCAAGAGCCGGGTTAAAAGACCAGGCAGGTGCAGAGTATGTCACCTTAGAGGGGAGTGAAATGAAAGACCCAACACTGAACCGGATTCTCACCCAAAGCGCTTATGGCCTCAGCAACCTACCACCCCCAGTTACACCTTGGGCCATCAGCACCAAACTTCCTTTAGTCAGAAAGTCCTTACAACAGAAGATTTAATTAAGTCCTCAAGATTTGGAATTCCTCTTAAGATGGCTCTTAAGAGTCTACTACCCTCACCTCTTTCTACAAGGGATGCATTTAACTGAGTGCTGTCCCAGCCCAGCAGTGATTTATCCCAGCTCTGCCTGGATGTTTTCTGGAAGCAAACTCCTTCATGCTGTATTATTCTCAGCTGACCTTGTTCTTAGGCATTACCTCCTCTGAACAGAGACAGTAAGAAACTGCCCGCAAATCAGACTAAACAACCAACCATTTATTGTTAGGCAGTGTTGATACCATCCATGGTCAGCCCAAGGTTTGAAAATAAAGTAGCTCAGCTTTCCTAATAGGCTCATGCGTTCAGATGACTACAAATGTCTCCTCCTGTGGATGTAACTGAAATACAGCTGGTTTCAAGAAACAGGAATTACAGATGAATTGTAAAAATGAGTGGGACAACTGTGGAAGCCAGTGTGAGGGGCCGAAAACTGTAAGCCTCAGGGTGTTCAGCACCATATAAAAGCAGGTTCTCATGTGGCCTGAACAAATGCCACACAAGAGACCAAGTTGCATCTTCAGGCAGCTTATTTCAGGAAGGCAACTGCTTTGCAATCCATCCTGTTCACAGGCCTTTACTGGAAAAAAATATACACAGTGTATGACAACCTGCCTTAGAGCAAGAACTCACAGCTAATTCACACCGATACAAACTACCAACAGGAACAGGAATTGACTGCGTAAGTACTGTAAACACAGGCACATAAATATGAATCAATTTTTGTTTAATGACATGACACATCGTACATATCATGTACTTCACTACATACACACCAAACTGAGTGTTTGGCTTCAGGATTTTAGAACTTGACTGCTTTATTTTCTGATTTCTTTATATTACCTTGACCTTCAGCTACTCACAGAACTACTTAATCTGATAAATCAGCTAGCTAAAGGCCAACTATTTAATTTGATAAATTAGCTAACAGAATGAAGACACCACATTTGCTGTACTGATATCGGGTTTACGCTGCTACAGGGACTGCAGCTTGTTGTACAGATGACTTCTTTCAATAACAAAGCTGGTGGCCTTGAAAAAAAGAAAAGTTTCTTTGGAAGGCACATTCTGCTTCATGTTTTCATGTTGCTGATAATACTGTTTTTCTCTGACAATGTTTATGAATATCCAATTAGGTTTCAGCACGCCATTTCATGGTGGCTTGACAAGAGTCACTTGGTGACTGTGGAAGAGCCATGTGAAGCTATTCAGAATCTGTGCTTTTCAGACAACAGCAATTGTGGAGTATCATGTTTCCACTTAAGTACCAGTCTTTACGCCAAACCTACTGAAGCGTTATTGTAAATGGGTCACATCGACCTTTCCCTCTTTCTGAGCTGGCTGCTGTACACAGGGAAATGCAATATCCAGTCTTGCTTGTGACCAGTTAATCTTTGGACAACTGACCCTTATTAGCTTTCTCTGGGAGCAATCTGAAGTCCGCGTGGTAGGACTGGATAGGGGGGGTTATAAGGCAGCCTATTTCACTACTTGAAAGGCACTGGACATCAAAACAAGGACCAGATCCATCAGATGACTAAATCAACACCTAAAAGGGTAGGAAGAGATGTCAAAAACAGAGTAAGTGTAAATCAAGCCTTTTAAAAATTAAAAAAAAAAGTGAAATCAAAGAAGTTTGATATGGACTTTTATCTACATTTTTATTACAGTGAGATGCACAAAATACGAGCAAATTGAGGAAAATGTAATGAACATTGCCTGATAACATTCTTAGACATTTCATGCATGCTTTTGAAGACTGCCTTGTCTTGACTTTTAAATACCTCTGGGACACGAATTGTAATTACAACAGATTTAGGAATTTGCCAAGACTCCTCTGAGAAACTGTCATTTGAGAAACATGTTTGTAAGAATTCATCAGAGTACTTGAACAAGGTGCTTGCTCAGTAAACAAATACTAAATAATTTTGCTATCACTTTCCTTTCTAGACCTTTCAAAGCAGATTTTAATTATTGTGTTATAAAATTAATCCATATGCTTAGTTAGAATAGAACACACTACTATTTCTCCTACAGCATATTTCCCTTTCCTGAATAATAAATTAATCCTTAATGAAATAAATCTTGCAGGACAAATCTGCATATAATATTTTAAAGAAGAAATTTGCATTATGAGTTTGTAAAAGCTCTTTAAAAGTCAATTTAAGTCTTATCTTTTATGTACAGCTTAAAGATGACAAAGAGTAGACTGCAAAAATAGGAAGGTCATCATTAAAATCTAAAGTAACCAAGAATTAGTTTCTTTAGTACTGGATATAAGAAGCTATTTTTTTTCCTAAGAATTGCTCCACCACTTAAAAAAAAAAAAAGCTTTTCTACTGATTGTTAAACACTTGTTAGCACTGAGATACTACGTCTGTGGGTTATAGAGAGACAGTCGCTGGTAAACATTTACTTTAATACATTAAAGTCAATGGCATTAGATTAGTGATGCCAGCTCACATAAACTGTAAAGAAAAAGACAAAAGCTTAGCATTGCTATTTTCAGCACAAGTTTGAAACGCATGCAATAGGACTAAACTTGCCTTGCATTCCAGTCTTTCCTCGGTACCTTGCACAAACACAAACTAACAGGGGCCCTTCATATACAACTTGGCACACTGGCATTTCCATCTCAGAAATGCAAGGTCATTGCTGGAGAGGACATGTATGCTGTCACAGAACCACTACTGGTGGGAAGGCAGCGGCACCAGCTTCAGGCAGCACAAATAGCCCGGAACGTTCTCATCTACTAACAGGCTGATCCAAGGTTGACTGAAGTCAGTGAGGAGTCTCACCCTTGAAACTTCTCCCTCAACCCAAGTGTAATCAGCTGACTTCAAAGGTTTACAGTCAAATTAAAAGTATGCTTTTTTTTTTTTAATTCTAGGTTTTTTTCTTTTTTAAAAAAGAATGCTACAGTTGATATATGTCCACTAGGCCCCACAGTACAGAACCTGTTAAAGTTTAAATCTTTCACACCTCATTCAAGTGCCTTCCTTATATTTTTAAATGATTTGCAAATACCACACATCAATACCCACCTGTGTTATCAAAGGTATTTTTATTTGATTTAGATAAGATTATGTCTGGGCTAGTAACTTTCTATTCTATATAAATACAAGGCAGATCTAACAGTTTGGATTCAGCACTTTACATATTAAAACAAATTAGCTAATAATTTGAATTTTTCTTCCATAAATCATAGCAAAGACATTGAAGTTCTTCTTTTTAAAAAAGGAGATAATTAAATATTACATGAGGTATTTTAACAAAGTATATTTTCTCACTGGAATACATCTTAAAGTAAGTACCCCTAGTTTAAATGACTTGGCGCAGTAAAACAGAACAGACAGTACTACAAGTATCCCTGTGACCAGCAGCAACTTCATTTTCACAGCATGATTTAACACTTGGTATTTTTTTTATAACTAGAAACTAAAATTTGCATTCCATACTATCTTCCACCTGAGCATATGAAGGAACTTTATAACCTTGTGATAACCTCCTCCCTCCAGACACAGTCAGACCAGTTAAATAGCTGCAGAAACAAAAGTACAGCGAGTTTTCTGTGATTTGCCTCAGGTCAAAGAGGAAGACGGTAGCAAAACCAGCCTGATCTTCTTTTTCCTGTGTTCGTCACAGATCTCCATTTTTTCTGTATTGATCCCAGGCCTAAGTTACTGTGTAATCTACTTTGTAACATTCACTATCTTTTTGTGTGCAGCATGTTCCCAGTAGCCCAAAAGGGCATGCAGTCTAGTAAACCAAGGTACACAGGACAACAGAAAATGGAGCTACTAGTTATTAGTTTGAGATATGACCTCTTACCAACATATCTAAAACAATTTACAAGTTAGGCTTTATCATCAAAATGGAAGTTTTATTTATATTTTCAACATGAAATACAACCAAATAATGTTGTGCTGACAGACATGCTTTTCTGCAAGATTGGGCAATTCTGTCTTGCATATTCTGATTTTAAATAGATGCGAGTCCTATTTTAAACTTTTCCTGTACTCTGATGTTCAGTGGAATTAACTCATTAAAAGCTGTATCTATAAAGCACCGATTGCAGGCTGTATATAACCAGGGAGTGATGACATACAACAGAAGACAACAATTACTCAGTTTTGGTTTATCCAGTAGTAAGTTACATAGGCATTTCTTCAAAATTCAAAAGCTAGCTTCCGTGGAGTCATGAACTGCTTCACCATTTCATCCGTGACCTGCTTCCGTCTCTCTTGATGAGCTGCTATCAAGGGCTGCAGTGTTTCAATAAGAACCTTCTTCAGCTCCCCCGTGAGCAATTCCCCACTTGTGTATGCCTGTCAAGAAAATGTTGATTGCTAAAAATGGTGCTATATGGAAAAAGACTCAGTGACATATATTTCTTTAAAAGCCTGGCCCTAGCAAATACAGATTTGGATGTCTTAAAAATAAGCACATGACTTAGAAGATCACGTGGTATCACTCTGAAAACGTAACTTGCAAAATTGCTTGTTGCCTTTTCAAAGATTAAGGCAGCTGGGCAATTTCATATGTGACAAGTTATATGGACTGAATAAGCTACCTTCTCAAGAATTTAACTAAGAAATCCTGTAATTGTTTGCAGGAAACTTCATATTTTTCTCCCCAGAATCCCAATTCAAATAAACAGTCACCCTAAGCTGTTTTTTGCAGTAAGAGGTAAGAATTCTCATATCTTTCTCTCACTGCATTTGTGTAAGAGATTAGATGTGATTAAAGTATCCTTTTTATAGCAAGGACAGTCAGAATCTGTGTTCACACTAGTAGTCATATTCACAGTTGGTAAACTGTTCGATTGCTCTGATACTGAAAATGCTTTAGCTAGAAGCACAGGCTAACAGCTGACTGGTTCAGCCCTGGTTAGAAACCATAGGTGGGGCCATTCAACTATGATTTGAAATAGCAATAAACATGATAATCTTACCTCCCCTTGTCATCAAGTCATTCATAACACCAATTCAAGGTGCAACTGTTACTGATTGAAAAGGTGCACCTGTTACTGATTGAAATAGCAATAAATGTGATAATCTTACCTCCCCTTGTCATCAAGTCATTCATAACACCAATTCGAGGTGCAACTGTTACTGATGCTCACTCAGCAACAGAAAACATGCTAACAAGAATAAACTGAATTGTTGTAATTTCAGTGGTGGTTTTTGGGGGATAATTTTGTTTGTTTGTTTACTATAAAAACAATGATAAAGCTTTCTCTTGAGTATCAACTTCTAAAAGTTTCTCCTTCTGGCACCATAACTGAAACAGCTCCACTAATGCCGCTATAAGCAGCGACTTCATGTTCTCTAATCTGGTTCTGAGGCAGCACTGCACCAAGCTGCTGGCTGTGGTCTAGGATTTGAGATCTGTAGCAGAGTTATGCTGGTATTGTTGCAGTGGTTGGAGACTAATGGAAAACTGCTCAATATGTCAAATGTGCTCCAGATTTCCGTAAAGAATTTACAACAGTTTGCATGGGAATTAGTAGCTACTGAACTCTGCTCTTGTGTGGGAAAGAGTAGAGGGTTGGAGAAGAAACTGCAGCCCTTGATGTTCTTGCAGCTCTTCCCAGCGGGAGAAAGCTGATAAATCAATGTGACATGGGTACTATCAACCGCAGATACTGCCTTCCAGAGAACGCTTACTGCTTAGTATTGATAATGATCATAGAGTTGAAGGAAGTGAAATGTCTTGCGACTGCCCCAGGGACAGAAGTCAGCCAGATAGGTTTAAGGAAAATGCAACTTACATGAAGCAGTTTTTGCTTGTGATCAGTGAATCAATTCCTCATAACTATTACACTTCTTGTGATAAGAAACCACAAAAACCCAGCAAGCTTTAGACATGAGTCTTTGTAATTTTGCAGACTATTTAGGTACCTTACACATTATGAACAGGCAGAGTGTATTACACAGTTAAACAACATTAACACTAAGGTGGCCTCATTTGAAGGGTAGGGGAGATACTGTCCTACTCGGTGTCGGAGATCATTATGAAAATACTAGGGATTTTTTTTTTTTTTAAAGAGCAGCTAGATTGACCTGGGAGAAAGAAGAATATTGCAAACAAATAGAGAGGTCTTAATATTGAAACTTACAAGGGATGGAGAGTGCAAAAATAACACCACAATCACCTTCCTGGAGAAGGTTCATTGGAGGACTTAGTAACAGCTTTGTCCTCACAATAAGGAATGAACAGTATCATCTTCAACTTGGCTACTTACCTGCTTCAGTTGTTCAAGTCTGTCGTCATCTTCTAAGAAGAAAGTCAGGTACATAAAAGATACATCAACATCACAGTTACCTCCGTACTTCCTGTGTTCTTCAATAGTATCTCTGCCTCCCGAGAAGGCATGCTTGTTGATCTGAAACAGCATAATGATTTTACGATATAATTTCTACTAAATTCTGGATTACTGTATTGTAAACAGAGGTGTATCACGATCCTCCAAATACTATACTAAGGACTAGCTGAAGGGTGAGTGGGGCAAGTTAATGTAGAGCCTCAGGACTGAAGCTGGGAGGCAAAAGGAGTTCATCAGAAGCTAGCAGGGAAAAATGGCTATAAACATACACCCCAGACAGAATAACCGGACCAAAAATAAAGCAAAAATGAAAAATAATCCACCCAAGATTCAGTCAAAAAGGTTTTACGTCCCTTTTGCTGAAGCAGTTGCCTGTTGGCTAGAATTTGTGCTTACAGGAAATGTACTTTATGTAAGAAAAAAATAAGATATTCACTTCAACAAGAAATTAATTTTGAAGGAGATGAATCATAGAATCATTTAGGTTGGAAAAGACCTTCAAGATCCTCGAGTCCAACCATCAACCATGCCCACTAAACCATGTTATGAAGTGCCTCGTCTACATGCTTTTTGAATACCTCCAGGGATGGTGACTCAACGACTTCCCTGGGCAGCCTGTTCCAATGTCTGACAACTCTTTCAGGAAAGAAATTTTTCCTAATATCCAACCTAAACCTCTCTTGTCGCAACTTGAGGCCATTTCCTCTCGTCCTATCTCCAGCCACCTGACAGAAGAGACCAACGCCTCCCTCGCTACAACCCCCTTTTGGGTAGTTGTAGAGAGCGAGAAGGTCTCCCCTCAGCCTCCTCTTCTCCAGGCTAAACAGCCCCAGCTCCCTCAGCTGCTCCCCATAAGACTTGTGCTCCAGGCCCCTCACCAGCTTGGTTGCCCTTCTCTGGACACGCTCCAGCACCTCAGTGTCTTTCCTGTAGTGAGGGGCCCAAAACTGAACACAGTACTCCAGGTGCGGCCTCACCAGTGCCCAGTACAGGGGGACAATCACCTCCCTGCTCCTGCTGGCCACACTATTTCTGATACAGGCCAGGATGCCGTTGGCCTTCTTGGCCACCTGGGCACACTGCTGGCTCATATTCAGCCGGCTGTCAACCAGCACCCCCAGGTCCTTTTCCACCAGGCAGCTTTCCAGCCACCCTTCCCCAAGCCTGTAGGGCTGCGTGGGGTTGTTGTGACCCAAGTGCAGGACCCGGCACTTGGCCTTGTTGAACCTCATACCATTGGCCTGGGCCCATCGATCCGGCCTGTCCAGATCCCTCTGTAGAACCTTCCTACCCTCGAGCAGATCAATGCTCTCGCCCAACTTGGTGTCGTCTGCAAACTTGGTGAGGGCGCACTCGATGCCCTCGTCCAGACCATTGATGAAGATATTAAACTGAACCGGCCCCAATACTGAGCCCTGGGGAACACCACTTGTGACCCGCTGCCAACTGGATTTAACTCCATTCACCACAACCCTTTGGGCTCATCCATCCAGCCAGTTTTTCACCCAGCATGAAGAAAGCATGGAGAATTTTTGAAGAAATCCTAGAGAGAACCTAGTCTCCTCATTTTCTCAGGGAAAAGGAAAACAAGAGAAAGCAAAGGTAAGATTACAAACCCCTGGCTAGAATGGCTAAAATTGGACAAATGCCCTGTTGTTCAGTCTAAAAGTGGAATACTTGCTGACTCTCCCCCTCTCTTCTTAAGCATTGCTTCCTATGGGGAGATGAACTCCACTGATGAATAGATCTGTCTGCTAATCCCATTCCCAGTAAATTCAGAAACCGCTGGCCAATTTGAAAAAATTTATACATGTGTAGAACTCTCAGAGGATGCTAATCTTCCTACAAATTAAAAGAAAATAAATTGCCAGGAAGAAAAAAGTATTTCTCAACCATAAGCTGAGCTTTCATTTGGGTCTTGTATCTTTTCAGATATCATCATCAACCAGCCAAGAGACACACATGCATATGAAGTAGATTTTTTTTTTTTTTTTTTTTTTTAGTTCTGGTACCTAGGAGCTGCTATACATTTACAATTTCGGAACATTTTTATCACCTGTATGACTGTCTACTGCTTTTTTGAATCTTTCTAACCACCACGTTACAGATGATGTCTTATGGCAACGAATTACATACAAAAATGATGCACTGATAAATATCTAAAGAAAATAAACTGCCATCTGTCACATTACATCTATTCTTATATCGTAGGACAGTCTGAATAGTTTTACAGATACTGAGACAGCTAAGTTTTTACATATTGTTTTGCACTTCTCCTAACCTGTCTCCTTACTAGATTTTGAAAGTCTTTGTATGAAATTTTTTCTATGTCCCTCCTCTCTACAGTCTGCCTTCTTACTACGAGAGGGATTAAACACAATATGCCAGGTGAAAACACATTACTGTTTCACACAAAATGTTGCCTATATTAACCTCAAGTTCACTTTTTACATATTCTGGCACCTGTTCATTGACTGAGGGTTTCAATGATTTATCTATAGTGATGCACTGATCTTTTCCCTGAATTAGAATCTAAATAACAGTTTCTAGGAAAACAAGCAAATAATTGAGCTGTAATTTGGTGCTGACAGGTGAAATAAGACTAGTTTATTATAATGTTGCCATTTACCTCCTTAGATTTCCCAGAAGCTTCTCAGCCTTTCCCAATATCTAGTATTTTTTCATCTTCTATTACCTGTAAGTTTTGAACCTCATTACTTAGCAACGTACTAGCAATCTGAAAAATGCTGTAAGCAGTAATTTTTTTTTTTTTTGTGCAGCAGTGGCACTCTCTTTTTAACATCCATCCATCACCAGAAGTCACCTTTCCTACTCTAATTTTTTATTTATTGGCCATAACAATATTTGGTCTTTCACTCAAGTTCTAGTTCCATACAGACTTCTTTCTGATGGGCTTCAGAAGCTGAAATAAATCTCAGTTTGCCCTCCATTACTCAGTACTTTACATTATGTTCAAGAATTATTTTGTTATTTTTCCAACTAGTTTAAGGATAGCAGAAATAGGACTTACTAACTGCACATAAGGCATCTTGGATTCCTTTGCAGGTTACTAACTACTTGCCAGAAAAAAATGGAAGAATATTACCAACATTACCACTAACCATGTATCCTCTATTCTGAAATTATAGGCTTTTTTAAAAAAGCAACTGTGTAACTGTGCATATAAACTGGAATTATTATAATCCAAACACATGAAGAATTCCAATTCTTCAAAACAGTACTGTTTAATCAGTTTCTACAGAAGATAATGAATCATTATGAGGTTACTGCAGAAGAACCTGACCTATACATGGGTTTGTTAACCATTAGAGAATTAATGAAGCCCACCCAGCAGAAATAACATGTACATCTTTTTTTCTTGTTTTGACGGATAGTTATTTCATGTCTGGTTATCATACCTATAAATCTTTTTCCAAAGACTGATTTTTATTTATTTTTTTAAAATACCACAACACAAGTGAACTTCTGCTAAACTAAATCATCTCACACTGGATAAGAGGGATTCTCCTCTGAGCTAGAAGGGGCACTAGGAATATACTCAGATAGGAGAAAAAGACCCTTTTAAAACTTAGGTGAAATTCAACATAATGTTTAATTGTGATTTGGAAGGAGGAGTGTATGGCAGCAGCAGATCCCCAAGCAGCAGGAAAAGTCTGACCTGTGTTGTAACTGTCATTGTGCAATACTTGGTGCTCCCAGCAAGGAGAGGCAAGCAAGAGAAAGAGCTGTTTATTTGGTTTACATCATGAACTGTCAGATTTCAAAACTATGGCAACATAATATTTATTTTTAGAGTATGAGCCTCCTCAGCTCTTATTCTTACACCACTGCTCTGCAGATATCAGATAAACAAACATGACATTTTGTACATTATTCTAACTAGTATTTGTACTGTTAGACTTGTTGGCAAGGCAAAAGATTATATTTGACAGTCTAGGTAAATTTGCATAACTTGGTCAATTCCTGAAGATGCTTTGCAATGAAGCGTATGGGAAAAGAGATGCAGATATCTTCAAAGAAAACACTAAAAAATTGCCATTGTAACCGTGAGGACCACCACTCCTCTTTGTTATAAAGTTCTGCGCTCTCAAGTTTTGCAGGTTCTTACCTTTGTCTTTATTTGTTTGGGTGTATCAGTGAGGAAGATGGAGGAGTTTGGGTCACTAGCACTCATTTTTGTCTGTGCTCCTTGCAAAGCTGGGAAGAAGACTGAGTGCATTAAGGCTGGTTTAGGCTGTCCAATTCTAGGTGCTACATCTCGGGTCATTCTAAAATAAGGATCCTAGAACAACCATCAATAAAAGCAAAGAGTAAGTTGAAAAATGTGATTTAAAAGCTGATTAATGCTGCCTCGTTCATCCCTTAACAGGTGGTCTCAAAAAACCCCCAAACCCCACAAAACATTCTAGAACCCACTTCCAATCCAGTTCATCCAAAAGAACAAACAAAATTCCTTTTTTTCATTTCCATAGTTTTGCTGTACACTCCAATTCCCTCAATTAATAGGCATATTTACAAAGATTTACACTAATTCAAATAATTGTGAAAACTATGCTTAGTACACCGAGATGGATGCAGACTAAGATGCAAGCTTCCTCCCAAAGCATTTAACCACCAGCACAGAATTTGAATTAAAACTGTGATCAAGCTGGCAGTGCTGTGCCAATGATCTGACTTAAACCAACTGCAATAATATTACTACATAATATTGTGGCTGATGAATGTAAGTACATCATCCTCCAGTGACTGTCCCTGTGACTAAAATAGCTAAAGATTCAGACAGTACAGGATTTGATTCCTAGAAACAATACTTACTCAAAGTAATGACGCTACCACTGTCATTTGAGGCTGATGTTCTTCCATCCTCTCTATAGATCTGAATTGTTAAGGTTCTGCAACATTTCTGGCAAACTATTTCAATGCTTCTTTATTCTTACTGATAGAAGTTTTTTTCCCTGTGGTTCAACATAAATCTCTTGTGCTGCAAGTTAAGCTCATTACATCTTGACCTAGTTACCACGGAGATGGCCAAAAGTTTCTTCCTACCCCCATGTCAGTAAAATTTTGCATAGATTTTACTGTCTTTGCTTTCATAGATGTCAGCTCACTGTGAACTGGGTTGAGATCAAGACAGATCCAAAACTGGCAAGAATGAGTAACGCATGAATACATGATTGTTGGGTTAAGCCTTCATCTTTGTCAGGACACAGCACAAAATCCCTTTCTCTCTTCCAGCTTCTGCCCCAGAAAGGTACTTGCAGGAATGTTTTACAGATGTTTCGATATACCACCATGAAGCTTGAATGGTACATTACAAAACCAAATCCATGAAAACCAAATTAAGTAATATGATTTTCTTACCTGATCGATAGCACATGGGATAAGACACTGAATGTTCTCCTTGCCATTGAAGATCTGTGGAAATGATGAACTGAAAGATGGAGCAGCTTGAATTGCAGGAAAGCTGATCTTTCCTAGAAAACAACATGTTTGAAAAAGCTGAGAAGCCAATATAAGCAATGATAAATAGAACTTTTTGAAATATGTAAAATGCACAAGAGAATCATTCAGATACTCAGTTGAAGACCAACATCTATCTTTAACAAGCAGTGTTGCCTTATCTGAGGAAACTTTTTCATCTTTACCTTCTATGATGTCAACAAACCTCCAACTAACATAGAAACTAATGAAAAAAGGCAGGCTGTGATCACAAAGGTTCCAGAAAAGGTTCATCAGCGCATACTCCCTCCATCATTGAACTATCTACCCTTCTCAGAAATGCAATTGTTTATATCATCACTCTGAGCTGCTCATTTTTTTCTCTTTGTGAGGGAATGAGTATAGAGCTACTTATCAGGCAAGTTCCCCTCTAAGATCTTAGAATCATTTCTATATGCGTGCTGTACTCGTGAAGCATCTCAGATGTGCCTAGCTTTCTTTTTTATACAGTGCTTAATCACAGAGCGACCAACCTGCTTCCCTGATCAAAATCCTCTTAGAACAGAAAGCAAATAGCAGATTTTTACAAACAGTAATGAAGTAATTATCATAATACCAACTTTTATTAGAGCACTGTTAAGAGAGAAGTAGGAATCTGTTCCTTGGCTACACTGAAGGCTGAAAAGCTGTCACTGGCCCAATTACCGGTCAAATAATTATGTTAGTGCTCAGGAACACCAAGGTTTTAATGCCATTTTTGACACAGAATCTTTTTTTGGCCAATGTGACAGAAACCTGCAAACGCACTGAAGTAAATGGAAGGTAGAGTTACCCAACACCTTGATAATTAGGCTTTTGAGCGCTCCTTAACTTTTTTCATATATGTGTATGTGTGTGTGTTTGTATTAATGTAACTTTTTCTGAAGCGAAAAGCTTCTATATAAATTTGGTATAGAAATTTCTAGGAGGCATAATTGACTATAGCTTAAAACAAAAGAAAAAAGAAAAAAAAAGGAATAGTTCTCTATCCTGGGCACTTCAACGTTGGTGTTTTGTACTTTGCTGTTACTAAGGCCAAATAGGCAGATATCGTGCTAGAAATTTCACTGTACCGTGTTTTCTGTACTGAAGGAACCACAATAACACCCTTTTAGAATCAGCCCAGAAACATGGATCTTCTTGCTTTTTCTATCGTTTCATGAGTGGCAGATACTAATCTCTTTAAATTATTACTTAAATAGTGCCACAGAGAGTGAAAGCAAGCATCACTTCTAGTAACTCATATTACTTCCTACCAATGCAATCACTGTCTGTAAAGCCAAAGATTCCTTTCACTTGGTTAAATGTAACATGCTTCTGAACTTTGACGATGTTTTTGTAGAATCCGGTACTTGTCCTGTGAGAAAGAAAGTGGAAAAATAAAACAAGAAGAGCAGAAAACTGTAGGTAGAAACTTTCACTCCAAAAGCTGAGAATGTCAAAAAACCTGCAGGATTAAATCTCACCATTTTGGACTTTTTGTGGCCCATTGAGATGATAATTAGAAAATTATTTACAAACAATAATTTTAGGCCTTGAAAGTTTAATTTATTCTTCTCTCCTCCCAACATTTACTGTAAAATTTTTTTGTCACAATTAACTGCCTAAACCCAGAAATATTTTGATTTGGAAATGGTGCCAAAATGTCTCATGGAGCCTGAAGTTTACTTATCCTTACGCCTCCCTGTGAACTCAGGCAACCTGAATAGATCATGTCTTATCTGCTGCTTGGTATCCCCAGTGTGTATCCCATACAGGACACCGCAGTTCACCAAAGCAATAGTAGCTCAAATCCTCCAAATTCTCATCTTCTGCAGCTAAGTTCCCTGGCTGGACTTTCTCTGTCACCAAATACAGCAGCAACATTTCCAAATCAAAAATAGCTTAGCAATTTCTTCCTTTTTTATTTCTGCTGAGGAGCCGAAGCAAAAGAAACTGCAGTTCTGACCTGCCCTCATTCAGCCACAGGGCAGATCTGCGTTAACACAACTTTTCTAAGGCAAGAAAGTCAGGAGAGTGAAAGGAAAAACTGCTTTGTAGGCTCCACATTCTGGGGGCTGTACATTATACAGTTTGTCTCTAAAACATATATTCTCTCATCCAAATCTTTAAGGAATCTCATCACCCCAGATGGAAGAAAAAAGCTGACAGCTTCAGTCCTGAACTCTGCCATAAAATTTCTTCCTTCTGAGAAGGCAGTTCCAGCAGCAGTTTCTTTTTCTTTAATCTTCTTTAAACTTTATTCAAAGTTCAAATAATAATCTTTCATGTTGCATTATTAAATTAATTGACCACAACAAGTTGCTGAAATGCCTTTTGTTAGCACAGATAAAGTGCAAACACATCTCAAAGATTTTGATACCATCTTAAACAAATAAATCTGGAGGTTTCTTGTTGGTTTAGGTATTTTTAAAAAATTTAGCTGGTTTAATATATTTTTCATAATATAATTTTAAGTATTATTTCATATGTTATACAGGAGAATGACAATAATATATATAAAATGTTAGACAGCAGAAAAATTTATATGTTTCTATTTTAAGTGTTGTAAAGCTTGTCTTGAGGCTTTCAAATTTAGATACATTTATTAAAACATTGCTGGCTGTCGAAGTTGGAGAGAAAATACAGACACATTTTTTCATTACAATGCCCTAAAGAAGTTTTTACTTACCCCAAGTAGTCTAAATCAGAAAATATAAAGGTTTTATTGATGTCAAAACCACATGCAATTATGTCTTTTGCATTTTCTCTAGCATACTCATATGCCTTCTCAGCTGTCAGGTCCTTCCAAAGGTATTTCTCATCATCGGTTAACTGTATAACTAAGGGAACATCAAATACTTCTTGCAGCCACCTAATAAAAGCAGAAAGATTTTATTGCTAAGGAAGTTAAAATGAAGATGTAAGTCATGCAGTTAAAATATTTTTATACATTTAAACAAAAGTATAAAAAGAGGTCTGCTTCTCTTTTCTTTGTATGCATATGCAGTTATATTTATGTGTGTGAACATAATAAGCATTTTATACAGAGTATAATGACAATTTACATGGAAAAAAGACTCACACTTATTGTTTCCTGCACATATGATATCAGTCACCATTTGCAATGGAAACAGAATTCAAAGAGACTTTTAACAATTTGAGTCCAATGTCTCTATGTCCTGCTGCCACAGGCACTGCATTATGGAGTAATGTTACTGAGTCTCATCGCAAACTCATTTTTAAGAACAACAAAAATTTTAAGGAGTGCCACAGGGCTAAGGGTGCAAGGAAGAGGGGTTTATGGTGATGCAGGGATTATGATAATTTTAGTGAAAAGGTAAGATTGCATTGTTTATGTTCATTAATATTCACCTCACTTAAACACAACTCCTTGCAATGTATCATTTTGGCACTTCATAAACCATGTTCAACACTTCCTTAGAAAAAAATGTTTTGATTAATACAAATGGTAGAAATAACTTACTTAGTGAATATAAATGGGATAAGATGACCAACATGCATTGCCTGAGAGGACGGCCCTCTGCCTGTATAAAGGTAGAAGGACTTCTTATTTTCATAAGCATCGAGGATTTGGTCCATATCTCTAAAAAAAACAAAACAGAGAAAACATGATGCAACTCTTTAGGAAGAAGCATCCACAGCAAAAAGCTTCTATTCAAAATCATAGTGCTTTTAAAGCCAAATGTATTTATAAATAAAATATAGTATGTTATGTGTCCTAGAAATGAAAATGTTTTGTTTGTTCATTTTTTTAATTTAAGAAAAGTATTGTCTCCTTCAGCCTCCATGAAAACAAAAACCTCAAAGAAAAATAATTAAAATTTTAAAAAAGTGCAACTTTTAGAATTACTTAATTGGATAATAATTTCTAAGACCTAGTGAAACAGAGCTGGGAATCATTTCCTAAATAGGTTCAAACAACCAGCTTGGAATGCTCTCTGGTGGAGGTTATGCCCTGAATCATGCTCAGGCACTTATCTGAAACATGCTAGCTGCCATAGGCCAAACACCCATGCATGCTAACAATTAAACAATGTAGACTGGCAGGCTGGTGCTTAAGATTATTCCCTGAGCCTTTTTTATGTAATATGGATGCATAGGTCCACAGGCCATGTGAACCCTTGTTGTAATCAGCAGTGACACCATATAAGCCCTGGAGTTCTTTGCTAGGCCAATACCTTTGTCTGGCTGCTAACAGAGAGTCAAAATGGAAGCTGTACAAAGCAAAGATTCTGTGCACATTTCTTCAGTTTGCGATTAGTGGGGACATATCAGAAACTGATGCAACCAAGGGTTTCAAATCTTGCCGGGGGAAATCTGCAGTAGTTGCTAATTTCAAATGACACAGTTGGTTTACCTTGTTATAGAAGAACATGGTCTTTTGCCAGTCATAGGTTTCTCCCAATAATGTTCACAGAAAGTCTACTTAACTTAATAGGACCTTTTTGAATTTTAAACCAAGAAAAACTCACCTGTGAGAAAAAAAGATTCCTCTACGTAGAAAGCGGTGAGGTTTTTGCCCAGTAGCTCTTTCTATTCGATTGATCAGATCTGTGTCAATTTTACTGCTGCCAAACCGAACTATAATAATAAAATGTAAAAAAAAAAAAAAAAAAAAAAAAAAAAAAAAAAAAAAAAAAGCATAGCATAGCTAGAACCAGATTTTGGATTACCAAAAACATACCAATGTGGCCTAGATCAAAAAGGACATCTCTTCCTTCAAGTCTCAGGTAAAATGGCTAGATTTTCCTGATTCTTACCTGAAGTCCCAGCAGTCATCTCCAGTACTAACTCTAGGCTAGGAGGTGAAGACTAACATGTAGTATTGGTCCATCCAAGACTGATTATAATTGCAGTCTTCTTATAGCAGAAATATTGATATTCAGAAGAAAAAACATTCCAAAGAAACATATTTAGGTCAATAACTTGGCCTCTGTAAGCCTAGGATAAAAAAAGGCTGTGAGGCTCTTAATGTTCCTCTCTTGATGTCTAAATTTCTGCCCCCATATCACATGTTTTTTTACTTTCCAACCCCAATACTCTTATGCAAACTGAATTCCTCCTTTATGTGGATATGATTACAGACACTGCTCCCCTCAAGAGGCTTGAAAAGGTAATGCATAATAGTCTTCATGGCAATCAAGTAGGACTTACTACTTGGCGGTTTAGGAAATCAGCTTATTAATAAAGAACATTTTCAGATGTAGTCATTTCATTCAAAAAAAGGTTTTGACAGAGTGAAATAGCAGTGTTTTTCCGTATTCCCCCAAAAACTGGACTGGGGAAGTCTTATTTCTTCAGTAAAGCTTCCTATACTCCAGCCCCAATTCTTGGACCCTAATAAGCAGGTCGATGCTCTATGATTTGGACTTGATTGAAAAAATCCAGACAAGAATCTACTCTTTGCTACTATTCTGCTCTATTGAACATTAGAACAACTTGCACTATTAATTATTGGAAATGCCAAAGTATTCAAGAGAACAAAACAGAGATTCTGGATGTAAAGATACATTTTATATGTACAAAATATCTAGATCCATCTATTCCAACTGTCTTATTAAAGAGAGACCACACTGGCAAATTCCATGGTTATAAGACACATGTCCACATGGGAGAAGCACTTTGGCTCTTCCTAGCTGTTACAAGAAATAATTATTCCACAGGAACATATCACTGACACTTGATAAATTTCAGATATCTTGACAGTTTCCTAAAGAAACTAGAAACAAAGATATTAATTCTAAACCATTCATTATGCAGCTAGTAAACTATGACTTACATGACTACTATACTTCTCCCCTGTGGAAAACACAACAATCACTTTGAATGCCCCACATAAAATCAGGTTTACTTTGAATTCCCTCCTTAAGCACGTTCCTGCTTCCAAATTTTCAATTTCTTTTTTAAGACAAAAGCAAGTAATATTAAAAGTCTTCCTGCAGGAATATTGTAATTAACCAAAATGTCCTTCCAAAGACTACAACCTTCCACCAGAGCAGGTAGGCTTCTAAAGTTACATCCTAGCACATGGTAACCATCCTTATCTGGACAGCGTAACAGTTTACACCACTGGACAACAGAGAGACTGATTCCAGCTGGAGGCAGAGCTCTCTATCTGTGCTGGTTACCCAATGTACTGCCTTGGATACGCAACTCATTTACAAAGAAAATTAATATTCTTTGCTGCCCCTGCAGATTAAGCACACTGGTGTAATTTGACAAGTCAAATATTCAGACACTCTGGGCTTATTATACTAGACTAGACTAATGTCTTCCCCAGAAAAGGGAAAGAGGCCTTTCATCCCTTTACAGCACAGGTTCTCAAAGCACAGCATGGAGGCTATTTTTAGTCCATCAAGGCTTTGCATACATCTCAAAAAAGACTATTTAAAACCATGGCCATCCTAATAATTCAGACTGCAGTGCTCTCAAGGGATTTATAAGGGGTGGGACAGAAGAGTCAGACCAATGTGTACCCTGGAGCACCAGAATGCTGAGAAGTTCTGAGTACAAGGAATTCCTCTCCTACACTCTGACTGAAAATGGGGATGTTTAAGTTCGTTATGTGAACTGTTTTTTCACTTTGTTATATGAATTATTCACTGAACAGCCTCTCACAAACAAAAATCAGGAACCCCCACTGAAAGAAAGACTCAGTCTTGACAGGAACGAAGAGTGGTAATGTACCCAATTTGAGCATTAACTTGGAGGTAAGCATTTCTGCTGTTCCAGAGCCTGTATGCCCATTTCATTTTGTTCTAGAATTACCAGTATGCACAGCATTACTACAAGGCTTTGTATATAGTCATTAAACTTGAAGTTAGTAGGAATTAATTACTAAATGGGAGGGAAAACTAGGCATATTATCATAGAATGGTTTGGGTTGGAAGCGACCTTTAAAGGTCATCTAGTCCAACCCCCCTGCAACAAGCAGGGACATCTTCAACTAGATCAGGTTGCTCAGAGCCCCGTCCAATCTGACCTTGAATATTTCCAGGGATGGGGCATCTACCACCTCTCTGGGTGACCTGTGCCAGTGTTTCACCATCCTCATCATAAAAAATTCTTCCTTATATCTAGTCTAAATCTACCCTCGTTTAGTTTAAAACCACTACCCCTTGTCCTATCGCAACAGACCCTGCTAAAAAGTCTGTTTCTTATAAGCTCCCTTTAAGTACTGGAAGGCTGCAATAAGGTCTCCCTGGAGCCTTCTCTTCTGCAGGCTGAACAACCCCAACTCTCTCAGCCTTTCCTCATAGGAGAGGTGTTCCATCCCTCTGATCATTTTTGGGTCCCTCCTCTGGACCTGCTCCAGCAGGTCCATGTCTTTCCTGTGCTGAGGACTCCAGAGCTGAACGCAGAACTCCAGGTGGGGTCTCACCAGAGCGGAGCAGAGGGGCAGAATCGCCTCCCTTGACCTGCTGGCCACGCTTCTTTTGATGCAGCCCAGGACACGGTTGGCTTTGTGGGCTGTGAGTGCACATTGCTGGCTCATGTCCAGCTTTTCATGCACCAGCACTCCCAAGTCCTCGCAAGGTTGCTCTCAATCCCTTCATCCCCCAGCCAGTATTGATTCCAGGGGTTGCCCCGACCCAGGTGCAGGACCTGGCACTTGGCCTTGTTGAACCTCATGAGGTTCACATGAGCCCATTTCTTGAGCTTGTCCAGGTCCATCTGAATGGTATCCCATGCCTCAGGCATGTCAACTGCAGCACTCAGCTTGGTGTCTACACCATTATCCAATGGGAAACAAGCTCCTGCTTACAATTGTTCATTTACTCCAGGTGAATCAAGCAATACATCATACAAGGGAAGCACTGGGCCCATCCACTGACCTATTAAAATAAACGTCATTAAAAAAAGACAAATGCTGGTACATGATTCAGCAACCACCACTTTAATCCATATGTTTAACGAGTGTTCTCTCATCTGCTTGTCCCAAGCAAACCTTAATTACTGAATGAATTTCCTCATAGCAAATAAAATGCCTTACAAAATGGCAAAGTAATTATAATCTGGATGAATGCTAAAAAGAGACCAAATGAACATGAAAATGTTTGATTCAGCAGAACAACAGCAACTGGTAAGAGGCTAATCTTACAGAGACAGAAAACATGAGAATGCCCCAGATTAATTGGGGCTAGCCACCCTAGAAATATTTGTATACTGTCACAGCAAGTGACAAAAGCTCTCTGATACATAGAACACTTCACTGGAAATGCCTAAATATCTTTATTAAACATTCACAGACTGCACAGCTCCCTTTCCTTTGCCCATCTTCGTCTTTCCTGTTAAAAAAATTGGATAAATTTTTCCATACCTATTTCTTCTTATTCTTCTTATGAGGACATTCAAAACATTTTAGACTCTCTGTCCACAAAGAATCTGCCTTCCTAAACAGCTTATGACAAGGACACAGTCTCCACTCCTTAACAAGCTTTTAAAAAATTCCTACCGTGCTTTTGATCTCTAGTGTTCTAGCTTTTACCAAGACAGCTTTCAACTCGCTGTACATAAGAAGTCCTGAGAGCTGCCATTTGCAAAAGCATATCTGCACTCACTGAAAATCTGTTGTGTACTTTTCCTCTTTGCCATTGCCATGTTGTATTGCATACCGAAAACTAATAACCTACTATTAGTTATACAGTAACTTGACTGACCAGGCCGGTTTCAATGATCCATGAACAGTCATGGCAACTGGGAGAAGCTCCTTGGGGCTGGAAGAAAGCCAATGACACTCCTACCTTGAAGAAAGGCACGAAGGAGGAACTGTGGAACTACAGGCTGGCCAGCCTCACCTCAATCTCTGGGCATGTGATGGAGCAAATAATCCTGGAAACAATTCCCAAACATTATTAAAGACGTGAAGGTGACTGGGAGTACTCAGGATGGATTTATGAATAGGAAATCATGCCAGACCAACTTAATAGCCTTCTATGATGATATGACTAGCCTAGTAGATGAGGCAAGAACAGTGGATATTCTTTTTCTCAACTTTAGTAAGGCTTTTGACACCATCTCCCATCTCATTCTCATAGATAACTGATAACTGGACTAGATAAGTGGACAGTAAGGTGAACTGAAAACTGGCTGAACTGCCAAGCTCAAAGGGTTGTGAGCAGCAGCACAAAGTCCAGCTGGAGCCCAACATTATTTGTATACCCCAGGAGGTTGATACTGGGGCCAATACTGTTTAACATCTTCGTTAATGATGTGGATGATGGGACAGTGGACACCCTCAGCAAGTTCGCAGACGAAACAATACTGGGAGGGGTAGCTGATAAAACAGATGGTTGTGTTGTCATTCAGAGGGACCTCAGCAGGCTGGAGAAATGGGCTGAGAAGACTCTCATGAAGTTCAACAAAAGGGAATGCAAAGTCCTGAATCTGGGGAGGAATAACTCCGTACACTGGTACAAGTGGGGGCCAACTGGCTGGACAGCTCCTTGGCAGAGAAGGACCTTGGGGTCCTAGGGTCCTGGTAGACAAGGAATTGAATATAAGCCAGCAATGTGCTTCTGTGGCATTGGGAGGTCAAAGGCCTCATGGGGTGCGTTAGGAACAGTGCTGTCAGAATGTCAAGGGAGGTGATCCTTCCCCTCTACTCAGCACTGATAAGACACATCTGCAGCACTGGGTCCAGTTCTGGGCTCCAGCACAGGAAGGACATAGACATACTAAAGTGAATCCAACCAAGGGCCATGAAGATGAAGGGCTTAGAGCATCTGTCATATGAGGACAGTTGAGAGTTGGGATTGCTGAGCCTGGGGAAGAGAAGGCTCAGGAGGGATCTTATCAATGTGTATAAATATGTGCTTAGGGGAGGTGGGGGGAAGTAAAGAAGACAGCATCAGACTTTTCTCAGTGATGCCCAGTGAAAGGACAAGAAGCAACGGGCACAATCTGAAATAAAGGAAATTCCACTTAAACATATGAAAAACCTTCATATTGTGCATATGGTCAAATATTGGAACAGGTTGCCCAGGAAAGTCATGGGGTCTCCATCCTTGGAGATAAAAAAAATCCTACTGGACAAGGTCCTGAGCAACCTGGTCTAGTTGACTGTGCTTTGAGGACAGGAGTTGACTAGATGATCTGCAAAAATTCCCGCCAACTTCAACCATTTTGTATCATTTGCAATATTCAGCTCACTGAATTATCACCACAGTTAGCATACAAAGCCCTATCTCACTCATCCCTCTGCTCTTTGCTCGTGCTCAAACAAACAAAAATCTTCTAGGAATGTTCATGTCTAGTACATAGCTAACAGAACCTTTCTTCCCAGAATATCTTTAGGCTGTTTTGTTGTGCAACCATACACTTAACGTGCATGTCTAGAACAACCATTTGAGAAGAACATCCCTTTAGATTACATAGTGCTTTTAGCACTTTCATTTCTTCTGAGTAAATACAAGCACACTGGCAACTTTCTCTGGTACCACTAGTAAATAAAGAGATTACAAGTAGCACAAAAATTTCCTTTATGGTAAGAGATATCAGGTGGCAAGTTCTTGGACAATACTTTTTGTTATTATTTTTAAGAGGGAGGAAGAGGAGGAAGTTTATCAATAACAAGCAGTAACTGTTTCACTTCCTGAAGTGGCTAGGCTAGCATTCGTCTCTGAAAAATTTCCAACACATTACTTAGAACAAGCAAAATGACTCATCCACCCAATTCCCCAATCTGCTAGTAGTGTAAGCAAATAAAAATCCTTTAGGCTAACCCACCACTCTAGGGTAGATCAAAAGGTCATACATACACAAACAGTAACTGGAAAAAAGGGCATTGCTGTCAGGCTTTAACACGGCTTTAGAGAATTGATTTACAGTGAAGTCATGCTAGTCATTCTCAGAAAGACCTTGAGATTCTGCCAACACAAGTATTCTACTCTTACCACTTTTCTGCAAGACTTAGAACCCCCCCCAAGAAAATATAAAAACCTACCTTCTCCATACCTCCTACACAAGTAACAAGATGAGAGATCCTGTCCACTTTTAGATTCTAACAATTATCTTTTTTCCTTCTCCCCCACCAAGATATATTTTTCTTGGCACACTTCTCCCTTTCCAACTGTTTCTTTCTCCTATTACCTTCTGCAGACTAAGCCAATATGCACAGACATTTGACATGATCTTACAATAACATCACGCAGAGTTAAAAGAATGCTGACACTAGCAACTGAGGTCCCCAAAGCAAATATATGGTTACTGCCACATAAGGGTATATGCTCTATTGTGAGAAAAAAGCTACTAAGCAGACACCAGCAATGTACAACTGACGTACTAAATAGGAATTGAAGATTGACAATAATGAAAAAAAACCAAATCCAAAGATAGCAAAAATTAATGAATAGTTCTCTCACCGGTTTCTGTGCTAGACTCAGACCAGATATTAAAATAGTGAACTGTAAAACAAATAAAGAAATTAACTAAACCCCTGTTTCCTAAATTAAAAAACTTTGCAGGTGTTGTAACACCCCTGTCTAAAATGTTTTCCATTACATAAATGTTTTTTCAGTGAGCTGCATCTTCTTCATCCCAGCCAGCACTTGGCTGCTTGATAATGTGTCTTCTGAAGAAGTCATTACACTTACAGATTTTTGCATTAGTTTTGGATCATCCCTGCCCTACCTGATTTGGAAGTCAAGGCAGATATGGAGAGATGGTAGGAAGAATCCTACAGCTTGGCCAGAATGCTCTAGGCTCTAGCTGTTCTGCATCACAGTCGCTAAAGATGCAGATACCCAGTCACAGTGCCTTCATTAACATAACTTCTAATAACAGTCCTTGTGCCGAAAAACAAACTGCGAGTAAAAGTTTTATTTTTAACTGAAAAGTTCTTTGAAAATATTTAAGTCTTCCATAGCAAATCCCTGCCTGGGACATTTTCAGCACCTACAGCAGGTTCTTTAGACATGTAAATGCTAAGATTGGATGTAAATTAAGTGTTACCTATGATGGTTTTGATCAGGATTTGTTATGATTTCTTGCTGTTTTTGTAGTCATTAGGATCACTTTACATAAATTCCTTAGTAGCAGTGAAGAAAGAGTTATACCTATGAGTTTGTCATAATCCACGCCTTTAGCATTTGATGTCTGCACCGTCCAGGGGTCCACAAAATCCTCATCCTCTTCTTTAGTTGTACCATTGTTTATTGACATAAGATCTCTTGGAGGCAAGCCTGCCTGATAATCTTGTCCTGTTGTTGTTTTATATGACAGTTTTAATGATAATAGCATTCTCACTGCTGCATCAATTTCATCCTGAATAAAGGAAAAAAACCTGTTTGACTTAACATACTTAAGATAGACAATTACATTAATGTCCTAACCTTTCAAAATTCTGCATCCATGCTTTGACTTGAGTTGCATTATTCATAAACTCTGAGCCTTTATTTATATGTTTGCAGCATCACTGCCAAAGGTAAAAGAAAAGCAAATAGCAGGTAACCATCTCCTAACTGGCAGAATTTAGAGCAAGGTATTTGAAGCACCTGTCTTACTTTTCAATTTCTGTCTGAGGGAAAAAAAAATGCTTGCTTGCTTTTCAGAGATAAACAAGCTTAACATTTTAAGCACAAATTTCTAAGATATATATATAAAAAATATAAATTATCTAATTTACTTTACAATGCTTTTAGTGGCTCACCTTAATTTATTCATTACAATTCATTGACAGACTTGAAGACAAACTAGAACAAAAAGTTCTTCACAATTTTCATGGTTATGACCTTTTTAATACAAAGCTATTGTAACATCTCATGCAAGGAACAAATAGATTATCACTTTATTCAACTCCCAGCTTTCAAGGCTTACTCCTACAGGCAATACCCTAAGAGAACCCATATTAAAACTGACCTCTCTTTGCTGACATAGTGATGCCAGAATAGGGAACCTGAAACTAATGGCAAATTACTGAATTAAGGGAGATTAAGCAGGGACTGTCAGTACGGTTACAGGAGGACATATTTGCTAATGTGTACAACAATGCATGGAGAAAAAGAGAAACCAGGGAAGAATGCAAGTGATATAAATTTTACTTGAAACCCAAATACCTTGGATCCTGTCACGTAGCATGGCAACTGGCTGAAGCAGACTTCTAAGCCTATGACTCTCTGTTCTTACTTCAGGTGTAAAAACTTTGCTCTTGCTAGTGACTACCTTGTTCCAGGTACATCCACAGTTCACAAAATGGACATAAATATTTTTTAACAAGATTTTTTTCTTACTGCAATACAAAATAGATCTAAAACCAATCATATTCTCCAGCACTTAAAGACAGACCTAACTTGAAAAAGCATGGGTTCAAAACATGAAATGGAAATACCTTTGGTGCTTTTCCTGCTTTCAGTGCTCTGACTTTCTCTCCTTGTTCAGTTACTCTTTCAAACAGCTGAAGCGGACTCAGAGATTCCAAATCACAGTTCGGACTATCAGCCATTTTGCCAGACTGCAAAAGATCTGTTTATTTACAATTCAACTAAATTTAACGTCTTCTAATTTTTCAGCTCGTAGATTCAAAACAGCAGCAACAATAAGAAGAACTGTAGGGCAAAAAATAGTGTATTTTATTCTTTCCTTTACATCTTGAAGGTTAGATGAACAGAATAAGAATATGAAAACTACTGACCCCATACCTAATTCTATTCATATCAGATTGATAAATGTGGATACATTAACATAATGAGCTTCAGTTTCATACAGAAATGGACTGAGACTGACAAGAGTACCAAATAAATTTAGAGATCACTTTTAATGTTGTTTGTCTACGTATTTAACACCAGAACACCTTTTCAAAGCCAAACTCCTGACAAAAGTAAAAGTAATGAAATATATGTATGATTCAGAGCATCTTGGAACAGTTGGTAGAGGTTATCCAATTCCTGATTAGTTAATGTTTTTGCACTACTTGATACCCTGTCAAATTCTGAGTGATAATGAGATTTTTATAACGATCATATGGAATTCTGTCTTAATATATGTGATATAGTACTTCAGCCCAAAGAAAGATATAAAAAAGAAAAGCTTAGTCATCTTCTTTACTGCTTTCCTCCAGGGGTTATAAAATACACTGATGATTAGTGAGAAATGCTGCTTTCTAAAGAACAATCAATCCTTGAGTAAGCAATAGGCTGTGAATTAAAATGTACTGTTTCTCAGCAGTACATACAAAAAAATAACCCGATGAGATGGCTGAGAATAACACTGCAGTCTTCCTATGTCCAACATATACCTTGATCACTGGAACTTCCTAGCACAGAGTATGCTCATGCTTCCACAAATGGGCTTCTCTCTCAGGCTAACATCTATTATGTTGTATACATTAACAATAACATCATCTGAATCTTTCTTAGCAGTCTATTAATTAACAGCAACCGAGACTTTGGAAAACTACAACTGCATAGTTTATAGTACACTAACACAGAAAGTACAGAAAGTTAAATAATGCTGTTAAAATGTTAAGTAAGCATATAGTTTCTGTTATCAAATGCATTAAAATAATTTTCATTCCACATCAGAAATATCTTGATCTTTGTCCCATCAGTTATAGTCTAAAATGTTATAAATAAGCTCTGCTGTACTTAATTTTAATGAATACACCGAACACCTTTTAGTAATTTCCAAGACAGGAGACCCTTATAACATGGATTGCATTGAATTAACTCATACTTTACTACATATGCCTCCCATAAAGGCGGCACAGCAATTCATGGTATCCCAGCAATTTCTCCCTCTAATTTTTCTAAAATTACCTGATAAATTGTCTTAAGATAATCTCTAACTGAAAAATGGAGTTTTATTTATGTCTAAGAAATCTGGTGAATCTGTTACCAATCTGCCATGAGTGAAAACTCATTTTAACTGCAAAGGCAGAATTCCTTATTTTAAGAAATCCTTATTTTCAAAAATTATTCATGCTCAGCAGGTCTCTGTACAAAATGATGAGATCTTTAGAAGTACATATGCTCTGAATAATTTTTTTGGTAAAAATTCAAGCATCATGCTGTTTAAATATTCAGAACAGAGGATAAACTGGGAAGAGAGTTTTAAAAGCATTATGGTTCTGATTATAGTGAGCTTGCCATATTTACATAGAACAAGTGATAAAAATGGGAAAGGAGGACACCATCTGTCAGAAAAACAACATTGTAAGTGAAACTGCAACTACCTCAAATGAATCCATTTGGGATGAACATACCACAATAACAAGGTACACAGACAGCATACAGAGAATTATAAAAGAATTTCAGAAAACCTAAGGCTGTTAAAATGAGATAACAGAGGAGATCCTAATGACAAAAGTGAACTGAAGGAAAAGTAAATTTTCCATGAAAACTATCATTAAAACTTGGCCAGGGTTGTGAATTGCTGCCTCACAATCTGATGTGGTCGATTTATGCAACCACCCAAGCTATTGTATAGCTTTTTTACTTGAGGAAGTGATGTCATCCTAATTCATAAGCTGATGCTTATTTTACATGCATTGTATTCAGACGTGACAGTGACAAATGCAATGCAAGTTGAAAGAGTAAATTAACTTCACGCTGAGGTGCAAATGGTGGTCTGTTGGAAACAGTGCATTTGCCCTAAGGATCCTCTGTCATGCCATGCCCGTGCCCATGCCCATGAAGGAAGAACTCTGTGCCCATGTCAAGTCCTACTGACTTGTAAAGGATTATGCCTCTTTGGAGAGATTTCCTAGCGTATTATTGATCCATTGCTATGCATGAGGCATGAATACATATAGTTTACAAGATACATATGTAACCAAAGTGAATCATAAAAGCTGTTAATAAAAATACATGTTCATTTGGCTTCCTTTTCCCAGAATTAAAAAAGAAGAAACAAAAGTACAGAATAGTTGCATTAGCTGTTCAGCAGTATTTCAAAGCCTTCCTTCTACAAAATAATCAGCCTAATCACAACCTTGGTTATATTTACACAGTATATATTTAAACTGCCACTGTAAAAAGCCTTCACCTGCCTAGAAAACTTAAGAATGTTGCTTTGGTAACTTGCTGGTTACCAAAACTTATCTATCATTAAGGCTTTGTTTGTCAGACAGCTGCAATATTCCCAGATTTCAGCTTCAGTTGAATACTTTGAGAAAACTGAGACGTATATACATCTACCTGCTAATTTAATTTGCTTAGTCTATTAACACTGATACCATACTTAGATTATATAATTGACTAAAATAAGACTGACTAATGTGTTATCAGTAATACTTAAGTTTTTAACCTAATCTCAATCCCTGCAAGCTTGATTATTTGCAGTTTGACAGTGTTTTTTAAAGAGGTAATTTAAAGCATATCAAACAATTCTCTGATGTATTCCTATAATTTAATTACATTCTTTTATTTGGATACTAGTGTTTTCCTCTTTTTCATGGTGTCACGGTTTCAGCTGGGATAGAGTTAATCTTCCTTCTGGTAGCTGGTATAGTGTTATGTCTTGGATTCAGTATGAGAACAATGCTGATAACACACTGATGTTTTCAGTTGTTGCTAAGTAGTGTTTAGACCAAGTCAAGGATTTTTCAGCTTCTCATGCCCAGCCAGCAAGAAGGCTGAAGGGGCACAAGAGTTGGGAGGGGACACAGCCAGGACACCTGACCCAAACTGGCCAAAGGGGTATTCCATACCATGTGATGTCATGCCCAGTATATAAACTGGGGGGAGTTGGCCTGGGGGAATGGCTGCTGGGGAACTAACTGGGCATCGGTTGGCAAGTAGTGAGCAACTGCATTGTGCATCACTTGTTTTGTATATTCCAATCCTTTTAATTATTATTTTTATATTACTACTAATATTATTATATTTTATTATTATTGTTATTATTATCATTATTAGTTTCTTCCTTTCTGTTCTATTAAACTGTTCTTATCTCAACCCATGAGTTTTACTTGTTTTTTTCCAATTCTCTCCCCCATGCCCCCTGGGTGGGGGGGAAGTGAGTAAGCAGTTGTGTGGTGCTTAGTTACCAGCTGGGGTTAAACCACGACACATGGGCACAAGATATTTCACTGGAAAAGAAAGTATGCAGAGTAAATTCACATTAGAAAATGTTTATGAAGGTTAACACACACTCTTTCTGTAGAAATATGCCAGTTATATTTACTAGCTTCAAATTCTACAAAATAGAAAAAGGTAAACAAGAATTATTCCTTGGTGTAGAACAACTTATGACTTGGTGTTTTCACTTGATTCCTAAATGTACATTCTTACTGATAGATTGCCTCGATTCACAAAGGCCAAAATGTCACAGCTGAGGCTGAGCACACATACTGGAGAGCAGTGAAAGAGAAAGACTTTTTAAAGAAAGTTTGGAATATTATGGATTTAAGCCAAGCATAGAATCCTAAATGAAGGTGCACTTTCATTAAGAAGTAGCAAAAGTAGCCTAGTCACTGCAACAAGAGATAAGAATATTACAATCATAGAACACAAAAGATATTGACTGCTACCTAAAACTTATCTCTATTTACCTCAGTACTGTCCTTATTTGCTGGTGGAATTCAAGCTAGGAATTCAGCAATATGGAACATAGGTCTTTATCTTTTGAAATTCATAAATGCAATTATGAACTGTTTGAAAGAAACATCTAGATATTCTACGTTTTATCATGACTTTTTTTCCTTGCTTTCTTATTGATATTATGAAAACTAACAGTCCCACGCACATTACATACTGTACGCAAACAGATTTGGAGGAAAAAAATGATATGTGGGAACTTGAGAATGGACTACCAGGATATTTAGGACCAGAGTCTACGATGAACTTAAAAGCCTGTTTCACAGCGTGAACTTGGAAGCCAAGAACTGTGTGCATTTTCTATCTATGCAATGCATGGTAACTTGTAATGGGTACTGCGCTTGTGACTGTTTCAGAATACTAAATCGTCATGAGACGAGGCTCAAAAATAATCCTTGGCATTGGTATCAGAAAACTACTGTATTCTCCTCTCTATCCAACTGGATGACAGTCACGGATCTATGATCACTTTCCCTGGTTTGCTATCTGATTTGGTAAGTTAGAGACCTGAGGATCAAAGAACGGAGTTTCACATTACGTTAAGAAGAGCTCTTTCATGACAAACATTGCATGAAGGTACATCAAGACTTCCAAAGACAATGGTAATACAAAACTCCTGAAAAAATTTTCATGAACGAATGGAAGAATGAGAATGTAAGTTTGACAGCACTGATGTTCCTGAAAACTGTTTTGCCTCCTGGAAATAAACCAAAAAATGACCAGTGAAATTAAAGCAGGCAGTACGCACTCAGATGCTGTGTTAAACATGCCTTGAGAGGTACTCCAACATAGGCTGCATTTCATAGTTGACCTACCTTCCCAGTCACGGTAATCATCCATTTCTGTATGAAAATACAATAGAAGTATGCAAGACGATTCCTGGAGATAATAATATGACCACCCAACCACTCTCATCTGAAGAAAGTCCAACATGACTCTTCACTGTACTACAGCCGTTAAGAGCTAAACTCTTGTGCGGGAACGGCCACGCATAAAATTAACCAGCAGGCGAATGTTTCTAGCCCTGCAACGCTTCCCCACCGCACGCCTGCCCGGCCAAGGCAAAGGCACCCACCACCTTTGCCCTCCCGGGGCTGGGCCGCATCTTCCAGCGACCAGGACGCCCCCCCCACTCCCCCCTTCCCAGGGAAAAGGGCTTTTTCTGTTGACGCGTTGGCGATGGAGCCACGGGGGCTGCGGCCCCGCAGGGAGTGGAGGAAAAAGCCCTCAAGCGCCCCGTCTCACAGAGGGACAGAGGGAGGGAGGGAGGGAGGGAATGCGCCCAGCAGAGACCCCCACCCCCCCTCCCAGCGCCGGCCACGGGGGCAGCAACAATCGCCCAGCAAGCCCCTCTTCCACCCGCCGGGGTCTCTCACCGAGGCCGCATCCCCGGCCCGGCCGTGACCGACCTACCCAGCCCGGCTCGGCTCTCCCTACCGCTCCTCAGTCACTGCCATTGCATCACCTTCCAACCGGCACGTCACTCACGACTCCCGGCTGGGAAACGCATACCCCCGGAACCATCGCTTCCCACTGTCCTCCCGCCCCCTACAGTCACCACCCCAACCAACCTCCCTCTGCATCTTCCGCAGCGGCGGGAGAAGGGCTCGTACGCGTCCAGCGAGCCGCAGCCTGACCCCTGCCCTTCCCAACACGCCGCCCCTGCGGAAGGGCGGTGATACGCGGAACGGCTTGAGCGGGGCGCCTTGTTTCCACCCGGCGCGCTTTTAAAGCCGGAGCCGCCGCGGGTCGGCGGGTGAGTTCCGGGCCGCGCTGCAGTCGGCGGCTGTGGGGCGCAGGTACCGGCGGCGCGGGGCGGGCTCCGGGGCCGGGGGAGAGGAGAAGGAGACGGCCTGGGCGCTCCGGCGGCGGGTTGGGGGTCGTTCTTCCACCCCTCCCCGGGGCTGCCGGGCGTTAGGAGCGAGGAAGCGGCCCCGGGGAGGCGGCTGCGCCTCTCGTCCGACGGCGGCCGGGCCCGTGCCCCGAGCGGCCGGCAGTGCCGGTCTCGGCTTCCACGTCGTACCTCTGTGGGCGTTTGCGGTCCCTTAGCGGGCCTGGGGCCTTGTGCGCGCCGACCCGAACGCTCTTCGGTTTAGTGCGTTCGGATAAATCGGTCGTGTGAAAATGAAAAAAAAAAACAAACCACCCAAACTCTATGAGCTTCCTTCTTGGCTCAGTACGTTGTAAGTCATACTGTTAATAAATTCACAATCTAGTTGCAGTATGCTTCCAATGAGGGACGTTGTGGTTCCCCCCCCCCCCCCCCCCCCCCGTTTTTCTTTAGTTAGGGCAGCATAAGAAACTTCGGGGTGCTGTTTCTTTAAAAACAGCAGTGGAATGGGAAGTCTTAAGGCGAGAGAGATGCTTTCCTTTTACAAAAATACTAACGCTTACGGGTGGTGTGTGTGATGGGTTGGATTTATGGTGACCAAATGTAATGGGACAGTTTCTTTCCAACATCGCGCAGGAAGCTTTTTTAACCTGGTGTGTGCAAGGTACCATCTTGCACTTACCTCTGAATCTCAGCCTAAATTTTTTTGTGTTAAAACAAAATAAAGTAACTTTGAAGGTCTATCCCAATCCACTTGTGTATCTTCTTTTATAGCTTTCAGCCAGAGGTCAGCTTCGTACTGTATTTGTTCTTTGAACATGATGCATTTTGGCTGGGGCCTGTTTTCAACCCTGCAATACAAACACTAACCACTTGTTGCAATTATTGAAGTGCAGTCCTTCAAAGTTGCTATTTATTTGATAAGAGGTTTCAATTTACGGCTAAAACCTTCAATTTACTGGTTTTGAATTGAATTGTTAGTTAAGTTTTCCTGAAACACTACTTAATTTTTTTTCCTTGACACTGTTTACGCTGTTTTAATAAATGAGGCTGTATTATTAAAAAGAACTTTTTCTTGCTCTCAGTTGCTGTCACTTACAGCTGTCATAAACTTCAGATAAAGACAAAATGTCCTCTAGAGGGAGATCTTGATGCTTTTATGTGCTAAAATGTTGGTCACCTTGTTCCAGTTAGGCGTCTTGATCACTTATCTTGGAAAGGATTTGTGATGATGAATGTGTATGTCTTAATAGGAACCTGTCTTCTGGATCTGTGTTTGTAAATTTCGTTACAGACTACAAACTGTAGCCTGTAATGTAACACTTCTGTAGGTTAAAGTAAACATGCTTGTTTTAATTCAAGTAGATCTACTTCTGAAGTTAAATGAGTAATCTTTACAAGTTCCAGAGTACTGCCCCTGCAGTACTATTTGTAGGACCTACATTTCTGGCATCAATTCTGCAAAGGCTTGGGTAGATACTGACTTTTGTACAGCTTTCTCATTTTAATCAAGATGCTTTTGAGGGTGGTTTATTCACTGACCTAAACCAAGAATTTCAGCAGCTGATCTGAAAGTGTTGTGGGTTAAATCACTTTAGCGTAATGAGTGCTAACAGCTGGACAAGGAAACAAAAAAAAAGTCCCATTTAATCAATCTTAGCAATTGAAGGGTAGCAGTACTTTTCTACTATAAACAGCAGAGGTTGAAAGATTATTTTTGCAGACACATCAAGTGTTTGAATGTAAACCCTATACTCCACATGCTCCATCCAAATTGTTGGAAGAAGCTTGGTGGGATTGTTATGGTGATGAGTTATTCAGCATGTTACATATGCAGTCTCAGTGTGAGATTTCTTTCTCACAGACACTTCAAAAAAGTTTATTCCACAGCAAACAAGGCATCTGTGCTTTTATTTTTCTGTAAGTAAGTGTAAATAATGAATTCAGCATAGCTTCTGGCCTAAGTCTGTTCTGTAAAACTAAAGGCTGTGTGGAACTTGCTCTGTGGATATAGTTGGAAGATTTCCTTGTACTGCAAGACTGCTGAATGGGTCAAAAATGCATTTACTTTTTTAGTTGCCAGTTGAACCCCTTCATGCTTCTTTCAAGTCATCTGTACTGTTAAGAAATAGATACTGTTAGACTGACTCCAAAACAGTTGGTTTTGTATTCTTATAAATGTACATACCAAAACACTACATAATTAATTACCCTCGGCGGGGGGGGGAAGTGCTACTGCAAGTGAGGTTAAAGTAATTTGCAGTACTTATGTTGCAAGTTTGTTTTCCTTTTCATACTCATTTTCATTGTTTTCTGGTATGCAAATGCATCTCTGCAGTACATTAAAAATGTATGCGAAGTGCTTGGAGGCAAATGGTGTTGCGTAATTGAATGTACAGATGTCTTATAATAGAAGAATAAATTCCATTAATAAACAGGAATAAAAGTTACGGGTTTTTTTGTTAAGAATAGCATATTTATATCCTTAAGTTACTCAGATTGTAGACTCTGTAATAAATTGTGCTCTGAATAATCAATTCTTTATTCTAGATCATAATTTTGGAGGATTCCAGCACTGAGATTTCTGGAGTCTGCTGTGTCTAGCCTTAATGAGTTCCTCACTGGTTGCTTATGATGATTCAGACTCTGAGACAGAAACTGAAAAGGCTGAAGTCCCCAATACTTCTAGCAGACAAACAAACCGTCCAAGTTCATCTGTGAATCGTGTTCAGTACTCTGCACCTGGTAGTTTGGGTACAAAATCTACATATGAAATGCAGCCCACTGAGAACACTGACAGTTCTGGCACAAGCACTGTTTGTGAAGATCCCCCTGAGCACTATGCACAGAATAATAACACTGATTCGATATCTTCTCATTGTAGGAGAGCATACTCTGGCCATACTGCATTATGTATGTCCTACAAAAACTATGAACAGACATCAAGCTCTTCAACAAACTCTGGAAATGGCATTTCCCAGAAGAGAATACATAAAGACAGTGCTACTGCCATAAAAGGAATTAGACCATATATCCCTAAAAGATTGCGTCAAGAAAATTCCAGTATGCCTGAAAAAAAAGAATCTGATGAGAGAGATAGCTCAGATTGTGATGTTAAGCTGGGCATATCAGGAGAGCAGACTTCGAGAAAGATCTCTGAATTAATTAAGCCATATTTGGGATCCAAATATAAATTAACTGAAGTCCCCAAAAGCTTAATATTTTACATGTCTAAACACAGTGGCCCTGTTAATGAAATCCAGTGGTGTCCTGTACGAGAACAAAGTCACATGCTTCTCTCGGCTTCTATGGATAAAACAGTAAAGGTAATGTAAAACAAGATGCTTTGCAGACCAGTCGTCAAACTTAAAAATACTGTATTAAATAATGATCTTCTGGGAATAACATCCTTGCTTGTGTGTGTTTAACGGTTCCAGTGTATTCAGAATTCGAGGAGATGCTTTGCAGTACAAGACCCTATTATGAACTTGCAGCCTAAGCCTTCACTAGACTTATAGTCAGTTCTGTTATTTTGGAATTTTTTTTTTTTTTTATTAGACATTGCAGTGTTTTAGATCTTAAGAAGTTAGATTTCTAGTAGGTAATTTCTCGTAATCTGTATTAATGTTAGGTTTTCCTTATGGCCATTGTGATATTAAAAAGTAGGAAATAAGCACTATGGTCTGGGTACAGATTCTGCCTTAAGTCATTAAGCAACTGACTGCCAATACTGGAATAATATTTTGATGAACTTTACCTTTCTGACAGGCCTAAGTGACTACTGGTGGAGGAGGTATGTCAGGTCAGATGCATTTTTCATCTGAACTAATGTGGCAGGTCTTGTATCCCTGAAAGGTGTCCTGTCGTGATCTAAGGAGTCTTCCCACTTTAATTTGGTTTCAAGGGTTATTTGCTCAATATTTAAAGTGTATTTTCCTTCTAGCTTTAGTGAATTTGGCTTCAGTTCTTTGTTTATTTTAGTCAGTCCGATGAGTCATGCTTTTATTTTAACAATGGTTAATAAAAATATTTTATGTGTATGCTTTTCCAGATGTAGGGCTAATGCTCCCTGTGGGTTCAAATAATAGTCTTCCAAAGTGGATTTACACAGGAACATAGTTTTGATAAGAGAGCATAGAAAGTGTCCTTTTTGGTGGAAAGCATTCTTTATTGTATCTAACATGTATTTAACATAGTAGGTACAATTATTTTAAAACTTGTTCTAAAATTTAGGGCTTCTAAGTAAATCCTAGTAAGTAAAGAGGCAAGATACACCCTCTGTATCAACATACTTCTAAAACGAAAGGAGAGGAGGGAACTTTAAAAATGAATTTGTGTTTTGATTTCATGTAGGAAAAAATATTCTTAAATGCTCTTATTAAAATTAGGTGGGTTTTTTTTTTTTAACTCTTGCTGTTTTAATTTGTAGTGGAGAACTGAGTTTCATTTAGTTTGGCTTTTGTATGGCTTTTCTTATCTTAGAATTTCTTTTTTTCTTTTCTTTCCTCTTTCCCCATTTTTGCCATGGGGTCCTGTGAAATATGTGCTGACTTTGTGTTTGAAGCAGTGATGTTCTTGAATCTTGGACAGAGCTTCTCCTTTTTTCTCTTTTATGTCTATTAAAGCACTGGTGCTCACGGAAGAGAAAACCTCAGATCTATAGCATAAATAAAATTTACTCCTCTCAATTGCTTATCTTTTATTCTCTTAAGTTATAATAACTTCACTGGTTCTGTAGTCAACATAACCTATCACACCATCAAAATCCGAATACTTTGAACTGTGAGCGATTCCTCCTTTATTTTCTTTCCCATGCTTTTTTTACATCTTTGTCTTAAAGATTAAATGGAGGAAAAAAGTACCTTGGTTTTTCTTTGCAAGTGTCCTTTAATATATTTAATAAGTTAAATCTTGGCTGCTACTTGAAGAACAGACTTAGAAGGAAAAGACTAAGATAAGCAAAAAGTGCTGGTGGATGTTTTTGGTAAGCAGCAATTTAAATTTGGATTGTACAAAACTATATGCACCTCTGACTTCAGTGTGTCTGAATTTGACTTTTTGTCTTAAACTGTCACACCATATGCTTAATGTTTGTTTACTATCCCAGAGCCTCATTTTACTGATAAGTGAAATTATGTATGTGTTAAATTTGGTAAAACAATCTAAAATCAAAGTTGTCATTGCAATGTAAAATTATTAAAAAGTGGAAATAATAGCCTGTCTGTTTTGTCTTCTAAGCAGAAAGGAAGATTACTTTCTTTTTCTAAGGTAGTGTTACCACCCCTGATTGGAAGCAGTCTTTAACAGTAAAGCTGGTTTTTGAAGACATCTAATTGCTTTAGGTGCCCCAAACCATGGAAATTCATATAAATAGAGTATGTTAAAGTTGGCAACACTTCAGAGCGTGCAAGTCTATAACACTAATAAAGTAATAATGTGACTGTTACAAGGTGTATTAAAACACACTTCCGTATTTTGGAAGGTAGCCTGTAGAGAAATACCTATGAATGCTTCTTGCTGTTATTTCTTAATGAAATCGAAGACTAATGGTATGAACAGCAGCATCTTTAAAGTTTGCACCTTTACAGAAGTACCTTTCAGGCCAGTAGAGGGCACAGTTAGATTAAGTATTGATGTGATGTTATAAACTAATTTCACTAACTTTCTAGGGTCATGAGCCCATAAATCTCTAATGACTATCACAGCAGTAGTTTATCTTCTGGGGATTTTTTGGCTGTCTACCATTGCCTGAAGTTCTCCATTTTCTGGTAGAAGTATAAAACAACTGATTGAAAATGCAGATGCAGTTGTAGATGTACTATTTTTTTTCCGATCCTGTACCTTCACACAGCTTACCTTTTTTGTTGTTTTCTTCCAAAAACAGCTGCTTGGAATTGCTAGTTTAAATACGGGCAGTGGGAGTGTGTCCTCTCTCCCTTTAATGGGAATATGCAGACACTCAGGATATTTGCAGTATTTACTTTCAACATCCGATTCAGATAAAACTCAAAGCACAGTTAGAAGCCTAAAATCCCTGTATGATCAGAGAGAGTAGGCAATCCAGAGCTTCAAAACTCTGTAATTTCAGTTAGTCATTTGAATAACTGTGACTGAATATTTTTATGTGTAAATACCTTGGATTCAGTCCTTGCATTCAGCCTATGCATTAAGACATTTATCTTTTGAAGAGTTCAATATTAGGGGAGATTTCTCAGAGTAAGAGTTCTGTATACGCAGATTTAACTGATTGTGGTAGTTTGTTGTGCTTAAATCAAAAGATCTATAGTTGTATGCAATTTTTGTACCATTTAGCCAAATAGTTTTGCATCTTTTATCTGTTCTTATGTGCTTAAATATTTTTCTCTTAAATTTTTCATCAGAAACTAAGAATTTTCCTTTCTGGGAAACTTTTTGCATGGAGAAGGAAGAAATACTTGGTTTAGTTATCTTAATTTAGTGATCTTAATTTCTTTATTGCCATCTAAATTACTATGACCAAATCATCCATATCACACAGGGATATATCTAAAATGTATATATAGAACTGATTATGTAGTTTCTTACTTTTTAAGTGTATGTATGTATCCTGTTTAAATCAGGGGAAAAGAACAGTCTTCCATTTATGTTCTCCCAGATTAACCAACGTGCACTTTACCATCTTCTTTATGAATCAGTGTAAGTCATACTAAAGTGTTTGCAATAAATGAGTTGATGTTTTCAGTTTGTGTTGACTGAAGAATAGCCTAGTGTCAGGAAAGATCATCTGAAGCAGTTTGTATAAATATCTTGCGTATTAAGGAAGGAATGCACTGTTTTAGAGGATATTATATTTTTCATTAAAAGTATTTGCTATTAATTTTTTGTGTATAGCTGCATTTAAAAAAAAAAAAACAAAAACAAACCCCAAACAGTTGTCAGGTGGTACAGTTGAAAAAAATCAGTTATCGGCTCAGGGGTGTAATTCTCTAGAGTAACACTTCTACCAGCAGAGGGGGCTCCTCAGCTTCTTTGAAAGGAATGGTAACTAAACTGTGGCTGCGAAGACTGGAAGACTGTAATGTTTGCCTCCATGTTGTACGTTGAAAGACCAAAATTAAAAATTTATGCATGTGTTGCAAAACGTATAAGAAAACTTCAGAGAGACCTGGAAGTAAGATAGAACTTCATATGGGAAGTGATACGTTTTGCAGATTAATTACCCGCAGTTCTTCAAATCTGGAGCATTACTTGAAGAATATTTCGTGCTAAATTTTAAATTGTAAGGACCGGGGGGGGGGGGCGGGCTTAGATTTAGGCTTTGGCAAGTTTTTTGCCCTCTATTTTCTTAGAATTTTGAGCTTCCCCTTTGGAAGGGGAAACTGATAGTACTTCCAGCCTAGGTGGCTGGAAAAAGGAGCAGGAAACCTGATTCAAGTTAGGGAAAGTACTAGTGGGAGCTCTTACTGTGGCAGTACTCTTCTTCACTACACATTCTACCTGTATTATCAGTGGCTTGTGTTTCTAGTTTAAGTATGTATTTTAAGGATTGTGAAACATGATTGAATTGATTAAATTTGTTATCTTTGGATACACTTCTTCTCTACCTTCTCTTTGAATAGCTGCTGTAAATGAAATTTAGGCTACTACTGCCATTTTGGTTTTGCCTACTTAAACACTGAAATAGTGTTTGTGATTTTTAATATCTTGTCTAGTGTTTTTTGCAACATTTTTTGCAACATTTTGAGACTCAACACTGTTATTAAAGGTGCTTATTAAGGTGTTATTAAAGGTGCTTACTTTCCATAGTATGGATATTCAACACTTCCTGAACATCAGACCTTGTTTAGGTATTTCTGGTTTAGAACCTCAAATACAGAATCCAAAATCACAGGTTACCATTGCATACAGCTGTTTGCCTTAGGTAGCAGGGTAGAAAAAATTTCTTGAAAGACATGTTTACCAACTGCAGAAACCACTATACTGCATTCACTTTGTTAGTCTCTTTTGTTTGGAGGACCTTTTAATTACATAGATCCAGAGATGTAAACATTTTCACTAGTTACTGATGCTGGACTTAGCTTTTTAACAATTGTTCATAACTTCAAGCCTCCCACACCATTATTCTGTATTTCCTATTTGTCTTAAAATTAACTCAAGGTAAAGTCTTTATATAATCATCTGTAAACTTTTAATTCTCTGTTCCTGGTTTTCTATTTAGAGCATCACAGCAGGTATTCCATTTGTTGCAAAGTATTTCTTCATTTTCAGTACTTTCACCCTCCATTGATGGAACAGGATCAAGGAAAGAAAGTACTGTGATTCTTCGGTATGCAAGATGTATATTTATAGCACTTTGATGGGATGACTTGTAACATGTTGTTGGAAGTTTTTCTTATGCATTTTGTTCTCTACTTGCCTAGTTGAACTGTATATCCATGTAGTCACAGCTGGATCTACACGAGGAAAGTAAAAGTTTTTAAATTTAGTTTAATAATGTCAGCCCATTGAACAGAGACGTTGCCTGCTTCTCATGATTAAGAACACAAAAACAACCTTACTTGTTCAGACCAAGGCTCTGTCTAGCCCAGTGGTCAGTCTCTAGTAGGGTTCGTAAGTAAATGCCTAGAGAAAAAGAATAAGTCAGATTTTTATGGTGCATTTAAGACCTCTTCTGGTCTCTGCTTGTTTTCAAGTCAGGGGATTTCTGAGCTCCAAAGTAGTTCATCTTTGTAACTTGCTACCTCAAGAGATCTCCTCCAGATACTTCTCTAGTCTTAGGAGATTCTCTTGTGATCATTAGATCTAGAGTGGTATATTACTCATACTGGTCAAATGTAATGTACGGATTTTGCTTCCTGGAGAGTATCAAGTACTACAAGAAATACTATTTTTGTTCATATTTTCAAAACCTTTAATTCTTTTGTAGTTGTGTGTTAGGAGAAAGCTAGCATAGTAGTATATTCCAGGAATTTGTTATTCTTGATCCTGTTGTATTGGACTGAAAGTGCTGGAACATTATAGCCTCCATTCATCCATATAATGTGTGTAGCACTGATGGTAGCAATACAGATGTCCTAGATACTGCCGTTACCCTGCCTCAGAGTAATAAACTCTAACGTTCCCGTTTTCAACCATTCTGCACACAATTCACTTGAACTAGGCAGTGTTTCTTGTTCTGTCACATGCATGCCTGTTTATGAAGGAATGAATTTAAGCTGCCAGCATATTTCCTATAAACTCACACGTAGCTGTCAGATGGCTATAGTCCTGTCACTGCTGAGCTAGATTCAAACTGTTCACTAAGCAGTATTGGGTATCGTGCTGCTAGGACCCCAAGTATTGCAATTCTTAGATTCATTTTAAAAATCTAATTGTGGCAATGCTCCTTTAACTGTAGCTGATGCGCAAGATGAAAATTTGGGTAATTGTCCTATTTAAAACATATATTCCACTTTAACTGAAATGTTTTAAAAAAGATATCTCTGATGTTTGTACACTTTTAATACTGTGTTTTAAAATTAATAAGAAGTTCTCCCCATTATCTTGGAAGTGGCAAGGAAACGCTCATATTCTGGAGATTGTGTGCTGCTTACCTAACTGTGTGAAAACATTGTCATTTTCTTGTTGAAGAGGCTATTGTTGAAGAGGCTACTAAATAGGCTATTCTGAAATACTGAAGCTGACTTTTCTTTGTGATGCCTTGTTCTGACCTTCTTCCTTTATCTGTTTAGAACTATGTATATTTTTTCCAAGGACTTTAAGCTTGCTGATTATTAAGATGGAAGTACACTTATTTGACAGATATATGCATAGTAATGCCACTTTCCTGAGTGCTAAAAGGGCTTCTTTGTATACCTTGATCTTTTTCTAACAAAATTATTTCATAGACTTCAATGAGAAGTATTCTCCATAATGCTTATTTTGTAAGAAAAGGAACATCATGCAGGAAGGAATGTGCTTGACCATCAGTGAAAGCTTCTGACTGTGCTTATGCCTAGATGATAATACAGGTCAGGATCTAATAGCTCTCTCTCACACAATTGTTCTGCAAAAGCCGTTAACACAAGTTAGCAAAGAATGGTTCATGAATGCAGTCGATTTTGGTCTCTTCATCCCAAAGGTATGTGTGGGTAAGGGTTGTTCCACATTTGGTATGTTAATACCTAGCACTGTTACATAGAGATGTATTTTTTTAATTATTTTCTTGTTTCCAGCAATGCTGTTGTCAAGGAAACAGAAATCCTTGTAATGCCTTTGTTCACATTCTTCAAATCCACAGCTGGAGATGACTTGTATAGTTTTTATTATGTTCTTAGTAGTTGACACACTCTTGTGCCTCAAAGGGTTTTTTCAAAGAAGTATGTTTCTTTGAGTATAAATAGCACCATCCTGATGTCTACGCTGTTTGATAGGCCATTGTTTTCTTTGCTTCCTCACAAGAACTATATTCAGTGCTGCTTTGGATTAGAATTTATCTTGACACTTGTGTGAAAACTGACATTTAAAGAAAAGGGGGCAAAAATGCAGTGAACCTCTTGGCTTCTGGGTTTGGTTTTCAGCTCTGTAGGGGCATTAGTTTTTTTTTACACTTGGAAATGTCTCCTGAATTAGGATCTCCTTAAATAATACTAGAGTAGTACCCCATGTGGTCTTGCAAAGCATTTTTGACTGCGTTATGGCCATGTTAGAGGATGTGGCAATGGGGGAGAAGAGCGGGAGAAGATGGGTATTTCGTGCATGGCACAGCTAATATGCCTGTGTTTTCCCCCAGAATGGGCAATTAGTTAAAGAAAAATTCAGAAAATAAAGTTCTTCCAAGAGCAGTAGCATTAATGCAGCCTGGCTGGGTCCTGAGACTGGCTGGCTGTAGATCCTTTTCAACTTCTCTTTCCTTTGGGGCTTCTGCAGTGTCTTTCCCTTTTATCCAGCTGATTGAATCTTGAGGGGAAAATACTGAGACCTCTGTGAAATGTGGTTGATTTTGACCAATAGGTGCGAAGTGGCCACAGGCGAGATGCATGGGGGACATGGCTGTTGTGGTAGTGTTATTTCACAAACCTTTCTGCAGAAATCCAAAAGGATGGATAGTGACTTTTGGATGTCCTTAACAATGACATAGAAGAAAGGATTCTGTTTTTTCATGTTACCTAAAAAAAAGTTTTGATTACTTGTGTCATTACTTAGAGAAATATCAAGAATATTAAGTGTTTATCTGACTTTTTTCATAAAAACCCATCTGTCCTGAATGGCTCAGTTCTGCACTTCCTTTATACTGAGAACTCTTCCAGCTCTTTACTAAGTGCCTCTGAAGTAGCCTGTAGTAGAGAAATAAGCAACCTTGTCCTCCTGCAAGCACAGCCAGCCTACTAGGGAAGAAAAAGTCAGGGCTAGGGATGTCAATGAAGTAGTGTCTCTAATGAAGCTTAACTGATACTATCATAAATTAAGCCCTCCAATTATGAGTAGGATCTGTGTGGGCAGCTGCTGTGCAGTCTAATGTCAGAATGTCACCTGAGGTGGGAGAAATGTATGGTGGTGTCATCCCCCTTCTGGATGCTTCAGTAAGATTGCTGGTAAAAAAGTCAAGATTTTGGTGCTTGAAAAAAATTGAGCTAGAGTAGTTTTAAGTTCTTAAATGACTGTAATACATTATGGGAGTATCTCAATTTTTTTTAACAGTTGAGAAATTCTGAATATTTTTGCTGTTTAAAAATATAAATAACACCAGTCTAACTTTGCTTCTTTTCTAGAAGTCTAGCTTTATAGATGCATCTTGCATACTGCTATATATTTTTAAAAAAAATAAATCTGCTAAGAAAGCTACAAGGCATCGATTGTGAATTCGATTCTTTACCTCTCTTGGTCTGATGGTGTTGTCAAGGAAACAAATTTTTGAGAAACTTTGCTCTACTTTTTCAGGTTCTATAGAGAGGTTACTTGTGTAGGATTTATCCAGCATCAGGAGTAGAAACAATTTTCCTGAAGTTTCTATTCTTTTCAGTATGTTCATGTCCTTGCTTTTTTTAAGCAGATTTTATTTTTAACATGTGTGAAATAGCTGCATCTTTAAGGTCATAATATCAGTGAATGTACCAAAGATTGTTGACACTTGATCTTTAGATAAGTCTGATAGAAAGAACTTTAATGACATTTTGCTATATATTTATGCTATAAAGACAACTGTTAGTTACAGATTCCTTTTAAATTAAAGAGCAAGGAAACATGAAAAAAACTCTTGTTCTTTAGAGAAGTTGCTTCGCTGCTGTGGAACTAATGACTTACTCTCCTTTATCATACATATCATGTTTCATTGCAGTAATCGTCCCTCTTCAAAGAAAAAGTATTTTGTGGCTAGTCTGGAACTGTGTTTGATTTGTCTTCCAGTACGTACCTGCTGGCTGACTGGCTGGTTAGGATATTAAGACTGAGCTTTACCTTCAATGAGCTTGTGGAGGCTTTTTATTTATTATTTATTTAATTTAAATTAAACGTGCTGATTTTCTTCTAGGGCACATCTAAAAAACTTCAACCTTTCTCGTATGTTTCGGGTGGTTAATGGATTAAAGATATTGTGCATGACAGATAGTAAAGACTGCATGTGCTTGTATGTTGTGCATGTGCCAGCTGTGTAACACCTTGCTTTCTGAAGTCAGATTTTGGAATTTGTCCTGTTCTCTAGTCTTCTTGTCTTTTTCCAGATTGTACTTTACTCATTAAAAGAAGTTTTCTCATTCTGAACATTGTGACTAGTGGCTGGAATTGTATATTGTTATATAATGAGGAAGAGACACAGCTGGTTCTCTATGGAAAGGACGGCTGTTAGGGATGCAGGTGGTTAGGGATGACATAGTCGTTACAAACATGTTAAAGCTCGGCAAATATGTTAAAGCTAGCACTATGTTAACAATGCAAAAGAAATGAAAATTAATTAGATAGTTCAATCTTACTTTGCTTGCTAGTATTGAAATAGCACTAGTTATGAATGTCCTCATTACCAGCAAAACACATAGCTGCTTGACATAATAGTTTATTTTCATAATTAAATACTTAGTTCTGCTCATCTTTAAGACTGGGTTATATCACTGACATCAGTGGGTTTAAGATTGCATCTATATTTTCCATAGCCTAGAGTTTTTCATCTTTTGGGGTTATTTTGCAGTTATGAACATTCTCAATAGCCTTGGGAATAATAAACAATTTATTTTTTAGTTGAAAGAATGAAGAGTTGTAAAGAAAATGTTACTCAGCCAGGCTTACTGATAAATAAATGCAAGATTCATTAAAGCTCAGCTTTTCAGATAGCTGTTCTGAATCACTAACTGTATACTGCCCCTTAAGTTAGATATTATTTCAAATCAGTGTGGGCAATAAGGCTGCAATAACTACTTCTTAAAATAAGAAAGCCACCTGGTCATGTTGGGAATGGGACAGAATTTGCTCATAAATTTGGATTAGGTTATTTCTTACAGATAGAAATTTGTCCTGAAGTCCAACTGTTTACCATTATTTTTAGAACTGTGATGGCAATGTGTTACTCTGTGCTATTGCACAAATACTGCCAGTCATGCACCTGCTTGCAGTGTATCTGGCTGCGTTGTGTTGTAGAACAGCTGCCACTCATCTGATGGTGGGGTCGGCGGAGCTTGTCCATAGCTGTTGTCCCTCCTGTGTCAAGTTCTCCCAGTGGATAATGTGCAAGAATGGGACAGCTTAAATTGCTCCTCTTAATTTCTTGTGTTTGTACTTATTTGTTTTATTGACTGTATTAATAGAAGAGATGGTTATCTGATTTTATATATGTACGTATATCAACATAAAGCTGTAAAGCACGAATGGCCTTAGCTGATTCACGATTTTATGTTAAAAAAGTATTGTAATATTGAAGTACAGTACAAATAGATATGTTTTGAATTTTGATAGCCACTGTTTAACTGAAGCTTAAGGGAAAAAACCCCAAACATGTTAAAAGATTTGGTCAGTGTTTGTTTTCTCCCTCCTGCTTTCAGAAATAAGTCATAGGTCAACAGCAAATAGATAGACAGTGTTTCAGAAGCTGGGGAGTACAGTTGCTAAGACTGTACTTATGTTCTGAATAGAACAGTGTTTCTTACTGTAGTAGTGGATGTTCAAGATCTGTAGGATGCAAATATCTGTGGGATATGTTTTCGTGAACATATCTATCCAGTCCTCAGTTACCTGTAGGAATTGAGGACAATTAAGACAATTTGCCTTCGAAGTGCTATAAGTCTGAAATTGAGGTGTTTAACACTTATGAGGAATCCCCACTTTTAATAGAGCATAAATAACACTTACAAGGAATACCCACTTTTAATAGAGCATAAATGTACGTGACTTGGAGAAATTATTGTTGCAAATGAGTATGATACATGTAGGTGAAGGGAAAATCAGATTATTTGATAAATGGCTGTAGAAATTTAGCTAATTATCTACTGGGGATTTGTAATACATTTAAAGTTCTTCTCCTTTGCCTGCTGGTAAAATATTGATTGCTTAACTGTTTTTTGGGCACAAATAGTAACTACTAGTAACCACTAATGTGATTGTGCTTTTAGGTGTTCTGAACACATTTGTATCATTCTTAACACACTACTGTTACACTGTGAATTTGATGAGAAACTGCCAAATTTATGTCATGTTATTCTTCTCCCATATAGGTTCAGCAATAGAAAATTTAGTGGTTTTAAAGTAATTCTGTCATTATATGTTGGTTTCTCTTGAATTACTTGAATATGTGCATCAAACTTCTCTGTTTTAACCATGTCATCCCAAATATGCCTAATACAGTGTATGAAGTAGATAATTTATCTGAAGTAAATTTTTGTGTATTCTTTTTCTTAAGCCAAAATTTTAGTATATGTAGTATACAACTGGGGTGGGGATTTAAGTATCTTTGCCATATTTGGCTTCACCTTCTGCTAAAGTAATTCTGGTTTTTCACATTGCACAACAAACCATAGCTTAAATCACTAACTGATTTATAATTATATCGTAACTTCTTTCCATTTCTTCATTTTCCAGGAGCTTACCATTTGAGGTACATCCACAGCCATATTAGCTGTATTACAATGATTCGTCACAAAACACTTAAAGGTTAACTGCAAAATAGCTGGGAATTCTTCCCTTTATTTTGGTGTGTGTGGGAAGTTACTTCTCCTCCACTGTCTGCCCAGCATGAATGTACAATTGTTATTTTGTAGGTTCAGAAAAACTAGTCATGCTCGTAACTTTTAGCTGGCTGAAAATGTGATCTGTGTGAGCATCTTCCTTAGAGTCAATGGAGAATTTGTGATTTGCTTCAGGTGTGATTATCTCAGAATCCTTCTACAAAATAAAGAACATACTACATTGAAAGATGGCAAATGATGGCAGAAACACTTTGCTGTTGGAAGAATAGAGTTACTGGTTAGCAATGGTTTTAAGTATCCTTTACTATATATATACACACTTACTTACAAATTGCCTTTTTTGTGAGCTTTACTTGTAATGTAAGGGTTGCCTGTCTTCAGAGTGAAAAATATTTTTTTTTTATTTAGAGGTGGTTCTCTTATTTTTTTTTTTCTTTCTTTTTTTTCCCTTTTTTTCTTCCTTTGGCAGCTTGCCTTATTATTCAGTGTTTGGAAAGCATACCTCTTTTGCAAATAGTGGGAATTAGCTAAAAAAAGATTGATTGGTACAGATGACTAAAATATCAGATGAAGTCTCTGATAGTATGAATCTTACTGTTTGGTCTGCTTTGCCTCAACTATTCTTGTAACTCTTATTTGATATTTTGGCTGAGAGTTTCTGATGTTTCATTTGGATTGCCTAATACATAGGGTGTTAAATAGTAGGTTCCTTTAGTACAAATTTCTGCAGTAATTCAGAGAATACTTTGGATTTTAAAATGTTTCGAGAAAGTAGCATGCATACTCTACATATTGGGTTATGATGTATATGGTCTAATACCATCTATCTCTGTAGAGCAGATGAATTCAGTTGAAAAACATGTTTTAAATTGTTGCTTTCCTCTTAATTTGCTGTAAATTCAGTGGTGAGCATCAGAAACATACACATTTATTCCTCTGAAGTGTCAAAAGGCATTATTTTGTCATACTTCCACAGAAATAGCAGAACAGTACTAACAACATAGTTTTGCTTCTTATTTATTCCTTCTATTCCCTAGTTGTTCTGTTCTAAAAGGGGGGAGGTAAAATCTGTAGTAGCTTTGAGGGCACATGGACCATAGCAGTTGGCCTTCAATTAATGCCTGTTTGGCAACATGGCTTGCTTTAGGGTTAACCTTTTACATTCGGTAATGTTAGTGTAATGTAACTGCCCGTTTTATTCTGCTGGCCATTTAATACGGGAACAGAAGTAGTTCTCATGAAACTTTCCAAAAGTGACCATTACTGAATTTTGACTGTAAGAAAGCGTTTCAACAGTATTTTTGGTGTTCTTACACAGAATAAAGAGAGGGACAAGAAAGATCTATATACTAAGTTTTACTCCTCCAGTGTATTTCTTTTTTTGGATAAGCCTGAGTAGGTTGTGTTTTTCTGAAACATGCCTTGAGCACTTGTTGGAGAACTACAGTTGTGATTTTATTGACTAGTTTGGTTGAAGATCACTTTTATATGAACTTGTGTCTTTCATAGGAGTGCAGGAACATGGTCTTAATTCTCACTGTTGTTCATCTCCAGAGTTTTTAAACATTTTTTTTCTTGCTTTCTCAGTCCATTTAGAGCTTAAGAAAACAGATATTGGGGAAGGTGGGTAACATGTAGATCTCTCGAGGAAGTTCTTCCCAAATCTGGAATTGGGAGTCGTAGATGTATGCGCTGTTTGGGGTCAGGTATTGTCCTTTCACTGATGAGAAAAGGATCAATGCTTTCTTGGAGGATGACATCCTCCCGAGCAAAGTCCAGCTAGGTGCTGTTATAAGCAGGGTACAGACTTGGGGGTTAATGACCTGCAGCATGGAGTGTCTCATACCCTTCTCTGTTCTCTGGGCGGTAGGTGTTGCCAGTGCTTGCAACGCACCTTTGAAGCAGAACACTAAATGTGCACTTAGGCAGTTAGGCAGCAGCAGGAACTGTCTTTTAGACAAGGTCAGGAGTTTCTTGGCACTATGCAATTTCAGAACATTTGATTTTCCTTTTTTTAGAAATATTTCACCTTGTTTTTCTCTCCAACCATAATTCTTGACAAAATTTTCATCAGGAGAGACTTTTCAGGTATAGAATAAAACTGCTAGTCAAACTGGGTAGAGAGATACAGACCAGTAGGACATCCTTATAGCATATAATTATTCACATTGTTATTTTGACTGATTAAAAGTCCTCTGTGTCAAATAATTGGAAAGCAATGGAGTAAACTTAATCTGTTGTACTTTAGAATGCTGCCTAAATGTTTCTTCTCCATCTTGGAGCACATTATTCATTAATCTCTTTTCTAGTGGAAGGAAGCTTTCTTTACTCTTAAAAGAATAAAGCATAAAATACCAAGGCATGACTGTTTTGACACCCTGTTCTTGGGATCAGTTTTTTCCTATTTTCAGGGTTTATTTCTGCAAGTCTTGATCAAGACCAGGATCAGTGTTGATGATCAAAACCTCCTTCCTTCTCTGAAGTCAGTAGTGGTTATAACTTTCCCCCAACAGAATCATGTCAACACATTTTCTGATTTTTCACATTTTTACATGATACATTGTATTTTCAGCCCTGTAATTTGGTTGAATTTTTCTTTTTGTAATGAACTTGACTTAGCTGTAAACAAGATGGAAGAAAGTATACAACCTAATGTGGATAGTATCCTTAGTATGCACAGTAGTGGTACCCGTGGCTTGATGATGAATACTTTCAAACAAAATCCCTCATGTTGGTCTTGTGATCTTGAGTTCAGTTAAGGAAGCTCAGTCATTTTTGTTTTTTGTTTACATCTGATGGTGTGAGGAATTTATTTTTAACTGTCTCTTCTGAGAAAACAATCAGAATTAGTGGTTTTTTTTCTCAGCTTTTGCCTGAAGGAGAGTTTCTTAACAAAAGCCGTGTACTTGCATTTGAACTCATATCCCTATATTAGCCGGTAAGCAAAGGTACCCAATTTTCCTGAGCAACAAAATACTTGATTACAGGTCTAATGATAGTTTAAGAGGTGTTTTCAGATGTGCTGAAATCAAGGACTTGAAGCAGATGAACTTAATTATCTTTGTGAATATTCACAATCACATTATGTGCTTTAAATGTCACATTTGGAAGTAGTGCCTCATTGCTAGTTAATTAACAATAATTACTCAAGGTAGTACTTATGTTCCTGGAATTTCTTACCCACTGTGAAAAATGTACTTTGCTTCTAAAGGTTTAGCAGTATAAAAACCAGATTTTACTTAACTCATTCTTAAAGTGTTACTGTTGCTTAGACCCTCTGTACATTTTATCTCTACCTGTGCTGCATGGAGAATCAGTTACTCCATTCCATTTGCTCTTCTATATCTGGGCAGTGTTTTTAACATCTGAACCATGCTGTATATGATATTTTTTTTTCTTTCTAAAGAAAGCAAGCAGTTGATTTTTATTTTTTTTTAAAGCAGAATACGAAGAGACAAGCAGTAGCCAATGAGGCTGGCAGTCTAGATCTATCATGAGGTGTTACGAAGGTGTGTTGACATCTTCAGCTAAAGAAATATGGCTTATGATAATACCAGAAGGGTTTTTTCTGTCATAGCACCTATGCTCAGTATGTTTTTCTCTCTGTAAGGATGGTTTTTCTTGGCAAAGAGCATTATACAACCTAAGATAGCTTACAGTGCAACCAAAAAAACCTCATATATCCTAGAAAATCCTCCCTATGTTCTAGTTTCCAGCTTCTGTCTTCCATCTTTCTTCTCTGCCTTTCATGTAGAAACTTAATTGAAATGTCAAAGGATTCTTTTCAAGTTTTTTCCCTTAAAAAATAAATCTTTCTTCAACAATGATAGTCTCCTTGTTTGCAGCAGCACACTTTACATGTGCTTGTGTGTGTATGTATATTAAAATACATATATTTATATAGAGAGAGCTTTTATATATAAAGAGCTTTAAATTAACAGAAAACCTCTATTGTCAATTACTCATACTTAAAAAATGGATACTCTCTTTGCCTGCACACTTCATTCACCTGTGTGAATGAGGTGTCCACTGAAATCCTGGTAATAGTATATAACTTATATTTCATAATAATCTTTTTCTGTGACGTATAAATGCTTTACAACAAAGTTTTTGTGACAGCACTTACAACATGCTAAACATGTTTGAATTCTCAGACATCAATTTAAAGCTAATTCAGAGAACAGCAAGAAAAGCTACTAAATTTTAGAAACAGTCATGAAGATTAATTAAACTAATGATCTGTGCTTTGTGCAGTGGGAATGGAGATAACTGCAGGTACATGAAGGCATAACCAAGCAAGTGATGAATACTGTTTGGAGTGGTAAAAGTATTTTAGTGATGGCAACATAAATGGGGAAGAAGCTGAGTGATAGGAAGCTGAAATAATAACATGAATCTGACTGTGGAAGGGTCTTGAAAGTGTTATGTGAAAATCACATTGGAGGTGGTAAGCACTTCATTGAGGAAACTTCCCAATAATAATTTTTCAGTTGTAGAATGACTTGGAGAAAACAAGCTTTTCACAACTAACAGGTTTTGATTTTAAGTATTTGGAGAAGATCATAGACTCATTCTAACTGAATGGTAATGTTCTGAATGTCAAAAAACTTTCACCCATATGTCTGCTATGTCAAATGGGTTGAAAAAAATAACACTGCTTTATTTTTTTTCTGCCATTACACATGAAGGACTCTTTTCTTTGTAAGGACTGATGAGAAATCTGCTTTTGGGTATCTTGGTATAGAGCCTGGTTTATCAAAAAACTTGATATGCAACTGTTGACATTATGATTGTTTATTTTAGAAATTGTTCAGTTTTATGTGCTTATATGGGAATTAAATACTCCTGAAAAATATGTTCAAAACTGGTCACTAATCTCCTTAAATTTTTGCTGATATACAGAAGCCTGTAACGCTACTAGAATTTTCAAGTAACCCAAACCCAAAATATTTACATTAACTTTTAATTTTTAAATTATTCATTCTGTAGTTCTATAGTGATAGTGAAGTAAATGCAATGAAGTACTTCTAGTAGTGAAGTAACACTTTCTCTAGGCATGTCATACTGCAGTGAGAAATGCTGAACCATTCTACCTGATCTGTGGTTGTATTGCTTAAATGTTTATGTTGTGGTAGTGACAGGGAGTCGAGCACTCTGGGACCTATGGTGGAAGTTACTTTGGGTTTATGTGGATGTTTCAGTGCTGCACTGCATAGAGCAGTCAAGCCAGCTTGGGTGCTAGAAGCTGCAGAGGGGGGGTTGGTGTGATGCCCTCCCGAGCTAGGTAGGTGTTCCTCTGGGATAGTTTAACAGTGGGATGTCTCATGGTGCCACTGCACTGATGTGGTGATCGAGTAGGTTTGCACTATGTGAATGGAACCAGAGGCATCCCCTCATGATAGAATAGAATAATTATGCATTAATGCTTGCTAAAATGAAATGTTTTCATCAAACTTTAGGAAAAAAGTGTGTGGGAGGGGCAGTGGTGTGTAATTTTACAAATATCTAAATATTACATTTGCTTATATAGTTAAAAATAATTAATTGGGTCCTATGTAAGTGCCAGGCAATGTTTGTAAGGGTCAGTATGTTCACATCTGCTCCTTGATAATTCTACATTGTCATTGATTCATGGTTTCATGTCAACATCCAAATAGGAGAAAGCTAGTTTTTAACCTGGTTCTAGATTTTTAGCATGGAGTATTATTATTTTCATTTCCAGCTTCAAAGCTATGCTTTTATAACAGTTGTAACATGAAAGTTAGTAAGACTGTCTCCCTAATATGACAAAACCACAATAATTATGCAAGCTTTTTACTTAATTTCTAAACTATTACTATAGAGTAATATAGTAGATACTTTTTAACTTGTGCAATTCTGAATATTTATAGATGCTTTCAGCCACACTACTCACTTGAGCTGTACTACTAGTTTAAATTAAAAAAAATTAGTTACTGCTGGCAAATAGCTTTGAAACATTTGAACTTCAGTAATAATAATCCCTCTTTAAGGCACAACTTATTGTATCTTAAATTGCTGTCATTTTTCTCACCATGTGATAGCCAGATAAAGTAAATACACAATTTTTAGATGCTTATCAGCTTTAAGAAAGAAAAAGTTTTTTAAAAATGAATATTGAGGCTCTGTTTAATGTTGTTGAATCTATTATTAAAGTAAACAGCCCTCTGATATATTAATAAAGAAAAGGCTATTTACCAAAGGAGTATGTTAAAGAAATAGCTAGCTGTTCTTTCAAGGTTATTTTTCAAATCTTAAAATTTGATGCAAACTGTTCTGCTTTGTATTGATGAAAAATATAATCAAAGATCTGTTGTTCAACTTCAGGTTAGCTATATGATTGTACTACATTACAGGAAAGTAAACAAACATAGAAAACCCTCTCTGCTGACTAGATGTACGTTAGGTTTGCAAATTACCTACCAACACCCTTTGGGATAAAGGCCTTCATGAAATCATTGTCAATAACTTACTGTTGGGTTGACTTATGTTATAGGTTGTTCTTCAAGATTTCGCAGGAGAGAGATTAAATGTTATAAAGCACAAAGTACAGAAGCTCCATAGGGCAATCTAAATGATGTTATAGGAACTGAACTATATTACAAAGAGGAATATTAAACATATTTGTAATCTTCTGTTGTCATATGAGTGCCAGGCCCCTTTCTATCTAATGGATTGCATAGATATGCAAAGGAGAAATAATAAAAGCTAATCAGTTTTGTTTTATGTAAAGCTGTTAATATGTAGATACTTGAGTTCCCTCAAAAAAAAATAAAATCTGAGTATTCTAATGAGGCATGTTGACGTTGTGTAAATTGCTTGGAGAAGAGGAGCTGCTGTAATCACTTCACTTGAAAAGTGAATATACTTAAAAAGAAAATAGGATGACACAGCCGATGTTGTACATCTGTGCTAAAATTACTGTGAATTAGACCAGTCTCAGTTAACCTGAGACAGTTGGTGTAATGCTGGTGGGGGCTTTACCAACTGGGGAAACAAACCAAAACTGTACCCCTCTCTTTAGTGTAGAGACACATGGATGTGAAGAGCGGGAATCAGTGCGATGGCCCCAGTGTGCTGAAGATAAATGTGGAAGTAAAATATTTTTGTCTGTAACATGAGGGAAGCTGGAAGGGAAGGTGACACTTCTGTTGGTCACAGTAATTTCCTAGCATGCTTACCAGACCTGCAGCTGTGCAGTGGCCCACCAGTGGGCCAAGGAATAGTTCTGGTGAAGGCTGCACCGAGTGAAGAAAACTGAGTTGTGGTGTGTGTTTGGAGGGAAACTGCAAAAAAATCTAAAAAATGGACAAGTTGTAAAACAACTGGCTTCTTTCCTAGATAGCTACTGCAGAGCAGGATTGTCTCCACTACACTTAAATGTCAGGAATATCCTGAGGGAATACCTTTTGTGTGCACTGCTGCACACATTAAAGAAAACCTGGGCTCTGTGGAAGAAAGCCCTCCCCATCTGTGGTGCAGACTATTTTCTTGAGTCAGCAGGTCTTATAGGAGGCACTGAATATCCTGGGAGCCAAATGTGAACCTCTGAGAAATCCCAGGGTCTTTGGGGTGTCTGCCTCCTACACTTCCAAATACTGGAGACACTCCCCGTTAGTGGCCAGGAAATGCAAACATCCATAAAGTAATAATCACTTGTACCTCACCATGTTATTCATTCTGTGATGCTCTTCAGCTTCCAGGATTTAACCTGGAAGTATTTTTCCAGTATTTTCCAGTATTTTTCACAGACTTCATTCTGGATAAAATCTGCCTTCAGCCATCCAGTGGAGACCCACCTGAGCAGCTTTGTGCTTGGAGTTGTTGTCTGGAGGCTCTTTAATTTACGTAGGAATTACACATTTCCAATTCACATGCAACAATTCAATGTGTGTGTTAGAAGGCATAATATTCACAACATACATAGCAGCTTGTTCCAGGGGAAGCAGGAGACCAAACCTTGTTTCCAGAGACCCTTGTCACTTGGACCATAAACTTCCTGTATGTTTTTCCTCATTACTTTCCCCAGTTCTTAGAGACACGTAAAAATCATAATAGCTTAATAATGGTACAAACAGTTGTTATAAAGCAGGATGTTTTCCACAAGAAAAACAGGAAAGATTCTCAGTCTGGGTGACCTTGGTAGAACTTGAACAAGTGGAGGCTCCTATATTGTACATCCATCCTGCTGAATAACATCTTATGGAGAAAAATCTTGAAAAGACCTCAACCAAAGTTTATCCCTGTAGCCTTCAGGCTAGGTGTATTCCTCAGAGCACTTAAAAAATATCCAGTATAATTTTAAATAAGCTATCAAAATAAATTACCTTCTTCAGTGCTCTCTTGTTGTCCTGGCTAAACTGACTGTAGTACAAAGTTATCTCTGCTACAACTAAAGTTTAGTCTTATCCTCAGTGTCACTTAAATAATCAAACTGCTCATTGTATTTCTCAAACTGTATTCCACTCTGGGAAATGCAAAAAAATCTGCTCGTGCTTCAAGACCTTTACTGCAAGAATTTAATCAAACAGTGGGCTTGCATCCGTCTTTTCTCTTCACCCCTGTTTCTGAACTCCTGCAGGATAAGGCTATTTGTGTGGAAATGAATCAAGCTGTTAAAGTTGCTCAGCTGCCAGAGGTGACTCTGATATTTCTTCCTCTGAAGGTAAAGATCACTCCAGCTTGTTTCTAATTGTGTAATACAGCTTCAGTAAAATGCTACTATAAGCTGTGGTAGACAGTCCTGAATTAATTATTCATCTGGATATTAAAATATGTAGGCAAAATCAAATATCTTCAAATCCATGATAACATGGATCCTACACCTTAATATAAGTTCAATTTTTTGCAGTTCCCAGCGTGTCTAGATTAGTATAGTTTTCAGAGATTGCAGCTTCACTGCCTTTTAGAGAGACGAGCAAGTGCTGTGTGTAACGTGACTGATTCACTTGCCTTCACTTGATGTCTTGGTACTGCAGAGTTTATGCTGAAACCAGCAGTGGAGGGAGCGACGTAGTACAGAGGATGCTGAACTGGTCTGAGGAGCTGGCATCTCTGTCCAAGGGTATTTGCTGCCAGCTGTTGCACTGCTGTCCCACAAGTGCCTTGCTGGCCTTTAAAGGGCTCTTAGCCAAAAGGGCTGTGTTTGGAGTGGTCTGATATCAATGAAAAGCAAAGTATTTTCCCAAATCTTGGGAAAGGGGAAAAAATGCTGCTCTTACCTCTGTTTCATCTCCATTCTTTTGGAATCTCTCCTTTTTAAGAACAAAGAAGAACTGGGGAAACTCTAGCTGTCTGCCAAAATAAAAGTCAAAAGAAGGATCACTGTATTTGGAGATCTTGATCTCATTACCTGAAGAATTTATGCTGCAAACGGCTGCAGTCTTCTAGTGTCTTTTAAAATGATGCATGCGATATAAAACATTTTAACAAACAAATATGTGCTTCTGCAGAAGGAATCAATGTGTTTTGAAAGTCTATCAGTGTAATTTCCCTGAAGTTTTTAAATGAGCAGGCAAGATAAAATGGTTTCAGGAGAATTTTGTTAATAGTGATGTTTTGGTTTCAAGGAAAGAAACTAGAACTGTGAAGATTTCACTTGGCAATGTAGAAAAAATACATAAAAGTAACAAAAATAAACATGTCAGTTTTCTCTCAACTTTAATGCTGTAAAGAAATATAACCAATAAAAAATGGCAGCAACTGTACAATGATTGTGTTTTGAACAGATATATACCATAGGTTCTAACCAACGTATGAGTTAAAGCTCTAATACGTATTACAAGAAACTAAGCTGCTTTTTCACGCCACACTGTGTACCTGCCTACCTTGATTATAGTTTAAATAGATTATAAGATTTGATAGTTCTCTGGTTGTTCAACATGTATCCTCAATTTGTAGTTTATTTCCCCACCCTGCCTTGGATGGCAGTCATTCCTGTAGAGAAATTCAGATGATGTCTAAGGAACACTGAATTGTGTTAGTGCTTCTCTTCATTGCCCACTTCCCTGGAAGTATTTTTAAACAGCAAGATCATCTTACTTACTGACCTTGTTTTAATATTTTTTTATTTTAGTGGGGGTGGAACATGTGCTGCTAGTACTGTTCATTAAACAAGTAAGATATATAGCTCCTACTGTATTTAATTTGTTGAAACTGATTTTGTCACTTTTTAAATGTGCCTTGTATTCCACTGTGATACTAAAAATAAATGCGTATTTGAAACCTGTAGCCCTCAGCCCTGTTTAAAAAACAAACTTCTCTGCCACACACACTGTACATGAAACTTTGTGCCCCTAAAACTCAAAGCTTGGTGCCATATCTGAACTAGATGTTCACTGAAAATGCTACAAAACAATGAACTGAAGTCAGATGGTCTATGATTGTTTTATGAAACCCATTTAAAAAAACAAACAAACCAAAACACCCCAAACCCCCTCAAACAAGGAATTGTAGATTGGTTTTATTTTCAAGTGAATATAAGAGTACTCCAGCATTTAAAAATGCTCCGAAGTTTCATTTTAGAAACATGGCTTCAAAAAGACTACTTCAAATTCAAAAGCCTTTTGTTTAAATAATGATCAAAGATGTTAAAATTAAAGCAGATATTTATTCTTAAAAGTATTATGACACTTAAAAAAATAAAATGCTGCTTTATCTTGCCCTTTAATGTGGTATTTAACATCAGGCATGTGCAACACTTTATGAGATACTCCTTTATTTGTAGAATCTAGATCTGTCTATGCTATTTTAGAATATTGTTGTCATTATTCAAACTCATAATTGATTTTAAGTGCCTAAGTGGTTCTAGTTATTCCAGGTATTGTTTAAACAGTGTGTATATATATATATGTTTAGTATTTTGACTCTGAAACATGTATTTTGGGTTGGCTGGGGAAAAATTTTTTACTTCTAAATGATGTGCAATAGTTTATTTATTCCTCAAGGAAAATGCACTGGTTCTAAGTCTCCCCCCCCCCTCCCACCTTCAGCCTGTAATTATCAGAGTTGAAAAATCAACTACTGTTGAAGTTAATAAATTTTCATTTATTTTGGGTGAAAAGTTCAAAGCTGAAGTGCCTTTATAACAAATGATAGACCAAAGCTTGCACAGTAGCGATCATACTTCAATAATGTAATGATACTCTAAAAATATCATTTAATAGGTAGTAGTAATGTCTTAAGTCTGTGATTACTGGATCCTTGGGAACACAGATTACTTCTAAGGGATCCATAAAAAATGATTAAGAAAAGTGTGTTACTTGACAGTCGGTTTAAGGGAGCTGCATAGCCTGTGTTCCCACTGGGGGTTTCTTTCAGTTCTGGAAGCTGGAACAGATTGAAACCCACTTTAGTATTGCTTTTTTTTGGCGATGCTGTTGATTATCACCACTTAATAGCATGTTCTCTAACAGTACCCTTTTAAAACTGTATCTGGTAACAACATGTCTGGTTATTGTTCCCCTGAACCCCTCTCCGGAGCGGTGCCTGTGTCTGATCCTGCCCTGCTCAGCCGCAGCAGGACGTGCCTGGCCGCGTTGGGCAGCAAGTCGCCTGTGCTGTGATGTGGCCGTGCCGGTGCACGGAGGGAGGATGCCGCGCGGTAAGCGTTGCGTGTGTTGCGGTGTCACAACACGCTGAGGCCCGGAGAGCTCTCTGACATGTCTCCTGTCTTTGAAACTATTAATCAGTCACTTCACTGTGGCAGAGCCACATCAGAATGACTGCTAGATTAGCCTTGTAAGTGCGTCTGAAATAACCCAAACTTTCTGCAGGGATGAGTTATTCCGATTTTGAGGGAAATGATCTTTCTGGTGGAAAGTGAAGCAAAGATTAGAGAATCTCTAGAGTGAAAAAAGAAGCTAGCTTCACTGCCTAAAAGTGAAGAATCACTATGTATTTAATGAATGTGAAAGTAATTTTGCAATATTTTTTCAGACCCAGATGCTTATCAGGTGGTCATAAATATATTGTCTAATTGTTCTTAACTGCATAGTTATGCAGTATATGTATGAAACTGCTAATTGCTTAATCAGAAATTAATAGCGGTGTTAATATTCTCTCAGCTAGGAGGGTAAATTATAGTAGATGATACAACACTGAGAGATTAAAATCCAAATTTTCAAACTCAATCTAAAGCTTGAAGTTTATTAAGCCCCCACCCTCAACTTCCATTGGCATTAACGACTCTTGTAAGTACCAACACATATGGAGATTGGACCACTTGGATCTTAATTCTTACATAAGCAAACAGAAGGTTAACAAACTTTAAAATTGCAAATGAAAGAGCCAAAATGAGGATGAAGTAGTTATTGTGAATTAGAATACCTCTTTCTGGTGAGAACTGCCTTCCTCTCTAAAATGATGGTATGACTTGTAATGAAGTAGCTTTACTGTTGAAGTTAAACATTATAATGGTTTTTTAATGGCACCTTAATGGCCTCTCTGAGGACTTGCACTGAAATAATTTTACCTTCTCATAATTGCACTTCATAATGGACTATAGCAGCACCATTTAAGGTCTCAGTAATTTTTTCATTGGTTTGTTAAGTATAACAAACCCTCTAAGTTACCATTCTGTCAAATACAAAAAGTATTAGTTTTGTTTTTATTGTTGTATTGGGTATATCTTCCACACCTAAATATTTTGTCTGTCTCAGCAATAAGGTAGTAACTGATTTTAATAAAATTTTATCTGCATTGTGTAATAATTGTGTATATTGAATTGATTTGCCATCCAAGAGGAGAATTTCTTATGATACACTCTTTATTTCATGTGTATGTGTGACTCAAGCTAGGTGTCATGAAGTAGATTTTTACATATCCAATGCTTACATTATTCTGTGCAAATAGCCTGAAAGAAAGTGCCTGTTCAGCTTTGTTATTTTTGTGAAGCCCAGGTGTTGAATGGAAATAGTTCACTATAAATCTGGCATGACTTCAGCTCAACAGGCACAGCTACAGATATGCCATAATAAAAAGAATATTTTACAATGAGTTGCTGTGTCATGAAAGCACTTACATATAACTGCTATTGAATAACTTTGAAACTTTTAACTGTGTTTTTATGTAAATGACCTAGCAGGCCAAGATTTCACCCTGAGCTTGTTCATACTTTCACAGTTTACTTCAGTTCTCATCACAGAGATGTTAATTGTAGGTAAACATCCTTTATAAACAAACTAATTCTAATCGTCAGTTTATAAAGGCAGCAGGGCCTATTTCTGAATAATTATGTAATACTGTAGCATTTATATACTTTAATCGAGCATTTAAATATGTTATTAGTATTCTGATATTTCATGTTGCAACATTCATGCATGTGTTACTTGTCAATGTTTAGCAACATTTCATCTGGGGTAAAACTTTAGCTTTTGATACAATGGCAATATATAATTTACAAATTCTCTAATAGAAATGTCTATGAAATGTTTATATCAGTCTTGCTCAGTCTCTTATCATTACCTTTTTTTTAATAATTTACGTCTTTCTTAAGAGTTCTGTTTGCCAGTTTTGACTTGACAGGCTCTTATGGAGGCTACACTATTTATTTATACTAGCAAAAACCCAGCCAATATGTATATTTCAAAATTATTTATGTTTTCAGTTTTGATTGGCTGATTAGATTTTTCCTTGTGCCACAAGTTAGCTTTTGAAATATGGAATCGTTAGGTGGATGTCCAAGAGTAGATGGCCATCAAACAAGCTTAGGTTGAATGTAGTAGCTCTCATTATTAAAGCTTTACCAAGAACATTCCCTTATTGTATATAATTGGATAGATAGTTCTTGACATAGTGGTGTGGGGTTTTTGTTTTCTGTTACAGAATTCTGTTTTACTTCTTTTGTCTTTCCCTTTGCCAGCTGAAAATGTCAATGTTTTATCTTAGTCTACTAGTGTTTCTTTAAAATAATTTTGTAGGATGCTGTCAGCAAAAAGTACACTTCTGATTAGGTTGTTATTTTCCTGTTAATGGCAAAACCACCCAATTGAAGCTTCACAATTATCAATTATGGAGCCTTCCTTGGGGAAAGGGCTGCTGAGTTCCTGTGGGAGGGAAGATTAAAATAAAACACACCAAGTAATTGGAAATGTATTTCATAGGCATGCTTAGTATGTTAGTGCTGCCTCCTGAAGCTAAATGTAGTGCTTGTACTTAACACAGCCTTTGCTGGATTCACCATGTTTAAAGCTTGTTGGCATGTTTGCAAATCAGTTTTCATACCACCAACTAGTTTCTAGTAGTACTGCTAACTTGGTTAGCAGTGCACTACTAGTATAACTTAAAATTCCTCTGCCTGGATAAAGCCCCCTACAAAATAAGAGCTACCTTAAGAAACATTTTAATATTACCATTTTTGGGGAAAAAAAAATAATGAAGTGACACCTTATGCTGGCTGTCTCAGCTAATTGAATTTATTGTTTTTTGCTACTTTCCTTTTTCCTTGTTTCTCCAGTAGTGAGAGTAGTCTAGTAATAAACTATCCAAATACAAACTCTTATTCAGATATTAAAGCAATAATAAAGTTGGCTCTTTTTTACCATTCATAGTCCTGTGCTTTGGACTAGTAAGATAATCATGTTTTGAGTTATGTCTGCTGCAAGAAGAAAGCTAGTGGAAATCTGTGTTTGCTCAAATGACAGCATTGATATATACTTCTTACACCGCATCTAGATTAGGAAGATGGATGTCGTTTAAAATATGTTCCCTAGCACACTTCTAAACATTTCTGGAGCAAGTGATCAACACATCTGAAAATGTGTTAGCTTTATCTAGCTTTACAGAATCCTGCTGAAAAACTCGTTTTTGGGGCACTTGGTTTACAAATTAAGTTGGTATGCCCAAAATGTCATCAATCGTAGTCTACATGGCAATCTGAATGTCTATTTATGTCCTTCATAATTGTATGAAAATAAGTTTATTAACACTTAAACAGGTTGTATGCTAAGCTAGACCTTAGCTCAGTTTTTCCTGGACCTTAGCTCTTAGTTTTTACACAGTTTAACTATATATTTAGGCAAAAGAGTGCAAAGACAGTGATCCATTTTGTAATTCTCCTTTCAACAAATTTTACCTTCTACTAAAACTATAATATTTAGCTCATTATTTTAAGAAGACAGGAATTGAAACAGCAATGAAACATTCTAAATCTTCCTGTAGTTACTATAGGAATTTATACATATTACATTACATGCTGATTCAAGATCAGATTTTTTTCAATCACGCAGAGGCTGGAAAGGCTTAGGCATACCTGCCAATTCTAATGCTTGGCTATTTATTGCTTTTCAGCTATTTGTTGCTTTTTTCCCGGCTTTCTCTTGCCTCAGTTCTATGAACAGCAGAATGTACCTGTTTATGTGAATGGCTTCTTATCTTTACTGCTGTTGGTTAGAAATACCCAAGGAGCACTTTTAACTCTTGCAATCCTGCCCAAAGCTGCACCTCATCCAAGTGAGGAATCTGAAGAGGCAGCAGCAGCAGCAAATACTTTTTTGTAATTTTTCCATGGGACTACTCTTGCCCTCTGGTCCATTGACTTTCAAAGAACCTTTTAAAGTACAGTTCTGAGCCTGCTTTGCAAACTAGAAAAGACATGATTTTCTGTAGATAGTGTGGGACTTTCTTCTTTACAGTATTTACAGAAATTACAGTATTTAGATATTGATGAGATCAGAAAAGCAGTATAGTTCAGGGAGTACCATTCTCTAAAATCTGTGCCTGTTAGCAGATACGACGTTCAAGTTTCAGTGACTAATTCAGTTTTGCAGTTAAAAAGAAAGAAAAAAATCAGTTTTTTCTCCTTGAGACACACCAGGGAGCAATGTTATTCCAAAAAGGGAATGGAGAGGGTCACAGGTCTTCAGCTCCTTGCTCTTCACAAGTCTGTGGAGCAACCTGAGCATGCGTTGGAAGGGAGCAGCGTATGTTCTAGTCAAAGCATAGTAATTCTTCATGCTTCCTGTAACTCAGTACTATCCCACATCATCCTTGAACATGGCTGTTTCTTAAATGCCATCTTTGTGTTTAGATTAATCGAGAAGTTAGAAAAAATTTCTTGCTGTCATTTATGTAGTAGGAGCCATTGACAGAGGAAGTTGGTAGTTACAGAAGAATGGCATAGCTTGGTTAAATTAAGGGGGAAGAGTTCTGTTATTTTAGTATGGATGTTACGTTGAAATTAACCTGAATTGATCAGTTAAAAAAGTTTTTAATTTTGTTATGCATGCTCCAGAAATAAATTTCTTGTTTAGTATTCTTGATTGGCTTTGCTGTAGTTCCTTTATGCATGGAAATTCAAAATGCGTACAACTTAATTCCCAATACTTGCTTCCAACCTCTAATTTATCACAATTGAATCATTGTTCTTGGGTTCACTGTGCAATTAGTGACTGCCAGTTTGAATAGATGCACCTTTCTCTTTCTAAAAGTAAGGCTGCTATGTTTTCTTTTCTGCAGTCTAATTGGCTTGGAGGCAAGCGTGTTGTAGGTAATCATAGAATGACAATGGAAGAGACATGCTCAATTCCTAATTTATCAGTCTTCATGTGCTTGATGAGTTCTCACATTACTTTGGTTACTCTGCTTATGTTGCTGTGACTTTATTTTTCTAGCAATGAATGCCTAGTTTGGATGGTCAGTAAGAGAAAAGCCTTTATTTTTGTGTCCTATGAGCTGGTTGATAGTATAGCAGACCCCTGAACATTCTTCTGGGGCTGCTACTTACTTGAGTGTCAAGTGCTGGCCCTCTCCTGCTTTCTTTTGTGACTTACCAAGAGAATTTTTATTATCTGCAACCCAAAGTACTTTATTTTCAGGGGCTGTTTTCCTGAAACCTTTCAGTCAGAAAATAGGATCTGGAAACGTATAATCTGTAATAAATGTCATCCATTATATTGTTTAGTTGCTTACGTGATTTTTAAACTTTTGATCTTGAGGGTGAGGAGGTCTGGTTGTGTTACCTAAAATGCTGGCTGCAGTATTTCACAATGTTCCTAAGCTATACAGGAAAGCAAGCAACTTCTAAAGCCTTTATTTCCAAATAGTACGAAGAATGTGAAAGAGCAATTGAATTACAACATGCCGCAGAGAAAGTGAAAAGAAAATTGCTTTTGTAAAGAAATCTCTACTATAATTTTGTCACTTGGCTGTTTGTACCTGCCATTTTGGCTCCATATATTAATCCTAGCAGATAACTATGTAATCACCATACTTTCTGTAATATGAGAGGAAATGAAATGAAAGCGGTTGATGGAAGAGAAATGGAAAGGCAATGTTATAAATAATGAAGTACAGAAGAGTAAGAACTAGTAGTGAAATATGAACTAGCTTGATACATTAAAGCCAATTTTAATAAAATTGGAAAAATGCAATTAAAGTGTTCATGGTATCTTAATGCCAGAAAGGCACTGGAGAAAATCTTTGAAAATAACTAGCTAATTTCAAAGCTTCAAGTCTTGGCTGTTTATTTCTTTCAAATATTGGAGAATTCATTAGTTTATAATTGTAGATTTAGGGGAGGTAATACAGTAATATGTGCCTTTTTTGTAATAACATTTGCATATTTCATTGGTTTGGGGATTCTTTGTAAGGGGAAAAGATGGACTGGTTATTGTTTATAATATAAAACTGCTTGAATGTGTGGCAATAAGCAGTATTTTCAGAGTAGCAGGCTGAAATGTATGCTTTTACTTTTTAGCTCAGCAATTAAAATCACATCTGACATCATAAGATAAAAGAACAATGTCAGGTTTAATGAGAATTTAGTATTTCATCTAGAAATAATACTGAGTTTCTGTAAGAGCTGAGTTTTGAAGTCAAGTAACAACACTTGAAACAGTTGATCTCTTGGTAAAAATAATTGAATATAAATCTTTCTTCCTTTGACAGATGCATGATAGCATCTAGTCCTATACTACTTGATACACATGTTTAAATGCCTATGAAGGAAGATATATATTTCAGCCTGTGTATTTTTTAATGAACTGTTCCCTCTGCCTGAGTAATTTATTATGTACTAAATATGTAAGCCTTTATTCCATGTAAATCTATGAGTTTATTTTATAAACCTTTATTTTAAAGGTATTTATTACTAGGTATGACTAAAGTTCAGCAGCCTTTGGTATTTAAAATACAACTTTCTAAATAATTCTAAGACACTTAATTTCTTAAAAACACTTTGAAATTAAAGCTGTAGTTGTTACAACCATGACTTTTTAAATTATAGTGTTGCGGCCTTTGCCTTCAGCCTTAGACTGTTCTTGGATACATATCCTTTTTCTGACCTCATATGTAGATGCCACTCAGAAGAATGAGTTTGGGATCCTTTTCTGGTAAAGAATCTGTAATTCTTGTTCCTTTTTGGCAGAGAAGGCATGATCAACAACTTCACTCATTTGAAATTGGAAGTTTTTTATGGCCCTAATTCCTAGGGGACACTCTTATCCCCTGTTTTGTACCAGGCCCTGAAAAAGTTTTCTTTTGATACTGAAGTCTGTTGGCTATATTGTAACCTGGTTCTATATTCCTTGCAGAATTGCCGTGCTCTAAACCAGTTGATTAGCGTCTGTTTGTTTATTACTTCCCTTGGTAGTTTAGAGAACATGCTTCTGGGTTCAGGCATCATGTTGGATGCTCTTTGGGGATGTGGGTCATTTCAACTTTGCTGGTTACGCCCATGCAGTCTTTCAGGCTTATTGTTCCATCCTGGTTTGAGCAAGCATATCCAGCATATGGAGAAAGTGAAGAAAGACAGACTAGAAAAAAGTGACTTCCACACAAGTTATTCTTGAAGCACTTGACTATCTCAGTTGAAAGAAAAACCCTGAAATGCCTTTCATCCTGAAGAATCTGCTAATCTGACATCTGAGTGTTTGGCAGAGAAGCAAACTCACATGCAAAGGACTCAGCCCTTTGCAGCCTCTCTCCTTTTCAGCCAGTACAGAGTAAGCACCAGCTACTGAGTAGACATTCATCTCAAGCTTTGGATAGAGTATGTTGGAACTCTCCCTCTAGCTACACTTTTCCCTTATTATGATTAAGCAGTAGAAATACACAGGAATAGGGAACTACTTCAGAGACTCTCTAAGAAAATGCAGACTTGATGGTGGCTTTGTGATGATCCTCTGATGGGATTTGACGCATCTTTCCTTGGTACCAACTTATAGTAGATTCTCCATTTGTGGGCATAACACGGTTAACATCTCTGTCAATTCTAGGTACAGAATGGTGTTTGTAATTTGGGGTGGATACATTGTTACAGCTGAGCATTCACAGCTCCCACCTTTCTGTAATTTCTTATTTGTATAGAAGGTGCATAGCTTGTCCTTTAATTGCCTTGTTTTCAGTTCTGCACACCCATTTTTGTTTCTTGATGTGCAATGGCTCACCTTTATATGACTTTCTGTGGGCATGCGTGCATCTTTTAAGTGATTGCTGATAACTGTAAATACCAAATACCACTTCCTGCAACTAGCAAGTAGAGCTTCCCTTTTCCTCTGGAAGATGAATATTGAAAGTTAAAACTCTGAAATTGTTCTTCTGGGGATGCACTGCACAGTATCCTCCTTGCAGCAGGGCACACACAAATGTATCAAAGTTACGCTGAGCTAAATTCATCAGATAGGAGGCTTGAAGGAAAATCCCAGGCAGGTCATACAGAACCATACCTAGGGTTGAATGCACCCGGACAAAGCTTGCAGAGCATTGCCACTGCACAGCAGGACAGGGTCTGCCATCCTCTTCTTCTGCCTTCTCTTTCCATTAAGCTGTGAAGCCACAGCAGAAGCAGCACCTCTCAGCATTATTTGAAAGCACATTGCGGGCTCCGCTGAATTTGCATCAGACGGTATCTTGAAGGAAGTCTGTCCTAACTCTTCTGTCTGAACTGACGGTTTACATTGGGCATTAGCGGTGGGGTTTGGTAGCAGGGGCTGCAGGGCTGGCCTGTGTGGGAGGAGGTCGTGAACTGCCCTGTGCTGCTACAGCTGGTTCTAGCTTGCTCTGGAATGGGTGAAAGCAGCTCACTGTGGGCCAGAACTTCAGAGGAGCATGTGGTGCCTCTGTTCACACATACTGAAGAAAGGGGGCGGCCACAAGGACACATGGGAGGAAACCTGAGGACGCACATGAGGACACACAGAAGGTGGTGGGAGGAGACGAGGAAGAGATGTGCGTTTGGAGAGAGGGAGCAGAGGAGCAGCAAGAAGCAAAGAGCAGGGAGTGAAAAGAGTAAGGTGCAAGGAGAGGCAGCAAGAAACCTCTAGGCCCTGACTCCAGCCTCCTGCGATGGCCGCTGTCTCACTGAGGGGAGTGGAAGGGACTGAGTGAGAACAGGTGGAGCTGGGGTAGGAGTAGGGGAGGAGAAGCGCCAGACTGAAATGGGGCCTGGGAAGGGAAGGTGCTCCCCTAAGTGCTCGTTTAACTCTTGGTCTTTTTTCCTCAATACCTCAATCTGCAATTAAAAGTTTACGTTAATTGGCAAGAAACTAAGTGAATTTCCTCAGTCGAGACTGCCTTGTCCGAGCGGCTCTAATTCCAGAAGGCATTGCAGCACTGCCGTTACCTGAGCAGAAAGAGCTGATGGAAAGCATAACAGTGAAGAGAAATGTGGAATTCAGTAACTTGTCCCTTGTGCGTGGTCAGTGGTCTCATCCATGAGAGTGGATCGTTTGTTCCGTTTCACATAATGGAGAGAAATGCGCAGCTTTAGGGGTGCGCTTTTTCCATTTATACAGCTTTTTTTTTTTAATCAAGCGGGAACTCAGAAGTGCTGTTGAACTTGCTTTACTTCATCCTTCTTGTGAAAATTGAGTTTTCATACTTAATCACTAAAACAGGACAGAAAAATATCTGAAGCATGTACCACCTGTTTTTCCTTTCATCTTGATTCATTCATTAGCTTCCTCATATTAAAAGCCCTCCAAGATACAATTAACCCTTTTTTAATACTGTGATGCTTGAAATGATCATTAAAACTCATTAAAGCAGAGAAACTTACTTTCAAAAGCAGTTTAATATGAAAATTATCCTGATTTCTTTTCTTGTGGGTAGGGTAGAATACTTAGACTATGGCCATCACGGTTTCTGTCTTAACTGACTATTCAAGTAATTAATGATAATTGGTTGCTTTGCATTGCAGAACTGTGCTCCGTGCTAGAAGATACTTTGATGAAATAATTTTCTATAATGGAATGTTGTCTTCTGAGTATGGACTATATAATAATGATATTGTCAGCGAGTCCTTTTTGTCCAGTAAGAAGAAAACATAATTGAAGATAAAAATACATTACAAAAAGTCTTGCTTTTTTCTTCCCCTTTACATTCTTCTGTGTTGTGAATTGTGATGTTGCCACAAGAAAGCAAACCTCTACTTACGTTTGCTGATTTACCAAATTGTTTTTGGTTTTAACATCCTTTAAAATGCACAAACATGCAGCCAATTTTATTTTGGTACTAACTTCAGTGCTCCTACATCGACGTACATGAAGGTTGAATTTCATCTCACTTTAAAAAAAGTCATTTTCTTGTATTCTGTTAATTGCCAAGTCTGTTCCCTGCATTACGTAAACAATCTTAGAATTGAGAAATTGATTAGAATAGACAAAATTCAGAATAACCTTCTAAACTTGTAGGCAGTGTTGTTTTCATCCTGCAAGTTTTTTCAGGATGAAAATGACTAATTGCAAAGAGAAGTACCATGAAGTAAAATGGTGACTTTAAAGCAATAAGCTGCCTTGGGTTTACTGAAACTGCAATAAAACTATCATGAAGCGCTCTCGAAGTGTTGATTTATTGGTACTACTAATATTAGAATTAATAAAATGTAGGATTTACTGGTATGGTTATAGCATTTGTTATCCATTTTATTAGACAACTCAACAGGTATTGTATTGTATAATCATAAGATATTTTATAATCTAGCTTTTACTGAAGCAGAATATTCATAGGGAAAATAGTTTTGATATTTAGCCTTCTCTCACAGAAGTGGGGATACTGCATCTTTATATGGGTCATTTGTTGCTAAACTTCTAATTTTATCTTAAAACTATGACAAAAAGAGCACCATGAAAAGGTTGTGGTTTTGATTATTGTGAACTATATTTGGTAACTGAAATTGTAATTCAGACTAATTCTATTTTCTAAAATATTTGGAAACAATTGTCTTTCTCTTTAAAAAAATATTTTTAAAATATGAGCAGGATTGTTTATGTTCTGAAAATATTGGTTGTTATATACTTAGAAAAAATTGGATAACTAGTGGAATAGGATTTCAGAAGTGCTCAGCATCAACCTAATTCTGTCCAAAAGAGACTGAAAAATACAAGGGCTTAGACCAGTCCTTAGAAATCTCCATGTAGCACATGATGATACTCTTATCTGCCCTCTCAGTGAAGTTAAGGTAAAATTCTACTTAAAATTACAAACTGAGTGAGGTATATGATAATAGCCTATCTATAGGCAGATGTGGAAGCTGTAATCTGCTAGGATTCTTCTTACTTGATGGAAAGCAAGATATGATAGAGACAAAAATTCGGAAGAAAAATTATTTAAAGGGAAAATGTATTTGGATACATGCCTGCACAGAGGTAGGGCAGCATTAGGAATGGGAAAGTATAACATGAATTGCCATTGAGAGCATTGTAGACATTTCAAGAAATAATACAAGTCATAAAAATGTATTACTGATTTGTGCCTTGTTAATAAAATGCCCTAATTCTAATCAGCTGTGCAATTATTTCAAACAGACTTTTACAGCTTAGCAGATATGACTTCAGAATGCAAAGCTTTCTCAGCCATGATGATTAGCTGTAGCTACTTATCAGTAACATTGAAAAAAATACTGTGATTCTTTATAAGGTTGTCCTTATCCTTCTCTTTAAGGTATGGGATGCTGTAGATACAGGCTGGTGTTTAAAAACATACTCCTGTCATTCCTGTGCTGTTCGAGCTGCCCGGTGGTCATCTTGTGGAAGAAGGATCCTCAGTGGGGGCTTTGATTCCATGCTGCATTTAACAGATGTAGAAACAGGTAAAAGTCACGTAAGGGTGCATTATAGCCCTATCTTTATTGAGTACAGATAACTTTGGATCTTCTTAGCCTTATTCATTCGTCTAAAAAAATAGATAAAATCTATAGATCAAAGCTAGAATTGTTGAAACGTGTCCCACAAAAAAAAATAATCTCTCAGCAATTAAGGGTAGTTGGAGATATTTAAACACTGAAACGTCATGATCTTAACGTCTATCTTTAACGTCATGATCACATGTAATTTCAGTTGTCAGATACTGCACAGATGAATAGAATGAAACGTGTGGTTTTTTAATGCTCTGTCATGAACATTTGTTAAAGTGTTTGAAGAGCCTCTTAAGGCTGACTTCAGTAACATTTATACATATGGTTAATTTAAACATAGGCTTGTACCTCATTCTCAACTGGGCTGGTTTTAAGTTTGTGCTTAAAGTTAATTAGGTGATTTTTTTTTTTTTCCTTCCCCTGAATTGGACCGTAATTAGGAGTATAGAAACTTAAATTCTGGCAGGAAACCTTGAGACTGAATGTCACAGAAGCACTAGGCTGACAGCGATATGTTTCAAAAGTCGATTTTCTTTAATGATATCAAAATGCAACAGTCAAATTGAACAGGAATGTTATGTGGTATTGAGATATAAATACCAGATTGAACAGGAATATTAGGTTGTAAACACTGCGACAAACACAGTTTACATACAGGTTCAGGATGTCAGCTGGGAACTATCGCTACTGAACCGTAACCAAGTCTAAGCTTAGAATGACGACTCCAAATGCGCATATCACTCACCGATAAGGCGAGGCACTCCATCCCAGGAAGTTTCCTTAGATGGCGTCCCCACCTAAGGGGAGAGTCTCTGCCTGCAGGCCTGCTGCTCTGAGGAAGACTGGCTCAAAGGGGTCGTGGTCATATCTGGTCGGGGGTCTAAAAACTTCTCTTAGGTTGGATTGAGTTGGATTCTCTTAAGTTCCGTTGGATGGGGCGTTTCTGGTGGGCTCAGGTAGCTGGGGTATGTGACTTGGAGCACTCTGTGTACGTGACTCCAGTCACCACAGGTGGCTCAACCCCCAAACTGTGGCTTCTAGTTTTAACTCTTCTCTCAGCAGTCAAGAAGTTTTGGTCTTTATCGGGGTGGGTGCACCTGCCACACTGAACCTGGATTGCTTTGATGCAGCTGTGAATTTGATCTGGGATTTGATTGTTGTGACCTTAACAACTAATTTCCTGGATGCTGTCTCTCGTCATGTCTCCTTCACAAATTAAAGCACTATTATCAGCTATATTTCTTCTCTCCTTTATGTATGTTATCAGCATTCATACAGCATCATTCATTGGAGCTGTACATAACAGGACACCTCTGTGTATGTGTAAATGAAAGATTAGGCCTAAAATAGTACCTGAAGAGATGCAATTTTATTTTTTCCACTTAATTTATTTTAAATGTTTAACTCCTGAAAAGGTGCAGTATTTTTTTTGTAAGACTACAAAAGAAATCCCTACAAAAATTAGAAGCAGTTCTTGTCTAGGAGGGTTTTCTCTTATGTAAAAGTAAGAAGCCCATTATATGTGAATATCTGAAGAGCAGAAGTCCTATTCAGATGAACTGGGAAAGTGGCCAAGGAAATTTGTGAATATTGTTCACATGAAAAGAAGATTCTTTTCCATGCTCTAATAATTTATTTTTCTCAACATTTGTCATACCAAAACTATTTAAATTCAATGATGGCAGGAAAGGAGCTGTTGTAGTTTGGGAATGTAAAACATGTGACACAATTACGGAATATTGATGTTTTGAGAATATTCAGGTTTTGTAATGGGGAAAAGATCTTAATATGTCTGATGTAGTAGTAGTACATGAGGTTAATAAACTAAGCCATTAATTTGCCAGACTTGTCTTTTTTTTATTTTCAGTCTCATTGCAGCAACCTCATTTCTAGTCTCGTATATAACTGAATTTACTAATCCAAGTGGATTTAATTTTGACTGTTGTGCTTACAAATTCTAAACAGAATGGCTACCTTCTTAATGGGGTTTAAAGCAGTAGAATAGATTTTATGTGTCTGAGTCATTTGAAGGGACTACTGTGGGGAAAATCTCATCTTGTAAAATCATAGAACAAATTCCAAAGACACATGATTTTAATCATGTACTTTAATTTCTAATGTCTCTTTGACTTAACTGTCCAGTAATGGGATAGTAGTCTGGATTAAGTTGATTGTATTGGTACCTTTGAAAGAAGGTATTTCTAGTGTTTTAGGCAATGACAACAGTAATGAATTATATTTACCAAGTTTCAAAACAGATAAGCGTATAAATGGTTCTTTCCTTACTGACTTGTAAGTTATGTAGTATTTCTAACTACTTTAATAAACTGTATGTGTAAAGGCAAAATGAATGCTTATAGTCCTTGAAAATACCAGATATTCATTATTGCCTTATTTCAAGGACATGGGATTCCTTGTAGCTCCTGTGAACTGCAGCTGTAATGTTGATGTCTGGACCTGACTTTCAGTGATGCACACCTCATTTGGAAAAGTATGATATGAGTGATGGGAATTTTATTCTGATTTCCTACATGTGCAGGCCAGTTTCTGATTTCCTTCCCTGTTGCAAAGCTACTCTTTTTTTTCATACATTTCAGTCAATTCTTTTCAGAGAAACAGGGCAAGCAGTTTGCCTCTGGAATCCAAATCAATTTGATATAAAAAGCCTCATTTCCATTTGAAAAACTCTAAGGCAGCTATAAGATTTTGATTTACATTAGTTCACTGAATCATTCATTCCTCCTCACTCTTCATCAGTGCTGAGATGATTTCTTCTTTGATTAACTTCAGATAGATGTTAGAACTGTTCCTTCACAGATGACTTCTAGATACTTTTTTGGACTGAGGTCTTAATTGTTTTCCATTGCTAGACTGAACTAACTACCACTGTGTTTAAATGCAGTAAATGCATGCCAGTGGGATTTTATAAATAATAATGCTGTCTTTAAAGCTTTATGCTCTTGTCTCTTCTGTATGTTGTTCTGGTTCAGCATTTTTCTAGTCATGTTTGCTAATGTCTAATCTTTCTTGTCTTTGTTTTCAGTATAGATTTTATATATTAAATCTGTGTTATAAAACTTCTACATGTCTTTCACCAAAAGAAACCTAAGAGTCTGAAGAGAATTACTTCTAAAAGTTTAGGAAAGGTTGCAAATACAGCTTTGTACATGGCGTAGCATTGAGCTGCTCAGTTGGGGTTTTTTTGGTCATTTTGTGTTGTTTTTCTGTTAGGAACATAGTTTCTGCCCTGTTAAATCAAAATTGTAGTCTAGCTAATTGTTTGTTCTGGGTCTGATGACAGCTAGTTACAAGATTCTTCAAAGGAATGTGCCAGCATTGTTGTGACAAACAGTGCTAGGATAAATTCTCCAGGAAACTTTGTTTCTAAGCTTGGACTTAAGTTTGCATATCCCTTGTCCTAAGATATTGCATTTTCTGGAGTTATTTCCTTTTTTTTAATCTTTGTGATATAAATAACATCAGAATAGAAGCAAGCACTGGAATCTCGTTAATCACAAAGCAGAATTTTTGTTGTTGGCATAGAAATCCTGATGCAAGGGTAGAAGACACATCCATGAAATCTTATCCTGCAGTTTTACACCATCAAACCTCTTCACCTTTTCAAATGTATTTAATGGAAGTTCTTATATATAAGAAGATCTAAAATGCTGCAAGCAGGAAAAATGGACTGATAGGAACCTCATGAAGTTCAGCAAGGACAAATGCAAAGTCCTGCATCTAGAATGGAGTAATTCTGTGCAACAGAACAGGCTGGTGCTAAACTGGCTAGAAAGCAGCTTTGCAGAAAAATACCTGGGGGTTCTGGTGCTGAGTATGAATCAGCAGTGTTCTCTTGCAGCAAAGAAGGTCAACTTCATCCTGGGGCAGATTAGCAAGTGTTTACCTAGTACATAGAGAAGATGATGCCAGGCTCTTCTCGGAGATGTGCAGTGAAAGGATGAGCGGCAAAGGACAAATGTAGGAACACAGGAAACTTTTTGGCTCAACTCAGGGGTCATCAAACACTAAACCAGAATGTCCAGATAGGCTGTAGAGTCTCTATACTTAGAGATACTCAGAACTTCAGTGGACAGACCCCAAAGTAACCTGCTGCAGGTGGACCTACTTTGAGCCGGGCTTTGGACTAGCTGAGCCCTGGAGGTCCAACCTGCATGCTTTGTTGATGCTATGATGAAAAACAGGGAAGGAGAAGAATTCAAATCATTGAGGTACAAGGAGTTCACTTGTCCTGGTTTGGTGAAAATAAATGCTGTTGTCCAAGTCTTCTTTTTCTAAATTCTTTTTTATAGATCATCATTTATTATCTTAAATGGTCATCCATTGTCCTAACACCAGGATGTCAAGCTAAGACTCTCCACAAATATGGTTTTCTTGAAAACTGTTGTATGTATTCAGAGTATGGGTCTGATCCAAAATATGCATAAAATGTTTAAGGAACTCAAGGTTATTCATGCATCATTTGCGTGAGTGGTTCTGTGGCTACAGTTTGCGTGAGGCAAATTCAGTACTGCAATATGGGGTTTCATAAATATTAGTAGACCAAAACCTGTAGCTGAGCTGCCTGTAAAGATTACTGGTTAATTTTTTTTAATTCTCCTATTTTATTTACATTATTTCTTTATAAAAATAAAGATTTTTGAAAGGTTTCACAAATGTGATAATAATGCAGCAGTCTGAACCAGTGACACTCCCTGGCTTTGTTCATCTCTGCTAACACCACACTCGCGGTCATTTTCTACTAGTGATAGTTCAGACACTTTGTTATTTACAGAGTAGTAAGTAGTGCTATATTCAGAGAGCACTGAAAAAAAATTGCTTTTAAAACAATTCTGGGTCAAGTACATTTGGCATTTAACTTCTGTTATGTCCAGATGTAATGGAGATGCTCTACCAACTTTAGAAGGGTAATTGTGTTTTTAAAATTTATTTATAACTATTTTATTTTTGGAATATATGTTTTATTCATCAGTAGATTTTTCATTAGTCACAAATGAATTGGTACAATAGCATAGGCAGAACATTGGCTGGGTTGATACTATTTGCATATTGTAGATACTTTTCATTTCTTTAATATTATGACAGAGAGAATGTTCCAAGAAATTTTGGCACAATTCCTATGTTGCCAAATGCTGCAGTTGTATTTTAGTTCATGGACTGAGCTTGATTTCAAATATAACTTCCTCAGAGTTATAGTGGGTAATTTAAATTCCCCATTATTTTGAAAGTTTTCACATTACCGTGGCCAGGATACTGAAATTAAGCTGTTGGTTTTGAAGGAAGGTTCAGATTATAGATAATGTGGTCACTTAAATCTGGTTTGTGGGGTTTTTTTAACTTGTTTTATTTTACATTATTTTGAGAGTTTCTTAATGGAACATTTTGTACCTCCAAGAAGATAGTCCAAATTTGCTTTTCTGTATTTTCTTTTATATTCTAATTTGGTAGTCCTATAGATATAACATTATTATTGTTAATGCAATTGTCTTTGTTCACATAGGAGTTTTAGTGCTCATACGTAAATGTCACCTCAGGAGAGCTGTGACTTTCTTCTCCTATTCCTCCCTTTCTCTCCCAGTACTATGTAGATAGTATGTTGTTTTAACATGCATGAAGGTTTTATATGACACCTCAGAAAAAAGCTCAGTTGATTGATTTTTCTTTTTTTTTTCTTTTATTTTTTTCTTTTGAATGCCTACAGACATCTATGATGTGAGGTCAAAAGTTTCCCCCCAAATTCAGCAGTTTTAAGTTGTACGTTGAACACAGTTTAGTGGTCACTCTCCAGCTAGGAGGTAACAGCACTTTACTTTTATACTCAGTAATGTAATGTCTTTGCAATAAGAAGAAAGAAGAATGTTGATTTGGGGGACACTTTCAAAGGTAAAAGATAATATTATTTAATATTTCAAGCACCTTTGCATGCCAGAAACTTGTGACTGTAGGGGAAAAAATCAGGAGAAACATATAGTCAGTATAACTAGCTCTTGGAAAAATAATAAGGCCATCTGTAAGCACGCCAAGATACAATGGATTTGTTAAGAACAAATTATGTCTGATCAATCTATCGTTCTGCTCACAATTATGCATGAGAGAGATTGTGACTGTAATGAGATTTTTTTTAATATATTGTCTCATGTCTTTTTGTAAACACAGTAGGGAAATCCGTTCTGTATAGCAAGATTACTCTCATGTCCTTGTAAGTCTTGGGTTTCACTTTTCTTTACAGATTAGTGTAAGGAGGTGAATGTTTTTGGATTATGCAGGTAGGGGTGTGAACCTGAGGACCCCTAAACACAGTTACAGAAGCATCCTGTGCTCAATAACTGTGCTGATGTTCTGTGAAAAATTCACAATGTTAAATAGCCTTTAAAATATCTGATTTCATAGTTGAGCAGTTTCACAGTAGGCTGCAGCATAAGGGAGCAGAAACATATGTTCAAGATCTTTTTAAAGTTTTTTTTCATACTGTGTATGTTACTGGTGAGCCTTTAATGAATGAAGAATTGAATTAAAGCACTTTAAGAAAATAAAACATACTGCAAAGATATAGTAGATATTGTTACCAAAATTGTGAAAATTAAAGATTCAGAGAAACATTTGCTTTCTGCTTTGGAATAACAACCTCTCATACGGGAAAATGATATGTGGTATGGATTTTCCCTCAATTAGCCAAATAGATTTTCAGAAGATGTAATTTTCTACAGTCTATAAGTTGCTTGAATCTTTGTTATGCTGCCTTTAGGGACTAAAATGCAATAAATATATACACAATACAGGTTTATACAAGCTTGCTGAATTACACCTGTTGTGTTCTATTATGGATAAGGGAGTCTTCTGCTCAAAGGACATCTTTTGCAATATATAAAATAAGGCCCTAAAAAGTTGAATGTTTAATGTTAATAAACTGAATATTGTAGTGAAAAACATGCATAACTGCAAATACCAACTTCCACAAAAGGTGGAGCAAGGTTTCCAGCAGACACTGAAGCTGGATTTCCCAAGCTATGGGGCTAGGTTCCATCGTAGCATGGTTACAGCCTGCAAAGCAGCAAATTCTGCTTGTAGTAGTAAAAAACACTAAATAAAGTTTGTACAGAAAAGGGCTAAGAGTTGAAGTCATTGTTTTAAAATACTGAATTGCATGAGCTATTCTGCCACATATCTTCCGCAGTGATCTGTTCCATCTCTCAGATGGATATTTTCCCTAAATTTCTGAGGTTCTGAAAGATTTACAGTGATAGAGGTTTCATAACTGTTTAGAGAATGTGCCTCAGCAAAGGGTTTAAGGGATGTATTAATATAAATGTTAGGAAAGTTAATTTTGCTGGGGTCGGGCATATTTGTATGACAAGCAGTCCAACTTAGATTCTGTGTATTGTGCATAAATTTCAGTTCTAGCAATAGGAGAGTTTCCTTTCTGTAATGTTGTAGTCCTCCCCTTTTGAGTATGTTATCTGCTACTGCTGCTTTGGTCTTCTGTGCTCCAACTTTTTTCTCATGTTATGTGACACGGCAGTAGAATGAAATTCATGTATACGTCTAATTATGCCAAACTCTTCAGAATGCTGTTTACTGAGTTTCCAAAAAGAGATGTTTGATTGAATTTCGCTTTGTGGGGGTGAGAGAATGAGAAAGAGTTGTATTTCAAAGTATTAATTGGAGAGACTGAGCTTTTAAGATTAATGTATTGTGACTGCTCCTCAGACCAGTCAAAAAGCTAGTATGGTTAATATCTACATCAAACAGTAAGGTAACAGTTTAAAATAGGAAAAAGAAAGATGTTAAAGAGTACAGAGGTGAATAAGATGCTCAGGTTGTTTGCATTTATTTATTATGCCGTAATGTAGAATTCATAGCACTGAGATCATTACAGTGTAATGTCTGTCACTGAAAGCTTTTGAATAAATAACAGCCTCTAGAAGACAAGAAAAGGGCAAAACCAGTGCCCACTTCTCTTTAAAACAGGGGGAGATGGAGTACGGAAATAGAGAATTCTAATTTCTGGAGAAAATATTGAGCAAATGGTTGAATTATTTGGAAGTAGTTGGGGATGAGATTGAAAGATGGACTAATTAATAACAAATCATGTTAAATCAATCTTTCTGTGGAAAAGGTAACAGATCTTGTAGTTAGTAGATGAAATGCATCTTGAATTTAGTGCACATCTTTTTTGGTTGTGTTTTACCTGACTTTCTCATGTCTTAGGCTAAAGAGCACAATGGCAAGAAAAAATGTAGGCATTATAGAAGAAGCAGTTTTCAGAAGTCTTGTGGTGGTATGTCGTGGTTTAACCCCAGCCAGCAACTAAGTGGGATGGGGGAGAAAATCAGGAAAAGAAGTAAAACTCCTGGGTTGAGATAAGAACAGTTTAATAGAACAGAAAAGAAGAAACTAATAATGATAATGATAACACTAATAAAATGACAGCAGTAGTAATAAAAGGATTGAAATGTACAAATGATGCACAGGGCAATTGCTCACCACCCACCGACCGACACCCAGCCAGTCCCCCAGCGGTGATTCCCCCGCCCCCCCTTCCCAGTTCCTAAACTAGATGGGACGTCCCATGGTATGGAATACACTGTTGGCCAGTTTGGGTCAGGTGCCCTGGCTGGGCATGAGAAGCTGAAAAATCCTTGACTCTAGTCTAAACACTACTGAGCAACAACTGAAAACATCAGTGTTATCAACATTCTTCACATACTGAACTCAAAACATAGCACTGTACCAGCTACTAGGAAGACAGTTAACTCTATCCCAGCTGAAACCAGGACATGGTAAAAATCTAAAAAAACTCCTACCTTTAGTAAAGCCAGTTAAACAATTAATGTTTGTCAGAAGTTTAGGTGATGAGTTCCACTTGATCAATTATGTATATGTCTAATGCCATTTGGACAACACACTTTATGAATAATGGTGACCTCTTGATGCATCCTTTATAAATCTGTTTGACAGGATTAGTACAGGTAGGCTGCACTTTTGCTAATTTCTGGCTGCAGTACCATTGAAAACTTGTTGATCATACTCCCAGAGTGTTTATTAAAATAGGTGCTAGTAGGAACCAAATTCCTTTGGGAGCAAAGTGCTTTTAAACTGACGAGTGAGCCTCCATGGGGAAATACAGTATCTTCTCAAGTGCTGTAGATGAGAGTAAGGTGCATGTGTATGTGGCTTTTCTAAAGCCCGCAAATGATGATGGTCATGGCATACATGAAAGCAGTATCTTGTTGCTCCTATAACTGATGATTTTAATACTTTTTTCCTTCCCTGTGGAGTCTTTTTTTTTTTTTTTCCTTCTGTAGCTGCTGGGATACTGAAAGCTCCCATGGTGAGAGATGGTCACTGTTGCATATGACTTGTAGAGGGAACCTCTGCTGCCCTTATGACTTTTTTCTCTTTGGGGGGAAGGAACTGATGGACCAACTTAAGTCTTTCACTCAGTAGTGACAGAGAGACCCTTTAGATCTTGCGTGGGTAATCGGTGGAGAATCTTTTTAAAAAGAACACACCCCCCCGCCCAAAAACCAGTGTTCACATAGAATAACACTCCTCCCTTACACTCCCTGCAATCTATTTTCCCTGCCCCTGCTAGCTTGAAGAGCACATGTGATGAAGTACTATCTCTCTCTCTTCTCTTCTTTAAAACGAATAAATAAATAATTTGACAAGTCTTAGCCTCTTGACTGTGTAAGTTGACTTCAGCACATGGGGAAAATGGAACTGATGACAAAATCAAAGAAATTGGCTTCAAATCATGAAATAAGCATTAAAAAAAGAAATCTATATGAATGATTTTCAGTATTGTTCACCTAACAGAAAGTATTTACATCCTTCCCTAATAATTTAGCTCGAAGTATTTTCAGTTATTTAAGAAAGCCTGTCTTAAGAGAACTCTCACTTGCTGAAAATGTAGATTAATGAATATTTTAAGAAGCTTTTGTCATAGTATTTTAAGGGTTGTGTTGGTTTTTTCACTTCTGCAGTACCTCCTTCACTGTGACTTAAAGCAGTAACTTTATTTAATGTGGATATGTAGAATATAAAGCACAGTTGAAATTGTGAAACTGAGCAAATGTATTTATCTTGGTCCATGCTGCTGTTCCAAAGATTATATTTCAGCGAATATACATTAATATAATGAATTTGTTAGGATGAAAGGAAGCAGTGGACTGTGGAAAACTACTGTAAATTAACCTAGCAGAATTCTGTTGCCTTTAAAAGTGTCAACAATCCAATTGATACTAACCACAGGATCCTACAGAGATTAGTGTACGCAATTAAATGTTGGGAACAGTGTATCCATGGGAACAGCTATTGCCTTCATATGATGGTATGCAAATTATTTCCTACTTTCAAGATGAAGTTTCACTCCTACCTTCATAGAAATATAAGTAAACAACTAGAGAGTTGTAGTATAGTTTGGGATGTGGTATTTCTGTACAGACAGTATTTGGTTCTAGTTATTTTTATACCACTGAAAGAAATACTGTGACTTCTCTGTAGGAAACATTTAACTATTAGATTTGTAGATTTAGTCCTGTGTGTCGACTGAACCGGGACCTCGGTGGAGCTCCTCTCCTTAGTGTGGGGAACAACTTGTTCTCCCCTTTCAGTAGGAAGCAGTCAGTGGTTCAGAGGCCCATGAGCAGGAGAAATTTCATGTGGATAAAAATTACTGAGTTCAGTCTCGTAGTTTCAGTAAATCAGAGTAGCCCCAGATACTTGAAACGTGTTAATATAAACATGCTCACCTTTGACAACCTTGATATTTTTGAAACTAGGTTGGAATGAATAACATATTTAATTTTCTGCTCAAATTTTAGTCTCCACTTCTCACTTTATTTTAGGGAAGCAGATATTTAGCAGCAAAAATGAATTTAGGATCAGCGCACTGAAGTTCCACCCTACAGAGTCAAATATTTTCATTTGTGGAGGGTTCAGCCCGGAAGTTAAAGCTTGGGATATAAGGACTTCTAAGGTAATGGAAATCTTTCTTCTCTTTCTCTTGTAAAATGTTTCCGAGGTTGGATGTGCTGTGCATTACTAAGCTGATAGATGTACTGGTCTTTTAATGAAGTGTTACTCTGAAGTATTTTGCGTTTGTCATTAATTGTGTTGCCATTTGTTGATATGAACCTCTGTAATGTTTTTGAAGCATGAAGAGGAACATTGTACACAAAAAATAGGATTTTTTATTTATTTATGTAAATATGAGTAACATATAGTTGAATTAAATAAAGCCAGTAGCTCGCTTCAGGATTCTGAAAAGCAGTTGTGTAGTAGGAAGCAGTACAGCTAAATTGCTCTTCAAGCTGTTACATGTGGGTTAGGGTGTGTGTGCCTGTACCTTTTGTGTAGAAGCCTGGAGTAATTTTTACATTCATGAAGGGCCACAGAAAGGCATGTACAGTCTCTGCCTTTACCTCATCATGAACCATGAAGAACAGCGTGCTCTCAGAGCTCAGGTAAGACTAGAGCTGTACTTGGCCAGTGGAAGCATAAGGCAAGCCAACATCCTCGTGCACAGAACAGCTCAAAGAGCAGCAGTGACTGTCAAGTGAATAGTTCTTTGTTTTCCTTTGAATTTCTATGTGGGTAGATCCTACTCATCATAGTTAGCCATCTGTTTGCTCCTGAGGGTGGCAGAAGGGACCTGAAAAAGGTAAGATTGCTTATCCAAACTTTGTCTCTGACCTTGATGTACTAAGAATAATGGGTGAGAGAGGTGGGGAGATGCATTAGGTGTGAGGGCTCTAACAGCAGAGCTCTGAAATAGTTATGAGAGTTGCTCTATTGAGGAAACACAGTATTCTTGTGCAATTAACAATCTAGTTCCTGTGCTGCAGTTGTTCCTTTGGATTTCTCACTGATGTTTAAGAAAATAATTTAATTGTGTAGGATCTATACCATAGGCTTCCCTCACATGAATGAGTTCTTAAAAGAAAAACATTAGTAAGTATATATTGAGACTGCCAAGTGTGAGGCTACTCTGAAAATTAATTTACTGTCAGTTTCAGAGTTACAGTGTCAGCATGAAAACCTTTGTAAAAAGTGTGATGGAATTTATTCCATCTATCATGCTTGTATGATGGTTAGTTTTCCTTGATAAGGATAAGAAGACATACTCAAAGCACAGTTCTATGAAGGAAGGTGATTCTAGTTTTAGATTGCAAAATTTGTAAATACTTATGATAAAGGATACCTATGTAACTTTTTTAAAAGTTGTGAGATTTTCCATAGTAACTCTTCCCTCCCTCCCCCTGCCTTGCAGTGGTATACAGTATTCTGGTGTTGTCAATGAGGGATTTTGGTATACTGTCTTTAGTGTAGCCAACTTACATAACAAGAAAATATGTATCACAGAAATGGGAAACCAGTACCAGTTCAAAGGGTCAGAGGTCCCCCTGTAAATTTACTGTAGAACAAACCCATTATTTTTTGGCAGGGTACTGAAGAAGAAAGACTAATAGAAGTCTTCTCTCCTGAACTGCAGGGTCAGTGGTTTCACAGCATGCAAATGGAGTAGGGAATACAATTGTTCTTTCTTGAGATTCTCATAACAGTAGACCTTAATTGTGGGGAGGAGGTGCAGTCTGTAATTGAATACTAAGCTGTCCTTTTTAACATAGAGAAGCCATTGTATGTCATGGTAGGCTGAACTTCCTTTAAAAAGTACTTCAGGAACTAAATGGACATCATCTATTTAAGGCTTAAAGACTGCTGACCACAGTGTCAAATTTGAGATATTTGATCCTAGTCAAGGAGAAGATGGCACGTGTACGTGACAAAACATTCTTTCTGAGATTTTCTAACTTGGTGCAATAAGCTTTCCTGTAAATGGTATTGTAGTTATACACAAAGTCAAATGATAGTCTAGCTGTGTACAAAGCCAGAGACATTCTTTCACCCCCTGTAGTTTCTTTATGATGGATTTTACACCTGTGTATATCTTTGAGTGACTATCTCCAAGAATTCTGTAAAGATGACTTTTCTCTAGATTTGAAATCAACTGTGATTAATGAGCATGTTCATGCCAAAAATGGCAATACCTCCAGCTTGCATGTGTCTAAGGTGCCCAGTGTCTACAGATGGAAGATGATAACTGATTCTGTTCTATAGTAACAAATGACCAAAATGGCATGTTGCAAAAATACGCCTGTCTGGGTGGTAGCTCATGTTGAATATGGTTATGGAAGAATATGGTTGGAAATCTTTCACAGATAGTAGGAGACAATCTCAAATATTGATAATAGAGAAGGCACTTCAGTTTCAAGGAAGTAGAAGATTAATTTACAATGGATATTTGTAGTTCAAGGGTTATGCTTGAGTAAGATTCCTTTTTCAGCCATTCTGATACCAGAGAATGTGATGACAAGACCTGAGGACGATGCAAAATTGGCATCGACTCAGGTAGAGGTAAGGGGCTAAATAACAGATGTTAATGCTTGTGCTAGATAAGTTAGTTCTGAGTCATCTCCTGAGTCTGATGCTCTCCTATTGTCAGTATCTCTGCCACATCTTGAGATGATGTTCTGATATAGTAACTTTTGTGTAAACTATGTCAGGCAAAATTGCAGAGGAAAACTGCAGTTTTCAGTACTTTACCACTGCACAGTTATAAGAAACAATAGTTATGCTTGGGATCACCTTTATGTAGGTTTCAGGGGATGACATACAAGCTGTGTGTGTTTGGATGCAGAGCCAGTGGTGAATGCTTTAGGTGACAACATCTGTGATTCATTTCCAGAGGACAAATAGACACTGTAAAACCATTTATATCTATGTAGAAGAGGAACATGAATACTTAACATTTTATTAATTTGACTATACATTCAGTCTAAACCAGCCCTCATGTTTTCTACTAATTAGGGAGTATATTATCTTTATGAGATTCAAACAGTATTTTATTGTCTCTTTATGCTTTACTGCCCAACTGTGGTTTTTTGCCTCCTTACTTACTGATGGGTATGGTGCCTTTTTCAAATGGGTACAATGGGGTATTTGTCTTTCCATGGGCCATCCCCTGTCCGCTTTCAATACTGTTGCCGAAGCAGATGGTACTCATGATTATTACGTTATGAATTTTTTCTTTTTGATTGAGAGTATTGCTCTTGTGTGCCATATGTCACAACATTGCATGCTGTGACATCCTTTTACCCCATCTTATGACATGATTTCTCAAAAGGCAGTGCATTCTGTGGCCAGGATGCTATATACAGCAAAAATGAGACTAGCAGAAAAATGCATTTTTATCTCAATGACTAACCGTACCCTCATTTTTGCAGTGCTGAAGCTCCAGCCTCAGAGCATGCCTTAAAGAGCTGTTGATCACTAATGCACACAGTAGCTGTCTCTGTACATGCAAGACACTCCAATGCTTAGAAGGATTGTGTGTAACTCTATTTCTGTAAGCTGATGCTAATGAAGAGTTAAGGGAAACATCCCACTGTATTACAAGGAAATAATTTACTTTCCAAGAAAATAAATAAGTGAATGAATGTGTATTCTGACAGGTAAAATAGGAAAGGTTTTAGGCTTTGTAAAACAAAAAACCCAGCCTGTTTCTTTTGTACAGATCCTGTACTGGGTTCTCTCTGAAAGTTTTTAGGAGCTGTTACCTGCTTTGTTCATTAGGAAACAATTATATTCATGTAGAACTTCACTAGCTGGAAAACTAGCCAATTAAGTAGTGCATGAGGAATATTAATTTTAATAACGAGCAGTGTTGGAAAGTGGAAGGCTTGTGTTTACCCTGGTAACAGATATTGAACCTTTTCATTGTTTGTTTGTTTCATATATTTGCTCGTTTGAAAACCATAATTTTGTAGGTACTGTGATTGTCTAAAGCAGCACTGTGGTTTACTCTTTTACTCTGAAATGTTTCTAAAAGGGGGAGAGCGCTTCTATTATCCTTTGATTTTTTTTATCCCCCTTCCCCCTTCTGAGGTAGCTGTAGACTCCTACATTTGTATTGGTTTTAAAATTTGAAGAACTAAGTGTGTGTACTGAGTGAATGTGGAGGGCGATAGCTGAGTGGAGAAAAGGGGAAAAATATCAAACTCTGATTTGATTGCTTATGGCTTCTTCTTGCAGAATGTTGAGTATCACCTATGCATCGTTACTGTAAAATAATGTACTTACATTTCAAACTCTCAGCCATAAAACAACATACTGTTGGTTAGGCACGAATCATCAATATCATCAGTATCTCATGTCTGCTTCTTCTAGTTTGGGGGATTTCAATGGATTCTTCAGGTATTCCTTCTTTCAGCTTATATTGTTATCTTTATTCACAGGATAAAAACAGCATGCTTTCTACCTTTTCCATCTTACACATTTTTGGTCACATTCAAGATTGGATAAAGTATCCTGGCCAATATTTTGAAATTTATCCTGTTCTAACAAGTGCCATTTGCTCTTAACTGAAATAGATGTCTGAGGCCTCTTGCTACTTCATTTCAGTTTTGATGCAAACAACCTTAATATCTTTAAAGTGCTTTCATCCTAATTCATTACAAGATTTTCCTGTTTTGCCTGTTCAAGTGTGTTAACCTGTCATTCAGCTTGGAACGATGTGTGGGTGAACTAATGATTCTTTTTGTTCCCATCATCATACTCCTGATAGCCTTTTCAGGCTTTGCAGCATATTTTGTCAATAGAGTGAGCACCCTAAATCAAGAGCTTGAATCTTGTTACTTACTGCACATTGAAAACTCAGTTTCAACATTTGCTGGTAATTCAGTTTCAGAGGTCATTCTTTAGGATGTACTCCTGCGTTTTACAGGCTATTCACTTGCACATCTTGAATTTAACCATGTGAGGCAAAATGATAATTGTATATCAGGAAATGCGGGAATTTTTGGTGGAAATTCAGAGCAAAGTATTAAGCATCACAGAGAGAGAGAGAATGACTAATAACAAAAATATTGTCCAATTACACATATATGCCGTGGTTGAAATGGTCTGCTTTATGCCAGTGTGCCACATTGGTGCTTTCTGCTGATGGAAAATGACATAGAATAGCTAATAGTGGTATTTTTCCAAATTAGTACTTCTGAAATCTCACTTTGATTTTTATGGGCAACTAATTTTTAACAGGAGTGTAAATTTATGAGCATAAATTATGAATATTTATTCATGTATTGAGTGTGGTATAAAAATTGGATTTCTAAGTTCCAGAGAAAATGTATGAAGATAGGTTTGAGGCAGCCTTTCAGCTACTAAAACATTGAGAAATGTAGAGTAGGCTATTAATCAGAAAGGCAGATACCAAAAAAAAAAAAAAAAAGAGCAATATTGAAAGACATTTATTGCTATCCCTGTTCTATTGAGCAAATAGGCAAAATGATTTCAAATGTAGCATTGGGTATCGAGCGAGATAAAGAATGAAAGAACAATAAGGAAGTTAAAATCTTCAAGATAAAGCTAGGCAATATACTTCAGAGAAATGAATGGATGGAACAGCTTGTTAACTGCTCAGTGAAATGTAAAGTATAGGGGTATCTCAAAATCACAGAGACAAGTAATCAAAGCCTAAAAAAAAAAAAAAAAAAGAATAAAAGAGGCAGTTGAATAGCATGGAGAGATTTATTATAGTGGTATTTCTTTCTGTTTGTGTTAAACCAGTTTTGTCTCTCTGGTGAAAATATTATTCTGGAGATCTTATATTGCTGTATAACAGATTGATTAAATTTATTAAACATTTGGAGAATGTTTATAGACACTTTATGAAAAGACCAGAAAACTTGGAAGTGAGCTGCTATGTTTAAAAAAAAAAAAAAAATTAAAAAAAATCTGCAGTGTTGATCAAAGAGGAAAGTATCATATTAAACAGCCCCCATGGGATCTTTGGACCTTAATGCTGAACCTAGAAAAAATGTGTAAAGTGCCCTGTAAAAAGAATTGTGCAATAACATGGAGACTTTAAAGTAGTTATGTATTTTAGAAGTATTTCCTTTCTCTGAGCTGTGGAAGAATTTCTTAAGATGTTCAGCACAAGCCAGCTGAATTACACAGTCACTCTCTGTTTTGGCTGTTCTACATTAGCTTTTCAGACAGGAGACAATATATATTCCAACCACTTATTCTACCTGAAATTTTAATATTCCTTGAAATACCAAAGAGAACAAAGGGTTGACACTTGTATCCTTTAGCTCAACCATAAGGATTTTATTGTGTTCACAGAAGAAAATATGACTACAGATAATTTTTTTCTTTTTAATTTGGGTTTCTAAGCTTACACAGATGTAATATCAGAACAAAACTACAAGTGTAACTGTCTTGTACTGATAATACTTTCAAAGGAGCTAAAGTTCTTTGTATCATGAGTGAATCATCAAAATCAATTGAAAAGATATATTTACACGTGTCAGCAAGGTTTGCATAGTGTAAAGTAGGGATGCTAGTAGCTCTGCTGAAAGGACATACAGCACTCAAGAACTTGCATCTGAATGTCTTAATTTAGATTTTCTAAATGTATCCATGTAATTATTTTTTAGTTTTGCATATTTTACCTTTTATTTACATTCTGCTTTGATTGATGAAACTCTTAACGTTTTGTAAGCATTCAGGAACTCATTCTTTATCATGTGCATACAGAAATGCAAAGAGCTCTAAAGGTACGGAGATCACTAACTTTTTTTTGACTCTGTTAAAAATAGAGGAATAATTTATTCAGCCTTTGGATGTACTTTGTTTTTGATCTTGTCCATTGATGTTCATGTGTTCCGTCTCATAAATCACTGAGGCCTGTTGGAGCTTTGGCAAGAGCTATCTGCTATAGCTGTCAGAACAGCAAGTCCTGATGAAGCACCATGCAGTAATCTGGAGAGAGAATAAGTGGAAGGCGACAGGGCTGTGGCTCTCATCTTTAAGCAATAATTGAAGCTCTTAGACCTCCAAAAATGCAAATCCACTGCTTATGTTAAACAAGGAGGGAAAGAGAGGAAGGGCATCAGGCAGTATAGATACAGTAGTATGACCTGACACAGCCACAGAACAGACTTTGAAGGAAAGATTAGTTACAGATATAGGAATAAATGAAATTATAAAAAAGTAAATTATAGGAGTTAAGCAAAGGTTGATTTTGTGAGACTTACTTGATGTTGCTCCACAATTTTGGACTTTGATAGAGCAATTAGGGAAGCTGGAGAAGGCAGGGACTAACCTAACTACTGTAAAATGAGAAAACTAGCTAAAGGGGAGATCTCAAGAAAGGAAACTGACTGGGAGGAATTTAGTGAAGTGCTTCAGGCAGGGCTCCAAATGGAGACGACATTTATTATTTTATTTTTGAAAAATGTTTGTTACAGAAAGTGTCATGCTAGCACAATCAGTAAAAAAAAAGGAATAAAATATCATGCAGGAAAAATAGCAATGACTTATTAGAAATGGGAAGAGTACAAATGAATACAAATGCCCAGCCTTTTGGGATTAATAACAAAATTTTGTCAGGACATAAGGAAGGTTTCAAAAAAAGATGAATACAAAGTCAATCTGTTGGAGTGATAGGCAAATTTAGATTTGAAAAAACTTAGATTTGAAGATTTACACAAAATTTCCATTTTTTAAATTGAGGTCTTATAAGCTATAGAAAAAATAAACTAGAAAAATGGTGGAAGCAGTTATTTTGAGGTTTTAAAATAGTCTAGAAATGCACTGCAGAATTGTTATTATTAACAGAGGCCAAGGCAGAATAACAACAGGGTTTTTTTTCCCCATCTTGGTTTATTACTCTGGATTGTACATTGTTTAGCTACAAAATTGCAACTATCTTCTATAGCTTTATGCTTAAAAAGAAAAAATGAAAGGGATGCGCTTTATGTTGTTAAGCTATTTTTCCATACTTGAGTTTATAAAGAAATAAGCCTAAGTCATTAAAGCACAGTTTAAAAAATTAATAAATTTAGAGTGCAAGTGCAGTGCATTTGTTTCCTTGGAAACATTCTATTGCAATTCTTTCGGATGAGATGCAGTCATTTTAAGTAGCATGTATTTAGGAGACCTAATGAATTTGTCTCTGGATAGCATATAAATATGAAAAAAGGCTGTAGAAATTGGTGGAGCTACTTGCACTTCTGGTTTCTATGGAAACAGCCAATACATTGTCATGTGCTGGTAGTGTTAGGAAGAACAATGTAATTAAAATAAGATGATTTATTCAGCCCTTTAGAAAACTAAAGTTATTCTTCTCACAGTCAGAGAAATCTTTACTGAATCTATGGACAAAAAGTTCAAAGAAATATGGTGGGGGTACATTTGTACTTGTGTAGTGGCATTTGTTTTTAAATGTTAACATTCAGGGGTCCCTTCTGAGTGTGAAGGCACATTTTACATGGCTGTATCACATACATGAGAAGTCCTGCTGGGTTTATTTGGAAACCTCATACGACGGTATCACAGATGAGAATCATAGACCTGTCTGTGCATACAATCTCTCCTGGAGCAACTGCTCCTGGAGGGACTGAAACGGGCCAGGAATAAAACATGCCTTCCTCTGGAGCATGGGTGTTTGAGTGAGAAGCTGTTGGGGAATAGCCGTTATGGTTTGAGCCCATTTCTAGACAAATTTTACACCCCAGCAGTGACCAGTATGCTTTTAAAAAACAAGAATATGAAAGCACAGCAAACTTCTTTATCACAATTCTCAGCAGTGGTTACCCAGGCCTTCCTAACTTACAGTTTGGGGACTTCCAGCACCACAGATAGCGTCTTTGTCTTTCATGGCTCTCTTTGAGTTTTCACACTGTGGAATTGGTTGTTCTTGATTTTTTTTAACGTCTGCAACATCCTGTATCAAGGAATTAAACTTAAACATGTATTGTGTGAAGAAGCATCTCGTTCTGTGTGTTTTGAAGCTGCCTTCTGCTAGTTTGGAGTCTAAATTCTTATAATGGAAGAAACCACTCACCTTCTCCATGCCACTCAGACTTTATTTCCGATTCTTTCAAATTCCTCTCAATCATCTCATTTCTGTACTGAAAAGTCCTTGATTATTGCTCCTCATAGAAAAGCCATTCTGTATCTCACTTGTTCCTTGTCTGTTTCCTATATACAGATTTCACTTCTTACCCTATTTGAGATGGGGAGATAATTTAAAAAAAAAATCTGATGGGAAACTATGGGGGGTTTTCTGATAAATGGTTGAGACTTTGCATCACAAGATTTTTGTGCCTTCTGAAGCAATCCAAAAGTGACTTTTAAAAAAACAGTGTATGTTGTTCATACCTAAAGTCTTATAGATCAGTACAAGATTAAGCTCAACCACTTCTTCATTTTAATCAGTCTCCCTTTCCTTTTAATTATTCTCAAGACCCCTTGATAATCTTGAGCTGAAAACAGAGCAGTTACAAACAGCAAAAAACTTAAATAGAAAAGCAAAATAATTTTTTTTCAATTACGTAAAGAGAAATACAGCAGTCTTATGTTAAAAGGCTTTAAAAGAACATAAGACTGTAGCATGCTTTGTTGTCTTGTCTATGATAGTCATGTGTTTTGATTAAAATTGCCATTATAGTTTTCACATGGAGATCAGAGACGTAAATTGGATTTGTCTTGTGGTTGTGGTTTTGTTGTGAACATGTAGCTAAAAAGCAAATAGTAGTCATCTGCCTCAACACCTTACTCTCTAGAATAGATCAACACAAATCACTTGCACTGCAGTAGATAAAAAAGCTTCTATTTTGTGGAAAATAAGCTTTCTTTTAAGTTAAAATGCACTTTTTATTACTAGTAATGGTGTAGTACTGTTTCACAGAGGAAACTTGAATCAGTCACCCATTGCATTAATTACCCAACATGCCTGTAGGAAGAGGCAGTTTCATGCCAAAGCACTCAATCTAAAAAGGTAGAACAAGAAGTGGAAGAAAAAGTATGGCCACTTTTACAGGTTGGAAGCCATGGCTGTGACTAATTAAGGGTTTTTTCCATGACTATCCAGATTGCCTGTAGTCCTATTAGATTTGTTTTGAGACCTTGTCTCCTGATGCTCAGGGCAATGACTATAAAAGCACATTTCTTTCTCATCACTTGCATAAAGCTTGAGGGGATTTTAGGAAAGTGCAGTGCACATAGATTACAGGTGACCAGCACAGTGCTGGGGCGAGCAGCAGCTTCTGAATCGCTTGTGTGGAGACTTTGAGCTTTCTTGACAAACAAAAAAACAGGCATTACATGTGCTTTATGCAGAGAAGTATTACAGAACACCCACTGGAATTACATACCTTGAATTCAGCATCATGGCATGTTTTCAAATCATCAGAACCATAAGAATCTGTTTGATTTAATTTGTTTAAATTACCTTTCTTGTCAAATGCCTGCAGCCATGAACTCTTGCTGTAGTGAAGAAGCTTTATTATTATGTTGGATTGTATCGACACCAGAAACTATTAGGCCTTCCTTTGAAATTATTTCTTTTATGTCCAGAAAATGCAGATTGAAGAAGTTGACTGTGGTTTTCCAGTGCTTATGGCTGATAAATCTGCAAATAGAAAAAGAGCAAAAGCTGTTATTAACAAACTAAAGCCAGCAGGATAGGGAAACTGGTGCTTTCCCCAAGCAAGTTCCTCAGGCATGTCATGAATTAATTGTCTAAGGTAGAACAAAGCAGGTTTAATTATGAGTACTTTTCTGAGCAGTGGTGTTGCAATTAGTTATTTTTTGAAGCTATCTTTATGGGGGAATTTAAATACTAGGTATATCAAGTTTCCAGCTGCTATTCAAAGTGTTAATTTATTCTTCTCTGAGTCAGTTCTTACTATGTGGTTTGAAGATTAAAGAGCATAGTTTTTTTGAGGTATGTATCGAACATATAGAAAGAAGATGGTCTTTTGTACTAATTTTTATAAAGACAGTTTCCTGTTGCAGAGCTAAGATACATAGGTAGTTTGGTTAGATATCCTATCAAATAATAGACAAGCAAATATATTTAATGATTAGCAGTGAAAATGTTTAAATTGATAGTGGCAGTTTATGTAAGAGCCCAGCAGGATTTCAGCCAAAATTAAAAGTATGTGCACATTACCAACTTCACAATCCTCTACTTTTTCCTTACTGAGAGATGTCTGTTGCTCCAAAACCTGTTAAAAACAAGTTCCAAACCTAAACCTTAACCTCTTAACAGTGCTGGACACAATGTATGTATGAATATGTACCTACATATATTTCACAAGGGTTTTTTTTAGAAGACGAAAACCCAAACAGTATGTTTGAGTTTTTCATCTTTAAAATAAGAAAATATTAAAGAATCACTATTGTGAATCACCGTTTGGGACTTTATTGCTCTATATTGTTCTTCTCCATTTCCCAGCACCATTTGGCCTTTGTTTCTGCCTCTCTGTCCCTGTTGCTATGCATTTGTGCTGCTCCATCCTCTGATCTTGCTGCTCTCTGGCACTTTTTTCTCTTGTCACTTCTGTGAAGGTTCCTGCTGCTAAGTAGCTGCCTCCTTCAGTCTGTCAGGGTGGTACAGCCTTTTGTGTCCCCTCCTCTCAGTTTAACTTTATTTCAGTTCTCCTGCAGTTCCTACAGCTGTCAGGTTTCTGTATGGTTTTCCATTTCTCATCCCAGGCAGCAATTATATTTTGTGGTGGGTTTTTTAGTTTTTTTTTCTTACTATTATTTTTGCTCCTACAAAATAGCTTAATTTTCTACTTTACTAATGAACTATGGACTTCCTTTTATAAGTCTGAAGAAATAGCTATGCATGGTGATTTCTCCATACAGAAAGTGGAGGTTATAAATATGCAAATATCACTTTTGGCTTTACAAAGTTTAATTGCTTTGTATATTATGCAGAATCCTAGGCTTAAAAATCTGACAAGAGCAAGTAACACATTTGTATATTCACTATCTTAAAAATGCAGGCAGATTATTGAAAAGTGTGCCGGTTTTTTGAGGCTGCAGGTTTACATCTTGTTGATGTTATTACAGGGTGTGTAGGGTGCTTGCATGACTGAGGTTCTTCACTGAATGCAAACATCGCGTTTCTAAACTGTACATTTTGCAGAGCCTCTGTGAAAAGCAGTTGGAGCAGCTGCTGCTGCCATCCTTCTACATGCCAAGATCACAGGAAGCAGAGCTGGAAGGGACCTCTGGAGATCATCTAGTATGTTGCTACCCTAAAGCAGGATCAGCTAGTTCTGAACATTTCCAAACAGTCATAGATTTTTGAGCTTGAGGCAAGAAATCAAGAAGTTCTCATGTTGTGTTTGATATTTGAAATGTTTTTTCTTTTATTGGCTAAAGTATAAAACAGAGGTATAATCCAGGATATTTCACTGTCACACATGAAAATTATTTAAAAAAAAAAAAATGTATGTGCTTAAAGTATCTGCAAAAGGTCCGGGCCCTGAAGTTAGTAGTCACATATTATGTTAGGGGTATAAGGTAGGCACTGAATGCCTCACAAAGTTGGGAACCATTTCAGTATAATACTTCTCTGCTCTGTTGTTTTTTTTCTAGTGATGTTAGAAGGACTAACCTCTGAACACCCTGTTGGAAGTGCAGGCTGCTATGTTTTAGCTATCTTGGAGAGAGAGAGAGATAGATTTAGATATTAATAACTAGGAGTCTTCCAGTGTCCTAGTTTTATCCCCATATTCAGAGAGATGGATTGCTTTGATCTGTCCACTTGCCTTGAAGTTTCTCTTCACTGGAGGCAAATCAGAGAAAAAGAAAGCAAAAGTATTGATTTGCAAAATTCAAACTAGACAACACAGATGCAGAAGAAAGGTGGAAAGAGAGGAAATTAAATTTGTTCATATATTCCTTAGAATAGTTCAAAATCTCTCTTACTTTTTAAGATCCAACTCACAGGCTGTTAAAATATTCAGAATCCTGTGGCTGAGGACCCATTTCTGCATGGATCCAAGACACTTTGGTGTAAGCCCTGAAAGAAGATCTAGATTTGGGAGCTCTGTTTTTTTTTATTTGGGAAGAAGTTTTGGTGACTTCAGTATTTTCTTTTACATCACAAACTTCTTTACAGATTGTTCATATGCATTAATTACATGATGGGAACTAGTGGACGAGCCACATTATTTGCTCTTGAGCCAAGACATGGTTTGATGTATTGATGACTCCCTGCTGCCCTGCAGTTTCAGCAGAGTGACAGAAAAAGCCTTTGCTTCAGCAGAAGCAGCAGAGACTGCCTCTTGCCAGGACAGCTGGTAGGCAGATTAGGTGGGAGGTGTGGGATTGAATCGCTGTAGACCAAGGCAGGATCCCGGCTGAGTCCTTAAAGCACAAAACTGTTTGACAGCAGTGCTCCCATCACCTCCATCCCTCCCTCTCTGGCAGCACTTTAAAAGAGCAAACGCTGCTTGGGTTTCTTTTTTTCAGGAGAGGGTGTCAGACCGAGCCCTTAATGGGATTGATGTATCTTCTGCAGGATGAATGGTGTACCCTTCTGCTAAGCGTGTCCACATTAGCCTCATAGGCAGTTTCTGACTGAACATGCAAGCTATGCTCCCTTGCCGTACAGTCCTGACACTGGGTTCTCACCACTTGAAAGTTAAGCAATGACACACAGCAGTATGGGACTGGGAGAACCTTGAATCATCAAGTGTACTCATCCCCAGTCATAAACACTGATTTGTAATTAAGTCTGGAATGATCAACAAGAATATTCACTTCCTGCCGTGTTCTTTTGTATTGAGTTTGTGTGGCAGTGTTTTAGTAGCAGGGGAGGGGGCTACAGGGGTTGGCTCCTGTGGGAAGCTGCTAGAAGCTTCCCCAGCTCCAAGTTGGACCCGCCTCTGGCCAAGGCCGAGCACATCAGCGATGGTGGTAGCACCTCTGGGAGAACATAGTTAAGAAGGGAAACCTGCAGCGGAGAGTGGAATGTGAGAGAAACAGCTATGCAGACACCAAGGTCAGTAGAGAAGGCTGGGGGGGGGGTATGCTCCGGAGGAGGTGATTCCCCTGCAGCCTGTGGTGAGACAGCAGGCTGTCCCCCTGCACCCCCTGGGTGGGTGCCCCAGAAAATGGCCATGACTCTGTGGGAAAGCCTGTGCTGGAGCAGTCTGTGCCTGAAGGACTGCAGCCTGTGGAAGGGACCCACGCTGGCGCAGTTTGTGAAGAACTGCAGCCTGTGGGAAAGACTTGCATTGGACTGTCTCCCATGGGAGGGACCCCACTCTGGAGCAGGGGGAGAGTGTGAGGAGTCCTGCCCCTGAGGAGGAAGGAGTGGCAGAGACAATGTGTGACGAACTGACCCTAACCCCCATTCCCTGTCCCCCTGTGCTGCTGGAGGGGAGAAGGTGGAGAAAACCAGGAGTGGAGTTGAGCCCGGGAAGGAGGGAGGGGTGGGGGAAGGTGTTCTAAGATTTGGTTTTACTTCTCATTATCCTGTTTTGATTTCATTGGTAACAAATTAAGTTGATTTTGTGTTTTTTCCCAAGTCGAGTCTGTTTTTTTCTTTTCGCTAGCTCCTTTATCCTCCATGGGAGCTTCCCACAGAATCCCTCCCAAATGAGCTCTGAGTGAGCTGAAGTTTGCTCTTCTGAAATCTAAAACGTTTGGCTTAGTACTAACCTTCAGTGTGCTCAGCAGGATCCCAAACTCCACAATATTGTGATCACTGCAGCCAAGGCTATTGCTAACTGAGATATTACAAAGCAGGTTTTCTTGGTTTGTGAGTAGCAAGTCCAGCAATGCCTCAGTCCTAGTTGGCATGTCTAACATTTGTATGAAGAAGCAGTTCTCTATGCACTCCAGGAACTTGAGGGATGACGTGAGCTGCTGTATTGTTCTTCCAACAGATGCGTGGTTAGTTGAAGTCACCCATAAGAACCAAGTTCTGTTGACCCGAAGCTTATTTAAGTGACCCAAATATTGCTTTGTTTGCCTTATCGTCTTGGTTTGGAGGTCGGTAGCAGATGCCTACTGTAAGATCCCCGGGAGATGACCGCTCTGATATTGACCCAGAGGCATTCAACAGGGCTTCTGTAATCGCTGTAGTTGACTTCTATATGTTCAAGGTTCTCCTTAACATAGAGCACAACTCCTCCTCCTCTTCTTCCCTGCCTGTCTCTATGAAACAGCCTGTAGCCATCCATTGCAATCTTCCAGATGTGTGAGTTGTCCCACCATGTTTCAGTTATTCCTATGATATCATAACTTTCTGACTGGGCGCAGAGCTCCAGTTCCTCCTGTTTGATCCCCAGGCTGTGTGTGTTGGTATACATACGCTTGAGGTGGTTGGTCTTCTGGTTCTCGTCTTGGGAAGCAGCTAATGCATTTGTCGCTGCTTTGGTCGGCCTGGCTTATTCCCCAGTTGGTTGCAATGGCGTAGTGTTGCCACTTTGGACCCTGCCCTGAGTCCTTCAGTTTAAAGCCAGCCTCACTAAGTTGGCCAGCCTGCTGCCAAAGATTCCCTTGCCTCTTCTAGAGAATCTAGAAGAGTTCATGAAATAAAAGGGAGTTTGTGTAGACCCAGCTCCACAACGTTGTTGTCTAAAGCTCTTTCTGGATCTAACTCTAACTCCTTAGGAATTTATAACAGGATCTATGTATATATAAATACAATATATAAATTGTACAGATTGGTGCTTTCTTTTATCTCATTTAATTTTTCTGTGTGTGGACTCTTTACATACATTAACAAGCTATCTAATACACCAGTACTTCAACATTTAAAGATCAGTTACTTTTTCCCATTTTATAATAATATGTAGTTTGTTGGAGATAGTTATTAATACAAAGAGAGAAAACATAGGTTATCATGTTCTTCTAATCTGTCAAAAAATAACGAACTTTTTTATCCACTAGGTGTTAAGAGTGTACAAAGCTGCAGTACAACAGACATTGGATATACTCTTTCTCCCTGAAGGAAGAGAATTTCTTACAAGCACAGATGCAGTAAGCCGGGACTCAGCTGATCGTACCATTATTGCATGGGACTTTCAAAGTTCTGCGAAAATCTCCAATCAGATTTTTCATGTAAGTTTAACAACTAGTATTTTTTGGGTCATGATTTAGCATTTCACGTCTGTCGGTGTTGTAAAAACAAGGCTTTTGATTTTCTGTAAGATCATTGTGTGATGTATAAAATGCTCTTAATGTAAGTTGAGGGCTTGCTTTATTTTTACATTTTAAGAACACTTACTTATTCTTAAAAAATGACCTGGAAGACTGATAGGTCTCTGTGTGTTAAAAATATTTGCATTTCAGTGCTCATTCACTGACATCTAAGCTATATTTAGGCAAGGCCACCGCAGTGTCATTCTAGCTTGCCAATGGTGCATGGCAGCAGTTGCTATAGTGCCACATTTCTTTTCCTACACTTTTTCATACATTTTTCATCAGCTGCAATGAGGGCTATTGACAAATTGAGTTTAATATTTGCATAGAAATAGCAACAGCAACCTGATACCTGCATATAGATACCTAGTACAGCATAATCACAGAGGCAAAATTTACTTTTGTCAGTGCAGGTGCAGTATTTCTCTCAGTAATCTATCCAGTCAAGATATTTAATGGACTAAATGGTCTAGAAAGGCTGACAGCTTCAAAGGAGATTCCCGAGGAAGTTAACAGATAATTCCAACTCCCTGGGTATTTTTTAAAAACCTAAGTCTAATATCTTATGTAATATAATATGATTGGATTGTATGTAGAAGCTTTTTGGCTGAAATGAACAGTTCTCTACTAACAAGGACATGTAGTTGATACTCTAGTGAGATTGTTTCATGTTTAGTTTCCACAGTTATGTCTTTGTCCAATATTGGATCTACCAGCATCTTGGATAGGCAATAGGGAAAAAAAAAAAAAAGCTGTGAATGTATAAAGTACAGACCAGTCAGGTTCAGTATCAAGAAGTAAAAACCAAACAACTTTTTTCTCCTTATCCCCTGCCAAACAAACAAACAAACAGACCCCCACAGCCTACCTTCTCACGACTGCAGCATCTCTGAAATGGACTGGTTTCCCCCTTTTCTGCACTGTGAATACACAAAACTTGGTGGTAATTTTGGAAACTCTGCTTCACTTCTCTGAATTTCACCTTTGAACCCTTCAAGGTGGGAGGTAACCTCTGAGCTCTCTAAACAGATTAGATCCCAACAGGGCTTGATCTATTGCTTGTCTGCATTAACAAATGAATAATTCAGAGCTCTAAAATAACCCATTACTACAGTATACCTAGCATAACAGCACAGTGCTCCTGCAGATTGCATTACACTTTCTGATGCCTTACTGTTAGACCCAGTTTCTCCCCAGAAGCATGCAGTGCTCTGCCACGGAGCACGCTGCTAACCAGGCACGCTGCCTAACCCTGTTTTGGTTTCTGTGCCCACTACCTTACAAACCCCAGAACTTCTGTTTCAGTTCATCACTTCCAAACCAAACAACAAAACCAGTCTGATGTTCTTCCCACTCTGCCACATAGCCCAGGGTGTCCAGTGGTAACTGTCAGCCTGGTGTCCTTCACATGCAGATGCATCCTACAACCAGCGCTCTCTTAATTGGTATTCGTGGCATCAAAATTCAGCACTGTGTCTTTAAGTTAGGCTGAAACTAGAAAAGGTTTGGACCTGGTGGAAACCTTGCAAGAGCAGCTGATTTCTGATGTAGTCACCATGCGGAGTTTTGAAAGTAATCTTAATTCAGTCTTAAATAGGAATACTAGGGTAAAGCCAAGTGTTATTCATTTTTGCAGATATTTATGAATTTACAGCCAGCAGCAGTCTACATGGCAAATCACTGTCATAAGGAACTTCTGACATTAGTAGGCTAATAACGACCCCTATTTTTTTTGATTTTTTTCTTTTTTTTTTTTTTGAAGAGTGGGGTGGGGTAAGGTGTCTCTTTAAATGGGCTGATTTCTGTTCCTGTCAGTGTGGCGAGAACAGAGAGGATGGAGGATTTGAGAACTGTACGAAGTAGCATGTAAGGCACAGTATGGCTATGGAGGAAGGGGTATGGGAGAAGAGGACTCAAACTTTCACATTCAAACTTCAGTTTTCCTTGGGCAGGAAGAGGATGATTGTGTACTGTCAGGTTGGAGTTACCTTTCTGCAGCTGTTCTGCAGTATAATTATGGTTCAGGGAGAGATGGGGTTTTGCTCAGTATCTAGGGAATTGGGGTAGAGATTTGATTTAATATTTGTCTTGGTGTGAGACTTTCAGTGGATTCTAATAAGTATCTTTTTATAATGTATACTACGGAGGTGACTTATGTATGCCTTACCTTTTATGGTCTTTCAAATATGTCAAAAGATAACCTGAATCATTTGAACAAATCTTTTGTTTCATACAACAAAACTTTCTTTAAAATTATTTTCAGGAGCGTTATACTTGCCCAAGTCTAACTCTGCACCCAAAAGAGTCTATGTTTGTTGCTCAGACAAACGGGAACTACATGGCTTTGTTTTCTGCCCAGCGACCTTACCGAATCAACAAAAAGAAAAGATATGAAGGACATAAGGTATCCTTCTTCACCGGGAACTTAGTATCCAAGTCTGGAAGGGAGATAGATAGCAAAGTACCTGTGCTTTTCAATGTGTCTGCTAATAGTGTTTGATTATAAATCAGTGATAGATATTAATTGGCTTCATTTGCTTTCCTGTGTGCCAGTCTATTTTGAATCATATGCACTCTGAAGAAAATAGTTATTAGAAGACTTTATGAATACTTAATGGCTTGCTTAAATAAGTTTGTGTTATAGCTGCGTCTTAAACACCTGGAGAAGTCCTTAGTGGATATCTATTTAAAGATACTTTTTTTTTTTTTTTGTACTATATTCTTTTTCAGTATATCACAATGAACTTTTCTAATCAGCATCAGGAGTTACACTGTTATTGATTTTCACAGGTGGAAGGATTTGCAGTGGGCTGTGAATTTTCTCCAGATGGAACACTTTTGGTGACAGGAAGTTCAGATGGCAAAGTGTTTTTCTACAACTATCATACTGCTAGGATTATTCGCACTTTGTCTGCACATAAAGAAGCTTGTGTGAGTGCAATATTTCACCCAGTCTTGCCATCGCTCCTTGCAACATGTGATTGGGCTGGAGAAATCAAGATCTGGCAATAACAAGCAGAGTTACTTTTCAGGATGTCTCCTGTTAGTCTGTCAAAGGTGTAGGAAATAAACCATGGTATGCAATGTGAAATTTTGTTGTGATGTGTTGTAGACAGGAGAGACTGTTGTCTGTTCTTCTATGACCTCTAAGTGTATGCTTTCATAATGCAGTTAAGATGGTCTTGTCACTAGCTGCTGAGCAAAGAAGTTGTCTTACTCTCTCCCTTGGACCTGGTGACAAATTTCAGCCCCTTTTGTGTCAATCTTCTGGTGCTCATCTAGCCCTACCCTGCTTTGAGTAGCTAAACTTGAGAAAATTACTGTTCTTTTTATGTAGCTTTTCAATGCAGCTTTCCTAAACCAGGTTTTATCATAGAATCATTTAGGTTGGAAAAAACCTTTAAGATCATCAAGTCCAACCATTAACCTAGCACTGCCAGGTCCACCACTAAACCATGTCCCTAAGCACTATATCTACACGTCTTTTAAATACCTCCAGGGATGGTGACTCAACCACTTCCCTGAGCAGCCAGGCCCAGTGCATGACTACCCTTTTGGTGAAGAAATTTTTCCTAATATTCAATCTAAACCTCCCCTGGTGCAACTCGAGGCCATTTCCTCTTGGCCTCACCAAAAGTTGGTGAGGACATATTATTTAACAGAAGATAGTGTTCAGATCAATTAAGGCCTATTTGATTGTCCTGGGATTTTTTTTTTCCCCACTAGTTTAGCTCCCTGACCTGGTCACTGAAGAGTTAGACAAGCAATAGCGTAGTTTAAGGCAAAACAGCATCTCAGCACAAGAAGGGGCCAGATCGTAGGGCAGGTGGGACTGCTTCTTTTGGTAATGGATAGCTATTACCAGCTCAACCTATTGTAAAATGCCTTCTGAGAGTTCCAGAGAAAGGAGTGCCAGATCAGGTGAAATTAATTTTGAAGTCAATAAATTTGTGCTCTTGAAATCCCAATGTTTAAACTTGAGTTTTAAACTTACATTTATGACTTTACATAAACAAAGCAAAACTATGTATAAATATTTTTAATGAAAAAAATAAACATTTTTTTTTATTGATGGTGTCTGTATTTCACTATTTTACTCCTTTTACTCTTGGCAAGTTAGTACTCAAGACTATCATGGAATTGATACTTGGGAGGGGAAACAATTAATATGCTACCCTTATTTATTGCGAACACACATGCATTTCTCCATACTCTGATGTCACTTAGAAACAGAAAATTGTCATGATGCTATTCAGTGCAGGGGGTGTTCTCTGACATTCAGACAGGAGCTGGGCTATTCTGCAGCGAATAGAAAATTCATTAGGCCATAACCGTATTTACATACATATAGATTTCTTGTAAATGTACTTTAAATTTGCATTCCCTGCACTTGTATTGCTTGATTCTAGAATTATTATCCATTTTATACATACGTGTGTGTGTGTATATATATATATGTATCACTGAAAAAATATGTCTATGCATCACATAAACAATATGTATTCCCAACCTTCACTCTATATAAATACGTGCTACCTTGCAGTGAGTGCTATAAGCTTGGCTTTTGTTTGGTCTGATTAGTCTATTGAGGTATTTTAACATACACTAGATAATTGTATTGAGTAAATTGTCTCTGTCATGGAATCCAGAAGTCATGTCTAATAGCAGCTGTAGCATCTTTTTATTCTGATTTTTTTTCTTATTGGCACAAATACAAGGGGTTTTTATCCATTTTTCACATACTCCTTTAAAACAGCTTTTTCAGAGAAAAATTTTTAGAACACTCTTGCAAATGGCAGATTTTAATTAAGTAATGGGCAAAATGTACTCCATTGGTTTGTAGTTTGTGTTCCTTATAGCTTGTAGTAAGAAATAAGCCTGTACCAAGATATTGTGGCTGTGTGGTTTTAATCATTTTATCAAGAGTTACGACAGGTTTTAACACAGGGAATTAAATTTTAGTGAACCAGGCAACATAGCGCAAGTAACTTTTTTTTTTCCCCAGACAGTTCTTAATTTCTTACTTCCTTGTTAGGCAATTAGCTGTTCGACAGGAGCCTGAATTTTGCACTTCTCTTGACTGTGCCTCTAGCATACAAGCCAGCTGGACCCTTTAAATGACAACTGATTCAGTGATTTGATGAGTTACTCCTAATTCAAGCTGTGAGATCTTCGTAGGTGTCAGAAAGAGTTTAGTTGAAAGTGAAGTAGTAGTTGCCTATCACTGGGCAGGCTGAATCACAACTGCATGGCATTTTCGAAGAGGGTGGCTCTGTGTCCTTCCCTCCAGGTATTTTAGTTCAAAATGTGCTATTGCCGCTTTAAAACTTCTTGCGACCAGTTGTGTCTGTATAAAGGACGGGCAGCACTGTAGTTGTGCAATGCATCCTGTTATCTGCACAAGAGATTATCTGTCTGTTATTTTATTAAATACAGTGTTGAGAAAAGCCTCTGAAATAAGCGTGAGCTCGTGGTAGAAATGCCTTACTGGATGGAGGCCCCAGCTTACGTGATGACTGCTCTATATTTGAATGAGCTCTCAGCACATTCAGCCTCAGCTAAGAGCACCTCTGGATAGAGTGAAAGAGAAAGCAGTCTTTGGGAATCATTGCACATACTGCATAGAAAAGTAACCGCATTTTGTAATATTACTCATGCTGTTGCTTCAGTTTAACTTATGTCCTGAGGCATGATTCTGCTGTCTGGCATTTATCCCTCCTGAAATTATCATGCAAGTATAAATTGTAGACTATTTATGGGGGTGGGAAGGTTAAATTTGATTAACGGTAGTAGAGAAAAATAAAAGAAACTTGAAGCTGTATAATCTTAAAGAATATTAAAATCAGAATTGCATTTGTGTCAGATTTCCAAGATGGCTGGAGTTTTAATTACTTATGAGATCCAGCCAAAGGTTTTATAATGCAATGAAATTATGTTCACAGCATTATCTTGTTTAAATCTCTTTCTAATATAAAACTGATTAAGAGACAGACTGAAATTTAATCATTGGAAATATTTTAGAATAGTGGTGTCAATTAAGTTTTCATTATGATTCAAAGACAAATTCTTCCTTGTAATCTTATGCAATAAACTGTAATCAAAAAATATCCACATTGCTCCATCATTCTGCAATTACCAAATACTGTTTGGGCTGCAAACAAGGTTTATTATGGTCAGATGAAGCTTTTAGAATGTAATGAATTGTTGGTTAATTAATTTTATTCATAAAACGGTAATCTAGAAATTTTTGAATCTTGCTTTAGGAGCAGTTCTTCTAGCTTTATATAGAGCTCTCTAGGGCATCATATATTAGAGCCAAGGCAGAGATCTTTAGCATTTTAAAATGGTCTAGGCTGTGTAGATAAACAAGCCAGATTCATTTTAATCTATTTTGTACTGTACCAAAAAGTAATAATGCCAATCTCTACCACTTTATTATTTGCTACTGGAGCGTTATTAATTTGGGGTGTCAGAGGATGCAAGCTATTCAACTGTCTTTATCTCAAAAACCTGCTAATTAGCAGACAGTTATTAGAATCATTGTGTTCACTCAGCTGAAATACTGTTGGTGAGTCACTCTATATTTCAACTATAGCCATAATCATGAAAATAAGGTATGGCATTACAATGGTATGACTTTCTCCACAGGGGACAGGCAAATGTAAAGTTACAAGACTATGGCAGAACAGAACAAAATGGGAAGATCAAAAAATCATGGGATCTCAAATTTCCCATTTTCCTGATACATGGGTTTGGACTGCATTCAACTGAAAATATTTGCTCTGCTCAATCCCAGCTCCTCCTAGCCACTGCTCGCATCCTCACCATTTAATTTTCAGTTTTTCTGTCCTTGTTTCAGCAGCTTGTCTTCTGCATTTAAGTATATAGTAGTCTATATGCTTCCACTACATTCATCTTCTCTTCAGTAAATTTCATTTTGCTGTGCTCTGACTAGTGGCTTTCAGGCTTTCATTCCAGCTGTCATTAGAAAGGTAGCCAGAAATCCCAGAGCACTTTGCACTCCATTCTTACCTTTCTGTTTTCCAGTTTTAATGAGGCTTATTACTTTTGGAGATTCTACCCTCTTTCTTACTTGTCTTTCTGCCTTTGATTACTGCTTTACTGTCTTGCAGATCCTTTCTATTATAGCTGCTCCTAAAAGGTGTACCTACATCAATGTTGTAGTTTGTCAGGAGTGCACTTTTTGGGAAAAAATGATAATAACAAAAAAAAAATCTCCCAATTATTGCCACTTACAATGCTTTGGTTCACAGAGTGCACAAGCTGCGCTTCTTTCAAACAAGCCTAAATGAGGAGATTTGCTCCAAGACCATATTTAACATGTCCCGGCTAGTGAGACTAGACTGGAGAGAGTTCAGAGCATCCCCTACCCACCCAAATGCATGTAGGTTAGATGCTGCATTTTCAGAAGTGAGACAAACTCTACAAATTTACTCTTGTTGGGCCATACTACTTGGTAATGTAAACAGATCCTCAGGAGTTTCAAAGAGCCTTTGGCACTTTCCCCTTTCTTGATAAATCTCTCATCTATCTCTTCATGACTCACCACTGTGCAGAGTGGTCTGATGTTTCCACACTTAAAAGAGTGGAAATACAGGAAACTAAATTAATTTATGAAGGGAAAAGAAAGCGATTTTGGAAGTACTTGATCTCCAGTGGTAGTAAGACAAGGTGGCCCCTGCCCAGAGCTTGATGAATTCTACCACGTGTGTGGAACAACTCGGTTGGGACAGAGCAGCCTAGTCTATAATGCGAATGGTGGGTCTCTAGGTGGGAGTAGGGCTCCCTTTGCTGACTTTAGGCGGAGGTGTAAAGGAATTAAGCTTATTCACCTCCCTCTCCCAGTCCCTGGAGATCCTTCTACACAATCTTATTTAGAAGCCTACCAGAAAGTACCTAGGTACTGCACAGAATTGATAAAGCCTCATCCAAATGTAATTCTCACTACGTTTTCACCAGTTTGGGTAAGTGCCTCTTAAAATCAATCTAAAAACTTGCAGGAACTCTTTGGAGAGGGCTGAAGTTCACCAAGGTTGAAAATGCCTGAAGTTACAGTCTAGACAGCTTCAGCTAGATCCATTCGTCTCCAATTTCCATCAGCAGGGCCACAAAACTCGGGTATTGTTCCTAGTTCTAAGTAAGTTTTATACTAACAAATTGTTTGAAGTGTGTCCTTAGAAGAGCAATTTATATAACAACTTATGCGTAAGTGTACCATCCCTGGTACAGACCTGGTTACCTTGAGAAAGCAATTTTCTTGTGTTCAGATTGTTACCACTCTCTTATAAGCAAGTAGCAAAGAACTGCCTCAGAATATCATTTAGATGTATCTTCACGCATGAACTATGTTATTTTTCATGTTTTACTGCATAACCACCTCCTTTGTTACCTTCCCATTAAGTGATCAAGTAAATTCCAGAGCCCTTCCACCTCACAGTGCATAGGAAATGATTTCAGTTGAATATTAGGTAAAGAATGTCATACCTTATAAAGCAAATGAGTTTTTTTGATTCCTTCCCTTTCCTTGCTTTGTTTATCTTTGCTAAGCCAAGCTCTTCTTGTTTCTAAAGAGAATTTCTTATAAGTAGAGGTAAAAGATCCATTAACCCCAGCCAGTCTGGATGGTTAATTTGCACGTTTGCTATTTGTTTTAATAATTACAGTTACTTGAAATGCAGAAACCATTTCAAATCATGTACTGCTTTTAGTACAAAAATGAAAATGCTTATTATGCCATTAATATGAAACATGCAATCTGTGAACTGTAAACATGACATGGACTAATTTTTATTTGTTAAAACCTCAAACAGAGAGTATTTTGACCAGATATGTGTCTTCTGAATCTGGGCAAAAGCAATGAAGTGAAATCTTAATCCTATCCAAAACCTCATCTACAGATCTTTACTTTTCTCAAACATCAAACATGAGAGACTTAAAAAAAAAATTTTCCTAGGAGACTAATACTGCTGAGGGAAAAAGACATGGGATTCCTTCTACAAGTACAAAGGAAGTAACATCTCTCTTCAGTTCACTGGTAGTAATCTCAAACTCTCTTCAGTTTAGGTTCTCTCCTAATTTTTAACACCTGTGAAACTAAACGGCTGTTGGTGAGTACTCAGGTGAATCACACCCTAATGTTAAAAGATATCTGAGTCATTGCATACTCTCCATAGGGTGTCTGGTATGCACAGACCTGAACATATACAGAAATTCCTCCTTTTTTTTTTTTTAATCAGGCACCATTTGTTTAAAATGGTATTTGAAATGGTATTAATGGTATTTACGCTGTATTACAAAAATTTACAGATAAATAAAGATAAACGTTCTGGAGGACTTACGCCCTCAGAAGAAGAATGGTGCTCGCTATGATTCTCACCTGTTCCTAAAGGTAAGAGGGCAGCTGAGGGCTCTGAGCACACCAGCTTGTGCCTCACCTCCTCCAGTGCACCAAGGACCCAGCCGACGGCGCCGTCCCCTTCGCACACCAGCACTCGGAAGGAGGGGATTTTAGAGAACGTGTGAAACCTCCATTGAGAAACAAAGCAAAGGGGAAAAGAAATGTTACAATGTAGTACAGGAAAAGCGAAGCCTCTTAATATGCTATTTAAGATAGCACATTATTATTGGATGCCGCTGCCCGCCCCCCCAATCAGTTTCAGGATCAACTTCAACAGAGTGAATGGCAAAATAGGAGCTTCTAGATAAAGATGTTTAAAAAGACTGAAAACCACAGACCATAAAACACAGACTAATACCAAGCCCCCAAAATCCCGCAGTCCAAGACTCAATTCTGCAATCCTCTTTTGTAGCACTTCTGCACCTGCTCAAGGTGAGACGCACACCTGGAATGGGAGGCAAGGGTGGCAGCGCGCAGTAAGGAGTGCAGTCTGGGAAAGCTTCGGAGAATAGTTGAAGGAAAAGAGTGAATGGGCTCGGAAGATAAGCAGCAACGTCGGGTGAAAAACAGCAGAAGAGAAGATAAGAGAAAGGCGAGATGAGAGCAGAGAAGAATGGATGTGGCTAACCACAGAACATGAGAAGGAGATGTGGAGAGCTCAGCACTATTCACAGACGTGTACACAGCACAGCTGTACCGGGGAAAGGAACGGGCCTGGCCGGGAAAGCGCGGGCAAATACGAGACATGAATAAAAGAAGCGGGAGGATCTAGTTCTTTACATTTCACAAGCAGCGCCTGCTAGTGAACGGCCTGTTGTGCCCTTGGCCAAGAGGGTGGCTGTTGGGAAAGCTCGGGCCGGCTGGAGCTGTGCCGGCTGAAGTCCGCTCGGAGCGCGGAGCAGCCTGAGCAGAGCCTCCAGTCTTGTCCAAATCTCAAGCTACTACAGCTAGGGGCAACTCCATGGTCCTCGTCAGATGGACAAACCTTGCTGCGCTCGTCCTGTGACCCTGCTAGAGCTGTGGAGCTGCAGGAGACTCGTGACGGCCTCTCACTAATGAATCTGCCTCTCGGCTTGTGTTGCTTGCCCAGGCTGCATTGCCGTGCTAGCCAGAGCCGAGAGCTTTCTTTTGGCCCATACTGCACCTTTCTATGAAAGACAACATATATTTGCCCTAAGTTTGTGGCTGTGCTTGCAGGACAACCCCACAGCACTTTAATTTTCTATTAGTGAACTCTGGCACTGCTACAGCAGTCTGGTCATGGCTACTTCAATGTCAGGTGAATTTTGCAATTCACCTGAGAAGCTGTGTACTTCCTTGGGTAATTGGCATTTTGAGAGCTTTACAGAGAAGGCAGTGGAGGCATTGTATCATTATTAAAATAAAGACAATGCTTTTGGGATTCCAGCATCTGGTATAATTTACATTTGGACCTCTGGTCTTTACTTCAGAAGTGCAATTTTTAATAATCTTTTTTATTAATCATGTATATAATGTTTTCCTTGTTTTTCAACATACTAGCTGAACTACCACATTAATTATGCACCGTTAGGGATTTTTGCTGTTTGGTGCATTTTGAATGCCCTTCAGAGAGAGGGAGGTTTGCAAGTGTGAAGTCTGACAAGGTTTCTTTGAGGGAATCAGCAATTCCCCCTCTTACTTTTACAATTGCTTATATTAAGTTGAATGCTCTCTTTGGTGCAAATGAACTAAATACCTCTGGAATAACAGAAAATGAGTCATTTTTTACAAAATAAAAATGTTACCAGGACCTGGGCAAAACACAATCCTTGGCTTAAATGCTTGCATTTTGGCCAATACTAATGGGTCTTTAATACAAATACGCCACGTTCAAAATTGGATGTGCTCATACAAACACTCGACATGCAAAGTGGCCTTTGGAACTGGTGTTCCACCAAATGAAAACTCCTACCTTCCTGTTGCAGCATGACCGTTTGGTGGGTCTGGGCCGTGGCACTGGAGAGATTGCTCTTCTGGTCACGTTATTTTGCTGCAGGAAGAAATAAAAGGTAGCCCTGAGATGAATTCCTCCCCCCTGCCTTTACCCCCCCATTTTCCATGCATTTTAAACGCTGCTGAAACATTCCCTTGGGGACTGCAGTCCTAAAAAAAAAAAAAAGAGGATATTGACCTTTTCAGTGTGTTTTAAACTGCCTTTTACTTAGGTGTCTGTCAAGGGAGACCTTGGAGAGAAATCATATTCTTCACAATCTGCACCAAGATCTGATGGTAGCATTTTTATTCAAGTTAGGAAGCCTATCTCTACTTAACTTTCACCAAACTCCTCTAGTTTAATAAATCTCCATTAGTTTTGCATTAATTATTCCTGAACCTGAGATCTTCTTGGGAGGTGGCAATGGTATGAGGGAATACAAAATAGTTTTGTAAGAGAACTTGTCAGAGGAAAATTTTGGCAGTAATTTGAGTAAATTATGGCAAAAATATCAATGGACTCTTCAAATATTTTCTAGAGGGATGTTATTTTTCTTCATAACATAAGCGCTCATCATTTGCTCCTGAAATTAATAGCTCTGTTTTTATTTTTAGCGTTCATAATTAGGGATTAATTTGCTCTCTTAATGCTTAACATTTCCAATTCTGCAATCATTCTCTTTTGAGCAAGTACTCTAAATCTCTGTGAGAAAAAATCATGACAATTAAGTACATTTGAAGTGTTACTACATTATCTGGGTGATTTATTTTTATGTTCACGCTGGGCACAGTCCCATCCATGCTGAAGTCGCTGTCAGACATAGATGACACAACAGGAATTCCAATAAAGGTTTCCATGCAACGTCACTGTGGAGGTCTAACCCTGACAAGATCCTACACAAAACTCTTCTTTCTGCTTTCAAATATAACTTCTGCCACATATCTCAAGAATTGTTCTAAATTGCCCCATGATTTCTTGTTTTTGTTTCCCTCTGCTTCTATTATTTCTCCGCTTGTCGGTCCTTAATGGCTCCTCGGGACAAGGACTACTGCATCGTTGAATGCCTGTAACGCACCCTTCCCATCATGGGCACAACCACAAAGAAACCTCATGTTGGAAGACTTTCAGCCATCGGTTTTATCTAGCCTGTAGAGAACTTGCTAAAGTGTAGTGGTAGTAGCTGTGGCTGGGAAGTTAGTAAGTGCATATCAACACAACAGCGGCATCGTTGATCTCTATTTTGAATGCCATCTTTCATCAACAAATAATATGATGATTTGTGAAAAAGGCATACATGAAACAAATTCTTTTCTATTCATCTAGGTGTGGTGCCTAGTTTTCCAGAAACTAGCCTTCAGAACAGCCTGTCATCCAGTCAGCTGTCTAGGAACATTTTCTAGTGTTACGGCATGTGCAACCAGTGACATGATAAAGCTTGGTTTCTCTTTAATACCTCTTTGACCTATTGATGCATCTAGGACATAGATGACAGGCTTGAACCACTTCTGCTTTCTCCCTGTAAAGGTAAAAAACATGTTCTTTTTATGAGATTGGTTATAGAACAGGATGTCCTGAAGACTTGCTCGCAGAGGACCAATTCACAGGAGAAGACATCAGGGCGAGAAATGCATAATGCACTTGCCACTTCTGTCTGTGATTTCCTAGGAAAGCCCCAGCTCTCTCAGGTCCCTTGTGCTGGAAGGCTGGGTGCCGGAGCGGTGTCCTCTTAACAGCAGAGACCCAGCTCTGTCTGAGCAATGTGTCATCCCTGGAAGAAGCAGGTCTTGCACGTCTCCTCGCCGTCTAGCAGAGCCCTGCGGAGGGAAGGGGGAACCAGAGGAGGCTGGGAGGTGCAGTGGACATGATTTTTGCTCCAGAAAGGCTGACACCTTTGAGTGCTCAGCACTCCCCTGCATCCTCAGGCGGCTGAAACATGCTTGTGGCTGCTACAGGGGAGACAGCCTGCACTGGGGCTGGTTGAAGGTGTTTATAACTGAAAGCCTCTCTGCCGTATTTATACAGGATTTCTCAAGCTGTACTTTGGAAATTGCTCTTACAGGGTTTTGGAGGATTTGCTAGCAGACATTTTCAAAGGATGTGCAGGCCCTGGACTAAACATTCCACACATATTCATGTGCAATTTCAGAGAGAAGTCTTGCTGGCATTGGTAATCCCCACTAGACATGTAGTCTACAGGGTCCCAGAGCATAGGCCTGCAGAGAGGTATTTACTTACACCACCTTTAACCGAGAGGCTGATCTTTGGCCCGTCTAAGCCTGTGATAAAACTGTCCCTTTGCAGAAATGCTGGGAAACAGAAGAAACCTAGTATTTGGGGAAGGAAAGCAAACTGCTATGCACTTTTGTATTGTAGTACCGTTTCCAGGAAGTGTTTTGAACACTTTAGTGCAATAAATAAAAGAAGTAGAACTAATAGGTTGCCTTGCACCTTTATTATGAAGAGGGAAATAATCAGTAGATCCCATACTCCAGGAGGCTGAACACATCAGATATCAGCCTGACATAATGAAATCTCTGCTGTGGACTGCACAAGAACCACTCTGTAACTGCCAGCTGTCTCAGGTAGGAGTGCCTTCTGCAAGGAGAGCATTTCAGGGGAATGAGTTCCTCATCTTTCAAGGAATTACACTGTGTAACCGACGCATTTGTTCCTCACTGTAATATTATTGTACAGTTTTCCATACCAGTTATTTTCTGTCTTTAGATTAGGCTTTTATTTGTATGTTAGTGGCCTGCATTTAATGTCTTTTCTGTGGCTGGGTAAGAAATGTACCTCTAGCTTTCCTAATGCAGCCAATTTGCTTCTCAGGTTTCAGATCAAATGCTCTCGCTGTAGGGCTGAAACTCATCTAAATTATTAATAGAAAGTTTTTACAGTAAGGAAATTGTCATAATTTAAGTATCGGGAATAGTACGTGTAAATTTGCAAGCTTTATGGTAGAAAATATCTTCCTCATAATCAGGATGTGGCTATACATGCAAAGATAAATGAGTCGCCCAGCAAAAACCTCTGCTATTTTTCTAGGCAAACAATACAATACAGCAGTCAAATGGAAATTCATTTGTTAAATAGAATTCAGAGCAGGTTGCTTTAGCTGCTAGGGGGGTTATGCTGACAAGGATCAAGATGGGTAGTTTATCTGCAGTTTGTATTCTAATTTGTCTAAATTCCTGAATAATTCTAATGTGATTCAGATGTGTAAGGCAATTAAATGTGAAGTTCCACAGCCAGATAGCACAGTCTGTGTATCATCAATAGGTTTAAAATGAGCCCTAAAGCCTTTGTAAGATTTGGGGTTTGGAATGTCCCTAGGATGGCTAGAGGCAGGAATTGAATTTACTGTAAATAAACTGTGGCATGAAAACTTCCACTAGTGCCCAGAGAGGACAGAAAATGCTGATGAATGTCGACGTGATAACATTTGAATGCAGTGGGTAACTCCTGCCTGACATGCATAGGGCTGGAGCAGAGAAAAATTGATTAATTCAGCCAGCACAGTGAGGAAGAAGCCTGACTGACACCAACATTAATTAGGAAAAATTTTGAGAGGTAAGTCAAGTTATGCTATATGTTTTTTTCATCTTTGTTCTACGTTTCTGAGGAGCTGCTGCCCTGGTGCCTGCTCTGCAAATGTGGGGCTGTGACATGAGGAGACATGATTTTCTCAGGTCTGCCCTGTAAGCCTGTGGGAAAACTCAGAACTGATCTTCTGATTTCCAGGCTCTATTGCCTGGAAAACAAGCACCAGGCTCAGCAATAATAATGGTAAACCTAACCGTGGCCTGGATCCTGAGGGTCTGGAAGGTCCCCAGGTTTGGTTGCTGTTTTCTCCCTCGTTCTCTGCTATGTCTCACTTCATTCTGTTGTTCGTCGCTGTACAATTCTAGGCTAGGATTGTATACCCCAAGACACGAAATGTAAACATGCCTCTTTCTCTCTTGTGCTCTTGCCTTCCCCTCCACCCCCCAAGTATTCACAGCTGTGCAGTCCCTTGCAGTATGCATACCACAAATGTCAAAACCTGCCCGGACAGCCCATGGTACCCTTATCACTGATGTAATGAGGAAATGTTGCTGTGTGGAGTACAACAAACGCTACAGCATCTGTATGGCAACCGAGAGCCTTAAAGGAATCATCCTATGTTTGTGCTGGTGTAAATGTGATCGAAATCTGACTGTCACCAGCCTCTGAAAGAGCTACTGAAAAAGAGACTTTACTTGTTGCCATCTGTCAGCAATATTACACTAACGAGGCTTCTTCTAGGCTCTTGCTAGTTAGCCACCTGCTGAGGAGAGTGAGCGTGCTCTGCAGTGAAGTGGGTGCCTCTGGGAAGTCTTTCTCAGGTGGTCGGTACTTCCTCGTTGCCTCCTGTCGTGGTTTAACTCCAACCAGCAATCAAGCGCCACGCAGCTGCTCACTCCTCCCACACCCAGTTAGCTCCAGAGCAGTGATCCCCCCAGGCCCACTCCCCCCAGTTTATATACTGGGTGTAATGTTACATGGTATGGAATACCCCTTTGGCCAGTTTGGGTCAGCTGTCCTGGCTGTGTCCCCTCCCAACTTCTTGTGCCCCTCCAGCCTTCTTGCTGGCTGGGCATGAGAAGCTGAAAAATCCTCGACTTGGTCTAAACGCTACTTAGCAACAACTAAAAACATCAGTGAGTTATCAACTTTATTCTCATACTAAATCCAAAACACAGCATTATACCAGCTACCAGAAAGAAAATTAACTCTATCCCAGCTGAAACCAGGGCATCTTGTTAATAGCTGTACCAGTCCAAAGAACTCTCTGAGCAGTGCTGCCTCTTTGAAGCCTTCCCTTTTTTTTCCCCCAGGAAGAGCTATTTCTTTCAACAGTTGTGTGAAGCATTATCCACTCAGCAGGAGAATAGGAAAAGATTCAAAGCAATCCCTAAGTATCAAAGTCTAGCTAGTGTGGATGGCACTAATGGAAGATGGTGCAGATATGTCAAGGTAGTTTGTGGCAAGGGTGGTGCCTTTTTTTAATAGATATTTTGCATGGATTGATAAATAGCTTTGGCTTGCAAGCAAGTATAAATATAAACTGAAGAGTGTTAAGAAACGTGATACATGCGATGTCAGTGCCTGTAGAAACATGAGGTGGAGCCCAACTGCTCTGTAGTAGTTTCTGAATACTGTACGCTGAGACGTTTGCTCTGTTTCAGTTTAAGAGGGCTTTGTAAGGAGAAAGGACTGGCAAGAGAAAGGGAGGACCCGCACTAATGGACTTTCTGCTGATACTGGGGGGCAGTCTAAAGTGAATGCCAGATCCCCTGGCTCTGAGGAGCTCTGGCTTTCATCTTCAGCTAAGCCTGGAGGACTGGAAGGATGATGGCTGGGATCACAGAGGCTGGAGAGGTTTCCACAAAGGCTCTCTAGAGGCAGGGAAGTTTCTTGGGGACACTGGAGTGAAGTGTAGGCAGCCACATGCATGTCAAAAGAAATCATTCTAGCTGAGGTGGGGCAGCAAGAGAGGTGAACACCCATGTAGCTGAATAACTGCCGTTTTCAGACTTAAACAAGGTACTTGGCCTCGGAACGCTGAAAGCCCACCATGGTCATTCTTCATTGTAGAGAAATGAAGGGGGCTATTTGAACTTCATCCAACGTGTAAGGTATGCGTAGCTGTGCCATGAAGTATTGTAGCCCAGGGACTGGCCTATGAATAGGAAATTTTAGATTTCACATCCAAAGGGAAAAAAAGCTAAGGATAGGAAAACATGATATTTGGTAAAGCTGGGCAGGTAATGCAATATGCATGGCCTATGCAATTACAATCAAGAGACTATTATGTCAAGTACTGTATAATCAAGTAATAAGAGACAATCTATCCTTCATAAGCTTATAGGATAAAAAGGTAGAAGAGTCATCCTAACTTTTTATAAGGATAAAATACAAATGTTGGACAAATGAAGTATTTGGCAGGGCTTGGGATCTGTGTGTGTATTTTCATGAATTGCAAGTTAGGCTGTTTGAGGGGAAGCTTTCTCTCTAAACACTTTCTCTCTAAACAAAGCACAAATTTAAAACTCAAAAGAGAATAGTCTCAGAAGTGAGAGACAAGTGGAGTTACGAGGAGCTCAAGCAAGAAATCAAGTTTAATTGGTGCCGTCTAGAGTGCCAAAAAGTGCATTTCATCTTCATCATCAACAGAGAATGAAAGAAAAGTAAAAGGCAGTCTAAACCTATTTTAAATAAAATACTTGTTCGGGGTCTTTGCGAAGCGTGACTTCACTGGATTTGTTGTGTTTCCACACCTTGGCTTTCTGGGCTCTGAGATCTCAGTAATGAGCTGTTTACTGACATTCTTTTCAATTAGACCATTTCTCCTTGAGTAACAAATGTTCTTCTGTTAAACTGGTTTAGTCTCAGGATTGTTTTTCCCTACTGACACAAGTCAGGTCATTGTAGGCGGGACTGACAGCTATAGCAAAAACCCCATTTCACTGTAGCTTGCAAAACATGATTTTTTTCTCTTTAAAATGAGGGGGGGGAAAGCCAGAATGAGAATAAAAGAAAATAGTCTGTGTTGCTAAAAGCCTTTCCCTGGGATTTTTTCATAATGTGCCCTAAAGATCAGGGGAATACAGTAAAAGTTGTGACTACAATGTTTTACTGCATTTTGTGCTGACACAGCCATCATCCTTGCTCTGTCTCCATTCCCTTATCTATCCTGCAGCTGGTCAGGAAAATTCAAGCTGGTCCAAAATAGCAAGATGCAAGTTCTCAGCTCAGGTACATATTTTCTCTGGGCAGCTCTGCTGTGTGTATTCTTTGGGCAAAATATGAAAAAAAATCTGTTTTATTGTACATGAGCAGTAAAGTCCTAGAAATGATTTGGCATTTTAATAGTTTTGATGTACAGATTAATTTTTGAATTTTCTTTCTTCCAGTTTCAAGTCTTCCCTTCCTCACCTTCAGGCTATTGTGGATTCTGAAAGAACAGGTAAGTGGGGATGAATCAGAAAATGATGATGATTCAGTTCCTGTGCAAAGACTGGGCTTGAGAACTCAAACTTTCATTCTTTATCTATTTCTCAAGTTATACATAAACACGAGGCTAAAATCCTTAAAATCTGCTAAAAATACCTAACTCCTCACTACCTCGCTGGGATTAGGCATTTTATCTTAGTGTAACTCTCTGGGCTTTGGGGATAAGAGCATTTCCCTCACCTGTGGAGGATAAAGACTGTGAGGTGCTGAAGGTCCATTGAAATAAATTGTCAAATTACAGTCAAGTGACTCATAAACCTTGATTTATCTCCCTGCCAAAAAATAATCGCACAGAGTCAACACATAATTTCTCAGTTAGAAGTGCAGCTACTGTTGTCCCTACCTCCTCAGGTCGGTGGCAGAGTAGCTTCCTTGAGGTGAGAGGTTGCATGCTGTCTGGAGATTCCTCCTCATACCACCCTAGGCGAATGGTGTCCAGACTAAGAGGCTTTCTACTGTAGGAAAAAAGCTAAATGAGGGCTTGACTGGGAGCCCACTGAAATTCATAACCTTTATGTGCTGAGAATACTTTTTACTCCTTGTGATCTGTTTTACGATGTCAGATGTGAAGAACTGGAATTGGAAAGTATGCTGACTGACATTGACATTACAAAATTAATTAATCTGGGACTTGCTGTTTCTCTTCTTCTAAATCATAGAGCTGTCACTGCTCAGCTAGGTATAGTAAATATTGCTGTGGCTCTGCAGCTCATACGTGTGTCTGCTCTGATTCATAAATTACAAAGAAAATATCTAGATGGGTGGATAAATTTAAATATGACTTCATTAGAGCTGACTTCAAAAATAAGAACCTTTGTCTGAATAATCACATTTAGAGTATTAATGTATATATGTCAGTGATGGGCATGCTGCTGAGAAGGCATTTAACTCTCATCAGGGATCTTTTCCAATGGTTTCATCTTGTATCAATCACAGTTTTGGCCCTGCAGATAAAGACATTCTCCCTACTCTGGGATGTAGTAACTGTCGGCGGGGATGATCCTTGCCCCAGCAAAGGAGGGAGAGGGTGGGAGGGACCTGGTCACTTGCCATAGGTGTAGGATGTGGGGCCATCGGCAGCCCTGAGGAGCTCCCATCTGGCAGAAAGCAGAGTGCGCTTCTCTGTGGCATGGGTGCTGCAGAAACCTGGAGAAGAGAAAGCTCAGGGGGCTCTGAACAGCAGCCTTCCAAAACCTGCGAGGGGGTTATCAGGAGGACAGAGCTAAGGTCTTCATGAGTGGTGCCTTAAACAGCAAGCTGGTGTCTAAGCAGATCTTGTGGGGTAAAAAGCTCTCTGGGGACCACTGATGGATGGTCACCAACTAAGACTTCTGCCCACCTCTGTTGCAGATGGACACTTCACTCCTGGATCTCTCTGGGACTCTGACCTGTACAGCTAGCTGCAATTTATGTCACACTTTTCAAGACTTTAGGAAACTTTGACCTAGTGTTATAGGGCAGTAAAGATGACATTAGGATTCTGTTTCCCTTGTGATTCCTAGAAAGGCTAGAATTCTTATCTGCTCTGTCCTACTAATCAGAAGTTTGTGGGGATTTGGCTTTGTGGTTATTTGGAGATGTTTCATAAGACAAGTTACTTTAGAACGTAAGACTTTATAAGGTAAAATTTTAATAAATTTGTTTGCACTTTGAAACCTAAATCGAAGACCTGTTTGTTAAAATTGCTTTAGTGTGGGGAAATGTCATTTTAACTCTTTTGAGGCAGTTAAGAGGTTATGGGCTTTTGTAGTTAAAGCTCAACATCAGCGTAGCTTGTCATGAAAATGGTCAGTAGCTAATAATTAGAGACAGAATATATATACACTTAACTACTGTTGTAAAGGATTAGAGTATATTGCTCATACTTAGGCAAATTCTCATGGCACAGAGTCGATCCATAGATAATGGTAGATCCTCTCCAGTCACATCATATAGGACTTTGTTCAGCAGAGCACTTAAGTACACACTCCTGAGGTCAAGTTTCTCCTCAAGCACTTACTACTTCGTTTAGAAAGCACATATGGAGGAATTAAAATAGACTGAGAAGTGATAATTGTGGCTTTGTAAGGGAGACAGCCCTTGGATCCGAGTGTTATAAAAGATCCTGCACTGGAAGTGGCAAAGAATTGCAACAGAAGCTTTAGGCACGATTTGCCCTTAGTGAAGCCACGTTGGCTGTCACCAATCCCCTCCTTATTTTCCATGAGCCCTAGCATAGTTTCTAGGAGGATCTGCTCCATGATCTTGCCAGGCACACAGGTGAGACTGACTGGCCCGCAGTTCCCCAGGTGTCCTGGTTTCAACTTGGATAGAGTTAATTGTCTTCCTGGTAGCTGGTATAGTGCTGCGTTTTGGATTTGTTATGAGAACAATGTTGATAACACACTGATGTTTTCAGCTGTTGCTAAGTAGTGGTTATACCAAGTCAAGGATTTTCCAGCTTCTCATGCAAGCAAGAAGGCTGGAGGGGCACAAGAAGTTGGGAGGGGACACAGCCAGGACAGCTGACCCAAACTGGCCTAAGGGGTATTCCATACCATGTAACATTACACCCAGTATATAAACTGGGGCGAGTTGGCCTGGGGGGAATCACCGCTCAGGAACGAACTGGGCATCGGTCGGCGGGTGGTGAGCAATTGCATCGTGCATCACTTGTATGTTCCAGTCCTTTTATTATTATTATTGTAATTTTATTATTGTTGTTATTATCTTTATTAGTTTCTTCCTTTCTGTTCTATTAAACTGTTTTTATCTCAACCCACGAGTTTTACTTTTTTTCCCGATTCTCTCCCCCATGCCACTGAGTGTGGGGGGTGAGTGAGCACTTTTGTGGTGCTTAGCTGCTGGCTGGGGTTAAACCACGACACCAGGTCTTCCTTTTTTCCCTTTTTAAAAGTGGGGGTTATGTTTCCCCTTTTCCACTCAGTGGGAACTGACTCCCCTTTCCTTGAGTCCCTCCCTTCTACTGCATTTTTGCACAGTGGGTTTGAACAACTTAGTGTTCATATTAAAATATTCTGGTGTTCAGCAGTAGAAAGTTGAGGAAGGCGTTCCTTGAAAAGAATTAGAAACTGCTAGAGTCTGAAGGGAGTGTCTTCCAAGGAAAAACTGAGAGGAGTACATCTGCACAATTTAAGCAATATTTAAAGAGAGATATCATAATAGTCTGTAAGGATTACAAGGTTGTAAACATGAATGGGGGATAAGAATTTTATAGGAAAGTCCAAAGGATGTCAATTAGTATTTTAAAATTAAACAAGGGGAAATTAATCTAAGTGGCTGTATAATCATGGTTTGTGATGGATGTTGGAGTGGAAATTCTTTTTAATTAAAAGCGCTGGAAGGGGAAAGGATTAGTCTGATAAATTTTCTAGGTTGGGAGAAGAAACTAGAAACTGTTGAATTGAAAACTACCTATTTTGTGGCTTGCCATGATTTAAACTTAGAAATCTTACCTATTTCTAGACTTTATAAAAAGCTTAAAAGAAAGTGATATGTGTTATTCAAAATTATTGAGACTTTGCACTTTTTTTTTAGCCTTAATTTGGAAAGAGAAAACTATTTTCACATGTCAAAAAATGCATTTGCTTTTCATGATTTCATAATACATATGCACTGTTGTTCCTAGTGAATTGTGTCCTGTTTCCCTGGTACCTTTTTTGTATTCTTAACTGTTTTAATATGTGATTTGATATGCCTCACTCTGATCTCTTTTAGCCCCCTTTGTTTTCCCCTGATCAGTGTTCTGTGTCATGTACATTTTACTTTCAGTTTTCATTCATTAAAATGACATTTCTCATCTTCTGCTTCACTGCACTGTTGAGGACTTGTCACTTCTTTTCCTCACTCTTTCTGTTCTTACTCATGGCAAATGAAATCATTAATCAAAGCAAAAATCCTGCTATAGGTACCTACAAACTCTGCATACAGAATTTGACTACTGCAGATGTCACTTGGAAAAGTGAGGGTTTCTGGCAACATGGAGACACCTTGGCATTTTTATCATGCTTAAGAGAAAATTGGGTGTTTATGTCCTTGGGAAAAGGTATTTCGAGGCAAATTCTCAGCCACTGGAGTGGAGGGGTCTGCGGCACTTTTCTTTGGCTGAAGATCTGTTGTTTTGCATTTCTGGAGTCACTTGTCATTAAATGAACATAAGAGAACAGTCAAGTTCATCAAACCACACCTGCTTGAATGAAAAATGGAAGCTAGCTGTTGCGAGGACAATGTTTTCGATGCTGCTTTCCAATACAAATGTCCCACAGAAGGTAAGTGCTCTGAGGAACACTGCAGTAGACAGGTCTACCACACATTTCACCTGGATCAAAGCGTATCTTCTCCTTCTGAACAAGAGATTATTAATTTGCTCTCATACCCTCTACTACTTTGTTTATTTTTAACCAGGTTCAATCTCCCAAAAACTCAGTGACTATTAAATCTGTATTTGGGCCAAACAGGTTGTCTGGTGGCACAACAGAGCCCTCCTAAAGTCACAGCACACCACAGTGAGTCTGGAGAGACCAAGTGAAGAAAAGTGGGTAGCTGGTTTTAAATATCTCTGACGACATACTCCAAAAATCTTCTCCATGATTTTCTCCCAGTGTGAAAACTGAAGGTAAGCAAAAAATTAAGACACCACCACAAAGAAAATTTAAATCTACTGTGAAAATAGCTAGTATCTTTCTAGTCTTATGCCTCAGGTCCCTGACTGTGGTTGTCTCAAGAAATCTAACTGAATGCAGGAAAAAAAAAAAAAAAAAAAAAGAGAAAAAAAAGAGGGGGGAGGAAAGCCATTATTGTAATCTTTAAAAGTTCTTTTTGTTTAGAAAAAGTAAACGAAACCATAGTTACACCCATAAATCTGAGAAAATTTAGGTGAATTATTTAAACTTTTTTTTCTTATGTTCACAGAATATTTGCAAACTTACTGTTGTTTTTCTGATTAAGGAGAAATTAAAAGCAACACATTAAAGCTGAAGAACTTTTCTAGCCATTTTGATTGATTCAGTTGAAATGTGTTACAGAGTTACATATTGTTCCATAACAGAATTTGTTAGAGAAAAATGTTACAAGTTTATAGGCTATTTTACCAGGAAAACCCAGTACTAATTGGCTGAAAAGACTGGTTTCAATCTACATATTAGTGCACATAAACTGGGAAAAAGAATCAAGTGAAGCACAGAAGCAGACTTTGAAACTGCAGTAGTATGAAAGAATATAATAGAACAGGATATTAAATAATCAGATATATAATATCTAGCAGAAATTTAATTTTGTGTAGTTGCCAAAATAGCAGTTTAGTGACAAAGAATGAACAATATTATAAAAGGATTAGTCTGATACTGTGTTCCAGTTCATAAATGTCACAATTCGTTGTTTCATAGCTTACATATTTTCTTAGGTGACATAGATAACAGTTAATTTTCACCTCTTGCATACAAATCCTTGTATTCATTGACCAGAGAAATTAATGTCTTGCCTTGGAGGCTAAGTTTTATATGCCTGAATGAGTTAACAGTGTGGTTTTTTCACATTTGTTTTCTATCTTAGTATTTCAAAGGGTAAATAACAGCTTTTCTCAATCTTCAAGTCTCTTTACTGCAGGTCAGATTCTGCCATGAGAGGCAGTTGGCCTTTGGAAACTTTATTCTATGCCGTTTTTATAGACTTCATGGAATTATTTGTGGCATGACCTGCCACTCACACTCACTGTGAGCAAGTATGGGAGCATAAAATCACAAGGTGTGTTACAGCTTTTGTACTGAAATAAGCCTCACTTTAAAGTTACGTTGTGCCTTAACTGTGTGATATTATTAGCTACCATTGTTCTCCACAGTGCTGCTACACATCTCAGAGGAACTGTAGGGACTTGATGCCAGATCTTCCAAACAGCACAGCAAGTACTTGCACACATCAATAATGGTCAAATTTTTATATTATCCATGAAGAATATGGAGAGCAGTGGGAATTGTCGATGCCAAATGCATTGAATCTGTGGCTTCATGACTTACTTAAGATACTTATGTAGGAAATGAGCAGTTCTATAGTCCTGGTACATGGTTACCTGCCAGGTGTCTGCTTTCAGAGAATCAGCAGAAAATATGTATTTTCTTAATAGGTATCGAATGGTAGGTCATTACTTTAGCTTTATAAGAAACTAGTTTAGATTTCCACAGTGATCTCACTGATTACTACTGCATACGGCAATAAGTAAGGTCTTTCCCCATACATGAGCTGGTAAGAGTCAGTATTTCAAGTACAGGATATGTGTTCCATGAACACGACTTAAAAGAATTCTCAAATATATATTGCTGTATTCTGCCTCTTACCAAGCAGCAATACTGAGCCAGGAAGGAAATCTACAGGATTTCCCTTTGTCTCTTTTTTGTTTTTCTCCTCTTCTCCTTTTGCTTTTTCCCTTCTGCTGCTGTCCAAGTTGTACACTCCTTAACGGTGAAATGGTGAGAAACAGAAAACTCAATGGAGGAAATGCAAAAAGTACAGGTAAAACTAGGGTTTCTCAGACCTAGGGGTGAAATTCCCATAGGCTACAGAAGGCTAGACTTTTAGAAAAAAGTCTTTGTTAGAAATATCAAGCTAGACACGAAAAAAGGCAACTGTGGAAGGTAACAGTCCTGAAGACCTAAAAGATTGTGGCAAGTATGTGTATAATGGAGGAGGAGCTCAAGTCACAAGTTTTCAATTTTCTTTTCAGTGTGCAGAGCCCCACCTAGTGAAATCAAGCCTGTTGATAGACAGTTTGTTTTCCTTGTTTACTTTTCACAGACTGATGGGAAGCTGTCCTTCCACACCCAGGGGCTGCAGACCGAGAACCAGTGCTCTGGAGCTTACAGAGAGACTCCTTTAGAAAGCAATCTAAACCAGGAGCCTTACTCATTAACTTCTGCTGGACTGATGCCACCCAGAGCAATCCCATGTTCTATTGTCCAGGGTATGTTTTAATGAAGGAAAAAAACACCACCCCAAAATATCTCCACTGGTGTCTTTTATTAAGTAATGCAAAATACAGTATTAATTATGACACTGCATGCATTTTAGACAATATAAATGCAAGCCTACAGAAAATGTGACAAAGAAACCCTCAATTACTTTTGAGGTAGTATACAAGGTAAAATAGGAAAGCAGAAACACAGTGGATTAAAAGAACAAAATATTAGTATCACTTTGTGCATACATTAGTCACTCATAAATACATTTGTATGAAATAACTTAAGATACAATTCCATTCTTTTTAAAAAATATACTTCTTCAAATTCACCATTCTTGTTTGTTTTGTTTTCACATGACATTTTATGGTATTTTATCAGGTGGATTTATTTTTTATCACTGCCATCATGATTTTACCCTTTTCCTCCAAGAGTTTAGGCACAGATGGCCTCATGCACAAAAATAAATAAGAAACCTGCTTGAAGGGAAAAGAATTCTGCTCAAATAGCTTAGGATAGTCTAATAAATATCATTTTGTTTATAAAAATATTTCAGGTTTATAAAAGAGGGGAGGGGACTGTCTCCCACGTGGAAAGGGTGTTAAGTGAAAAGTGCTGTATAACATTTTTGAAGAGATTTTGTTTTAAACATATAGTACCATTATGAATATATATTTTATAATAATCCTGTTTCTTAGAACCTTACTGTTCACTAGAAGTATCAAATGCTGTTTGCTTCCTTTTGTTTGTTGTCTTATTGCCGTTTTGGAAGATGCCTAGTTCAGAAGGGTTCCGTATAATTGTGCTTTTGTAAGGCTGTCCTTCCGACTCAAACCAGTACTCCCAGTCCGTTGAAACTGCTGCTGTTTGCTGTGAATACCCGAATGGCTTCCTTGCTCCATGGAAGACTGGTGGATTTCTGAAGCCTCCATTGAACTCTGATTGAGGGACTCCGCTGAGCTGTTGGGGCTCACGTCCACGTATTCTCTTTTCAATACCGGGCTATTTTCGATGTTTTTGCTACTGCATAACTGGACGGTGATCCTTTCATTTTTTTGGTCTCTTGATTCTTTTGTTTTGTAAGCGGGCAATTTGTCCTGTTTACAGCTAGTGCTGATGTCAATATTCAGGCCACTGTCTGTTCTCAGGAAGCAAGAATCCACAAGTCTGGTTTGGCAGATATCGTCTCCCTCCGAGCAGCTATCTGCTTTGTAACTAGCATAGATGGGGCTTGTTCGACTGTCTCCCTTCTTAATAGGGCTGCTGTAGTACTGCTCTGAAAAACTACAGGGCGACAGCCTGCCAGCGTTCCTGTAAGAGTACGCACCAATGTCCTCCACGCTCAATTGCCTCCATCGCCCAGGCAAGTCTTCTTCTGAGAGGTGGGTGCTCCTGCACTCGTTCCTCATTTTCTGATTCGCTAAAGCCTGCTGCGGTGTTATGGCTGAGAAATGAAAAGGTTCGTTTGCATACGGAGGCAGAGTCCTAGTAAAAGTGGGGGAGTTCTCGTTGTCATCGGCAAGCTCCATGTGCTGCGCAGGTTTGGACTTGGCAAACCTAGGGCTTCCCTGATGCTCATAACCTGCAGGTGACTTTCTTTCAAACAGTTCGTCTCGGTTGCTCATGTAGATCGCTTGCTGAGAGGCTGTCAGAGTGTTGGCTTGGGCGTTCTCCTTCTCCTCAGATGTGACGCTGAAGCTGGAGTAGGAGCTGGAGGTCGGCAGGGAGGTAATGTACTCTGGGAAGGCTTCGTGAGAGAAGCTGGAATGGAAACCGTCTTCTTCGACGGTGCTGTCCGTGGAGTTCTGGGAGCGCAGGAACCCCACGTCTTTCACTTGCGTGTCCACACTCTGCCTCCTCTCCCTCTGCCTCTCCTCAGGGCAGTAAAGGGCAGTGTCGCTGCAGTAGATGTCCGACTTGTACTGGGGCCTTTGCCCGAGTTTTCCGGCAGAGTCCTGGAAATTGAGATCCCTTGTAGACGGGCTTGACAAGTGTGAAGACAAGCTGTTGGGATCTGGTTTTTCCAGTACTTTGGCAATGACGCAAGTGGGTATGGTATCAGCGTAAGATGTGTGGCACAAGGGGACAGAAAGGCTGCACCCGTGCTTTTCCAGGTGGATGCTGACTCTTTCCTGAAAGTCAGATGGCAACTGTAACATAAAGAGATGGCAAAGGGGAAAGGAGAAAAGGGTACACGTCAATACCGGTGTCTGCTTGGGCTTATACAACATGGATAGATGAGTGCTGTTTATGACATTACATAGCTCACTATATACGGTTCTTTGACTAATGTGATGGCCACAATCTTTGTGCATTTCTGAAAACAAACATAATCAAATGACTTTCATTTATTTACTTAACATCTGGAAATCTTCGTCTGCTTCCCCTCGTGGAAAATACTGTGAAACTGAAAGGCCTCCTTCCAAGTTAATCCAGGTTGGAGAGGAATGATGTAAAGAATGTAGTAAACAACAATCTTAAAAAGGCAGGTAGGGAATTACAGCCTACAGCAACACTTTCCAGACTGCGTGCATGGGTGCCATTTGCAGTTGGAGTGTGGTGGTGCGGAGGTCTCTGCTGGGGTGAGGAAAGAGGAGCAAGAGATCAGATCGATTCTGTTCTTTTGCCTTTCTTTGAGCTCCCCTTGCCTCCAAGCCAGTGCCAAATTGCCGCCTGCCCTCCAGCGTTGCATTTGGTAAGCAATGTTGTTTGAAGAGGCAGGAAAGTTGGTTTCACTGACACTTAAAGCAATTGTACTGGCTGCTATGACGGGAGTGTTCCTGTGCTGGGAAGAAGCAAATCAAACTGGCTTCCTTGCCCCAGCAGTTGGACACTACTTGTCAGATCAACCATCCAGAGAAGCCTCAACATGTTCCCCTCTTCCAGCAGCTGCTAGCAGACTGCTTTTCTAGTTTCTTCCTACACTGACAGAAATAAGAGCTAAGACCTGAATTTACATCATGATTCCTGTGACAAACTAGTCAGAATTAATCAATAAGTCTGTTATGCATCAGAATTCACATAGGTTTTGAAGAATGTCAGGATCAGCTCTGTGGACGGCGGTTCCACCTGCTGTTCTGTCATGTGGACCAGAAGAGATTGAGAGAGCACATTCCTTGGCGGGGCTCAGAAGCCTCGTAGGTAATGCCTACGCAGGTATCTCCAAGCATGCTTGCCAGCCAAATTTTCTCTGCCTTGCTCATTTCAGACCTCTATCAATGATCACACAGGGATATGAGAGAGAGCTGCATGATGGCTGTCTCTCAGTATTTCTTGCTGGACATCAGAAGAACTCATGTTTGGACTAAGTTTTGAGTTTGATATCCATGTTGATTTATGCCACTTAGGAATTTAGCCCTTGAATGCTTGGCTGAACTCTTATTTACTCAGCACTTTCTTTTTATAACTAGAAATCAAGTTCCTCTTTACCAAATAATCAGTGGTTACCCTTGTAGCCCTAAAAATCTCACTCTCTCCTTAACTTTGTTTCTCTAGAGGAGAAAACCCTACAAATGCTGAAGTGGTGTGCCCCTCCTCTATTTTAGGCAAGAGAAATTTCAAGTGCCTGCTCCTTCTTATGATCTCACATCACGTAAGATATAAAGCTCCTCTTTTAGATTCACTGGAAAGGTTTTAAAGTTGGCTTAATCCCCCCAAACTTAATGTATTCAAAATATGGCATGTTGTGAAATGACATTCTTGTTAATGTGGAGTAGGATGAGTCTTTTTTTCAACCAACAGACCTTCCAGGATATTTTGGATTAATCATTATGTTGTTAATTAGCTCATATGTCTTCCATTGGAAATAAAGAGTATGATATTGCCAATCTGCTGGCAGACAGCAGTATTAGTCATAGCAAGTACAGATACAACAAAGATTGAATAAAAAGGTTGTAAAACAGGGCTGCTGTAAATTGCCACAGAAATGAGGAAAAGAAATACAGTTCATTTAATGTGAAACTGCTGTATGGGGTAGCTATAATTTTAGTATCCTGTTACACCACTGTTTGATCTATTTTATATACATTATTTAGATTATGAAATATGCTAAGTAAAAGAACATTATTTTCTGGGCATTGCCCTGGAAACTGGAATTACTAAAATGATATTGCTATATTGTACCATAGTTTAGGATTCTGGATAACATACAATACCTTGTCAGGCAATATTTGCATTTGTAAGGAAACTATTGGCTGTGACAGCACATTCACACTTGCTAAATTAATAAATACTTGGATTTATGAGTGGACACTTTGCCTATTTAATTGAGTGTATGACAGTCTGGGAAATGGTGGGGAGATCCCACATTTGTGATAGTTTTCTGCAGGTGAACCACTAACTACTTTTAAGGTCTAATTCTTGCTAACAGGTAGGGTGCTTTCAAGTGTGAGTAATGTCATGACAATTCCTGGATATGAATTGCTCAGGGAAGTCAGTCACTAGGAAAAAATAACACGACCAAGGTAATGGTTAATTTGGAATTTCTGTCTCATTCCAGAAAATCATCGCCCATTTGACAGAAAAGTCTTGCTCTGTCTTTATTTACCAGGGTTGTTTAGTGCTCTGAAGCTGTCTACTGGCTTAGAAATGGTGTATACGTTCCACATTCAATTTTGCATTATTCTGTTGCAGAATTGCACAAAAGAGACCATTTGGGGGGACATTAACCTGATGGGACTGATGGAGGGAAGGCTTTTCTCCATGACCTTCACCTAAGCAATATACATGAGGAAGATGCTGTTGCTTTGTGTAGGGCCTGCATCACTAAAGACAGTCCTGTTCACTAAGATAATATTTACCTCCTCTTTAAGGAGTCTGTTTCTCAAGCCTAGTTTCCCTGGAAGTGAGGATTATTAATTAAAGTTTACACCTTGGAAATCAATCATTCAGTGCTCTAGTTGCTTTAGAAAAAGATATTTGTTCTGTCAGTCCATTTTAAAATTCAAGTTTGGAAATTAGCTGGACTGGAAAATAGCTTCAGGAGGAGAATTGATTATATCAGAATCTCTGATGCCTGCAGCTTGTCATTTCCCTGCTCTCACCCCTCCCCCTGTTCCCCCCCCAGCATTTTGCAGTCTAGAGTTCTCAGCACTTTGGTTTTGCTAAAACCTTTATTTTATGTGATCAGTGCAGGCCCATTCTACTAGATAGCAGAGTTTTGGGGGAAGAGAGTACCTCCAAGTTCCATCACCGGCTGTGATTTTGTCAGCACCTCCCTCAGCTGCACAGAATACCAGCAGGTGCACAAGCCCTCGTGTTGCTTAAAGGCGGGGGGGGGGGGAATCAAAGCCTTAAGGGCAGACAAGTTCTGGAATTGATACATGTAAAATAACCTGTTTGCCATAAAATATTTATTTCTTTGAATATTCACCAAGTTTGGTCACATTACCTCCGAAAGCTTATGTGCCCTGTCGTAATTCTTGCTGCACTGGAGCAACTGAGCAGCTAAATTGCAGTCCTTCCTATAGAGCTCCTAGAAAAACAAAAAATAGCCTGTTTTTTAAAGTTTGTAAATAGCTTGTGGCTTTCAGCCTTTCTCCCATGCCTGAGCAATCTTTTAAAAATTGACTTTGGGAAAATTTGGAGCATACTTTAACTTTCCAATACATTAAGATTCCGTGTTTCTTGCATGGTCGTGAGATGTTTGCCCCTTTGCTCTGTGAGGGCTGACAAAACTACTAAAAAGAAAATTTTGACAACTGTTACTACAGAACAGTACTCTGCATTTTAAAAGATGAATACTTACCATTAGGAACTGGACTTTATACTGTTAACATGCATGGCTCTATGAAGACTAAAATAGACATGATCTTTTAAGCAAAAAGAAAATTTAAGAACAGACATTTTTGCTGAGTATTATCCAGATCAGTACTAAGATACTACTTTAGAAAATGCTTACATAATCTTATGAGGCTGTGGGAGAAATTCATTGCAGAAATATACATTGTATTGTTTTTTAAAAGAAGGCCTTTGTCTCCTTATGAAACTTTCTTGCTGGTTCCTGGCTCCTTTCATATCCTGCAGAATGCAGCTATACAAATATATTAAATCTCACTGCAAATATTTGATGCTGCAGAACAGGGTATTTTTACTGGGTAAGAAGTTACCATGAGAATTCCACACAGGGAAAAAGAGAATTTAAACAAGCCAGTTATACTATTTTTGTATTGAATGGCTCCCACAGCCTATTTAATGGGAAAATTCAGTACATAGATTTGCCCTTTGTCTAAATTTAATTTAGCACACATGACCGTAACTGTATCCTTCAGCCAGTATCTTTGGGTCCCTGGAGGTAAGTGTTGTATGTTGCTTTTCCTCATCTAGGTGCCATTAAAAACAAAGTTGGCTTCAGAAGTTGACTTTATAGGTGGGCATAGATGAGATAGACAAAGCATATAGGTACTATGGAGACTAGGCTGTGTTACTCTGTAAAAATCAGAAAATGTTTATAGAGAAAAGATGTTGAATATTGAAATGTTTTTACTTTTCTCCAGTGTTAATGTTATAATTTTATTGCATGCAGATTTTTACTGTTCCACTTGTTCTTTTAAAGCTGATAATGAAATTTTCTATGAAAAGGAAAGGTGGAAATTTCCTCTGTTTTGAAAAAACATTTAAAAATTATTCTATAATAGGTACAACAAGATGTTCCTGGGAGTCTGTGAGGCGCGGGGGTAGTAAATGTAGTTTTCCTATGATCATTAGTTCATTATATCTTCATATTCAAGGGCCTTTAGATACTCTTGGTTTGTGGGGTTTTTTTGTGTCTGTATGAGGTTTTAGAGATGCCACTTCTGCTTTAAATGTACTGGGGAGATACGGTCATTTATGTACATCTTAAATTTTATATCAGTACACACTATTTTTATTCCTGAAAACAGATGCAAACACTAGGAATGCAAGAATTCAATTTAGAAGCAAAATCTGTTGCATGTGCATGTGATTCTGACATGTTACATGCACATTAAACACATAATATATTGCTGCACAAGGTATAGCACAGACAAGTACTCCAAGTCCCATATGGCATCACTAAGCACACAAAAATGAAATCACTCCAAAATCCAATCCTTTCTTCAAAAGCTCTGTGCCTCTGTTTCTGTGAAGCGGTTGTCATGGAGAGTACAAAAAGTGTTTCTGACACTTTATTTTTAGCAGCTTTAAAAATTACTACAGAAAAATTACATGTGAGTTAAATGTGCCACGTGTACTTTGTTCTCAACATGCTGAGATATGCCATGTGACTGGAGTGACTTTCTGTCCTTTAATGTTTATCTGAATGGAAACTAGCCACATCTGTAGCAACTAGAACAATAATTGGCAATTAATACCGAAAGTGTTTCCCATTGTGTAAAACACGTTTTTGCATCAAAAGCATCATTTTACATATCTGTCAGAAGAATAAGGGGAAATATAATTGAAGGAAGAAATGCTGGCAAGGGAAAAGTATGTTCTCCCTGTGTAGGATTCTTCAGTTTAACACTGTCTCTACTTATTAGGCATAACATTAATGGTTTGTTTCATATTTCTCTATTTAAAATGTGGAATTTAACCTTTACTTTCATTAGTGATGCTACACAAGTAAGGGCAGAATTTTGTCTGTGAATTGACCTCAAGTATGAAGAAGTGGTATTGTTATTTGAGGCTTCTGGACCATACTCTAATGTTCAGAGTAGTTCAGAATAATTCTTGGAAGAAGAGTACTCTGAACTCCAGTCCAGTCTAAGCTGCCTTTTAAAAACTATGGATATTGAAAACAGTTCTTCAAACCTGACTCCATGAAGTAGTGTAAATGCATGCATACTTACTAGGAGAGTTTTATAATTTTTTCCCCCTCTATTTTAAATCTGAAATAACTCCACTGATTTCAGCTGAATTAGTCCTGATGTATACCTGTGCTTCTAAAACCTAAATGTAGCCCATTGCATTTACCACATTCAGTTAGTTACAGCTATTAGAGTTATGAAGTAACTGTTGTTTCAACACAACTTCTATAAAAGTAAAGGGGCAGATTGTGAACTCTTTGTTTCCGTTGGAAAGCTGTTAATAGTATAGGTACAATTCACATCAACAGGCATATTAATGGGATCAAATGCTCCCTCCTATGATTAAGAGTTCATATGAAATATGGGAAGATTGAATGTAAGATGCTGAAAAATAAGTGCTAACAGAAACATGTCTTCTGTAGATGAATTTTTTATTAAGTGTTTAAGGAATGGCACAATAATGAACTAAATGCCTGCAATCTTCCTTTCTTTGCTGTCTTTTTAGGTTTGTCCCTGGAAGGATTTCATGAGCTGATTGCCAGCTGCAGTGAACATGCCAGTTTTCAGCAGTGTTTAATGACATGCAGGGTGACAATCACCAGAGATGTTCCCTGTTCCCTTCCACACAGAGATAGGTAAATTATTCCACATGAACCACAGCTGGGGAAAACCTGGCTCCCACTCCCTGCAATAATCTGAGCGACCAGGCTGGGTCAATACTAACTTCTGCTGGTAGACCTCACTTGTGCCGGGCATCGCATTTCAGTGAGCAAAGACTGAAAGATCAGAGGAACTGCAGGAAATGTAGGGCTCTACACTGCCTAAAATCCTTATGATGAATCCTCACTCCATACATGTGTCCACGCAATAGCTCTGAGCATGTGCTTCCACCAGTTCCCTGTACTAGACCAAAACCGATGGCAAAATCAATGTGGGAATATTGCCATTTCTTAGAATATTTTTTCATCAGTTTTAGGTTAGACATAAGGAAAAAAATATCAATGAAAAGTCTCACCCCAACCCCACAGCATAAGGAGAGCTGAATTCACAAAATGATGGGAACAATCAAACATGAATTTTAACTGTCTTGGTGACAAGTTACATTTTACGTAAACAATAAGAAATTATTCTATAATTTCATGGGAAGTGCATGGCCTAACTTATTTTTAAATATAATCTCAAGATGTATCCATAATTAAATACTTACATTGTCTTCTGACAACTTATCTATTGTCACCTTGGCCTCTATTAAGTGATTATTGAGTGCAATTATTTCATGGCTCAAAGCCCGTTTTTCCTCTTCATAATGTTGACCCTGTGTAGAAAATGGAGTAGTCAGTATTTTTTCTACTGTCAGAATAGATCAGAAAAAGGCCCAAAGGTTGATGTCATTCTCAAATCCAGGGAAAAGCACAACAGACCAGTTTTTTGTTTTTTTTTTCTATTTTTTGCTATTTTCACTCAGCAGATGAGGCAAAGTACTTTGAAAATATGGAAGTCAAACTGAGCTCACATCAGGAACCTTCACAAAAGGCTCTAGCTAGCCTGTGCAAAAGCATTCGATGAGCATCAGCTATTCCTTCTTCATCACAAGACAGTGTTTCTAACCTGGAAGGGACTTGGGCAGCTTTTGGCTTTTGCTACGAGAATGTTTCACTTATGCCATTAGCTCCCATTCTCATCAGGGAGGAAGAACAATATTTAAAAAGGAAAGTAGCTGTGTTTGAGCCAATTTCTTTTTAGCCGTTGACTGTGCTGGCTGCTTTAAAAGCCCTGAATGAGGTTGTTCATTTCTCAAGATGAATGTTTGCCTGATTGTGGGGTTAACACTCATTAGCAGAATGTGATCCACTGTGGGATAACAGGAAAATAGTCTGATTCAAACTTCTTGCTGCCCACTAATTTAAGCTTGTTACCAGTAGCCTGTAACTCTATTATAAATGCAAAGAAATCAGTGGGGAAAATAAAGTGCCACTGGCCCTTCCGATACAGTGTCCCATTTTCATATTGCAGTGTTTATTGCACTGCCTTATATATCAAAAATTATTTTGTAACAATCATTTATAACCCTGCCTCCAGCCTTATGTTAGTATTTACAAGTATGGTAGCTTCTGAATGCTCTAGCTGAGATCAAGGCATCTTCCTTGTGCTCAGAGCTGTACAAGACCATGATAACAAGAAGGTTTGCCAATTATCTGGATGGATCTTTTAGAAAGCAGTGTTGCAGTAAGAACAGAAAGTAGGGTAAACTTTAATGTACATCTGTGTTGTTTAGCGAACTCAATCCAGTGACAAATTCACAATGTCACTTCCCATTCTAAAATTGTTGGAGTGATTTGTGAAGGACTTTCTCCGGCAGGATGATTGTATTAGCTGCTGAAATTTCCTGAATGCCATATTGCCAGGGTCACACAAAAACCTTCCATCAACACACACTCGACATTGTCAGCTAATTGACAGCAACGGGAGTTGTGTGTTTTGAAGTCTGACTGAATATCAAGGTTAATTATCCGGCTGCAAAGCACCAGGCTATATCAAAGAAGGGTGATTAAATTGGAAGTGGCAACTCTCATCCTAAGCTGCTATTTAAAGAATAACACGTTCTCAAATGGTCTAAGCAAACCCACGGCTTGCTTTAAACAGTGTAGATATGATTGAAGTGTCTTTGTGAAGGTCTGGACTGGCCTGTTTTAATGTCAGCTTTTCTATGGGCTGTCTGTTCCCCGCTGTTGCAAGACCTCTGTCCTTACAGCCCAGCCGTGCCTGGAGGCTGGTTCAGGCTTGACACCTCTCCCATCCTCGTTCCCATTGATCAGGTGCTCCTGCTAGGTGCCCGAGGACTGTATCATGGAAAGCCAAAGCGTAGCTTTGACAGCTTGCAAGAGCTTCAACCTCACTGATTTCAACATGACACATGATCTTAGGGGCTATGTTCTTTAATTAGGCAGATCGACGTGGTTTTACGTGAGGCCCTTAACTCTCATTGATTTTATTGTGAACTAAACAACTAGGCACTTTGTAAACCTCCTGGACATCTGTGCACCTCTAGAAATCTGTCTCCTTTTAGAGTATGATTGAAGATTACATTTCCAAAGGTATTTAGCTGTGTAATGAGGTAGACAAGTGACTAAGGTACCTGGGGAAAATGTGTCCCCTCAATTTTCCAAGTAATTTCATGCTTCTGAAGGATTCAGGTCCACTGAGTACAGACTTAATCTTCCAGATAACCATTTGTATTGAAGATTTTATCAGTCCTTGTATGACAAGTTGTCACTGCCAGGGCAGCTGATTTGTAGGACCCCCTTTTGCTCTAAGTCTCTCTGATTTCAGTAAGTGTTGCCCTTGCCTAACCAAATTGAACTTGGCTCAATATATTTTACAGTTCAGGAAGGATCATCTGATCAAGGATTTATAGTCTTCAGCAGAGAGAAACTCATATAAGGGCAGCACATTCAGGCTTTGGAAGCAGTACTTTTCATTGCCTTGAGTAATGCTGAATCTGACTGAATTAAAGTTTCATTTTATTTCAGTTATGATAACTTTTGGGCTGATGTTTTCCAGACTTTGTATCTGACCATGTGTGACTTCTTTAAAAAATATTTTATATTTGTTGAACTGTAAAATTCGCCTCAGTCCAGATTTATAGTATACAGGTCAGCACATAGACACCGAAGTAATAAACATCTCAGCAGTCCTGTGGAGGAGGGGGAGTGAGAAAGAAAGGTCAGTCCCAGCCTTCTCCACCAGTGTATGTTCATATCTTTCTCTTGAAATCAGTGCTGTTGATGTGAGCAAAGAGTCTGTCTCACTGTGGCAAAATGAGCCACCCTAAGGTGGACAGGACCCTGAAAGGCTTTGGCATATTGACTACATACAGCGTGTCCATCTTTGAAAGTTCAGGGTTTCAGCCAGATGTTATTGTGGTCCAGTGGTGGCAACTAGAGGACAGGGGCTTAATCGTGACACTACCTTGGGGAAAATGGTGCAGCTGGAAGAGATGGTATGGTAGTGATGGGTCACTGCATTAAAAGGATTGCTGGTTACTGGGGACTGCAACTTTGAGCTCTCCAGTTGCAGTTGGACAATCATGTTTTCAGCATCAAGTATAGATGTCAGAGAGGGATGAAAGGAGGATGGGAATCATAATATCAATGCTATGGTTGTGAGTTACAAATAGAAATGCTTATCTTACTTATAACCACTTTTGGCAGATCCCTCTATTTCTGGTAGCTTTCACATGCTTCGTCCTCCTGCTCTTCCATAAGGCTGGTGACCTCTTTCCTTTTGGCACCGTTTTCTGCTTGGCAGATGCTAACAACCTACCTCTCAAAACTCAGTAACAGATTAAGTTAATGGTGTTATTGATATGCCAATAGCCTGCAGCTGGGCTGAGGGTTCCTGAAGTCCACTCTAAAATCCCATAGCTATAGGCTGCAATGGGCTGAGCTTCTGGTGTATGCTCTGTTCAGAAATATTTGTTGAGTCAGCTCAGTGCATCTTGCCCCTGCCTCCTTCCCCGGCACTGAGCCAGCGTAAAAGAATACAGCTCCATAGTGCCTGACTAACATGAGAGAACAGCAGTCACGTGCCCATGTCTGAGTCAGAATCAAATTCCTGCTGCTGGGTGACTCCAGCGGTGCACAGCGCTGATATTGATGTTGGGGGAACCAAGTGCTGGGAGCCCTTGCTCCTAGCCTGGATTTAGCATGAGCCTCACTGCTTCCTTCTCAGATCTGATGAAGGAATTGGGTATCTGCTTTTCACAAAGGGATCAAATGATATAATAAAAGATATCATCTCTGTCTGGAACCTTGTTTTTCTCATAATTTGTATCTATCACCGTGACAACATCCCTCATATATTTGCAGATCCATAAAAATATAAGGTGTCACTTTCAAAAGTGTTTGGTATCATCTAGTTCCTGCACCTGTTATCTGTGGTATAGGTGGGGTGAAAAGAGTTTTGGTAGGTTGATACAGCATGAAATATTTATAGGTAAGTGTATTTTGGAAAGTAACAAAAGCTGGATGAAAAAATCTGCTTTTCTTGCGTATTAGTGGATCCACAAAGGTTCCTAGTCTAGTCCTTCAGCAGAAATGGAGCAGCCTAAAAGTTGGCTGTCTCTCTGGTAATGTTTCAGTCTCCCTTCAATGCTTTCCAGCAGCTGGAGAGTGTCTTGCCATAAAGCAGTGTCAGCCTATTAGTCAAGACTAGGCTGCTTACTGTCATCTCTGCTGTCCTGTGGGAGCTTTGAGATGTGTATAGACCTTTTGAAATCAGTCTCAATTTCGCAAATGAGCAGTGCTGGTCTGTGGAAATGTCAGCTTTTTCAAACATGGCAAAGTAAATCTGTTCTTGATGTTCCTGTACAGAACATTTCAATGAATAGCATTTCAATGCTACTGTGAGAATAATATAAAGGTAGTAGTGACCATCAAGGTATTAGTGGCCAGCAGCATTTTGTTGGAAATACCTCTTAGTAAGTATGAAGAATGACTGACAGAATGAGAGAGACAGACAGAAAGAGAGAGAGACTTGTTCTGTTACAAATACCACCAAAGTGGCACTGGTATCCCATCCTGAATGCCTAAACAGAGGTTTACTGCAATGTTTTTGGATGTGGAATACAGGCAGAACTTTGTTCCCTTTTTTCTTTACTACTGTGCTTGCCCAGGAGGAAGATAGCACTTCACAGGAGAAATTCCCCATCCTTTTGGATCAGTGTAATACTGTTAACTCAGTACTTTTCTCACAGAGCACCAGTTATGATCTTTACATTGCAAATATTAATAGGTGCTGTAAGGTATCTGCTAAGCAACTGCAATGCATTTATTGTTGTTCTGTGGATCATAGCTGGTGAACAAGTGCTTGTGGGGGTATACTTTCAAAACAAGGTCTGCATATTTTAAGGCGAGATTTTATAATCTCATTGAAATCATCTTAGGAAGGATAAAACAGAGCAGTTGCAGATGACATAAATCTAGGAGGAGTGGCTGGGTTGTGCTGCAATCCAGAGGGACCTCAACAGGCTGGAAAAATGGGCTGATAGGAGCCTCATGAAGTTCAACAAGGGGAAATGCAAAGCCTGGCACCTGGGGAGGAAAAACCGCATGCACCAATGTATGCTGGGGGCCACCCAGCTGGAAAGCAGCTTTGCAGAAAAGAACCTGGAGGTCCTGGTGGTCATCAAGTTGAACATGAGCCAGCAACATGTGCCCTTGCTGTGAAAATGGCCAAAGGTAACCAGGGCTCCATTAGGAGAAGTGTTGCCAGCAAGTTGAGGGAGGTGACCCTTCCCCTCTGCTCAGCACTGGCGTGGCCACACCTGGAGCACTGTGTCCAGTTCAGGCTCCTTGGTACAAGATAGATATGGACATACTGGAGAGACAGTCCAAGAAATGGCCAGGAATATGATTAAGGGATTGGAGCACCTCTCTTATGAGGAAAGGCTGAGAGAGCTGGGACTGTTTAGCCTGGAGAAGACAAAGCTCAGGTGGGCTGTCATCAATGTGTGTAAAAGGGAGGGTGCAAAGAAGACAGAGCTAGGCTCTTTTCAGTGGTGCCCAGTGACAGGACAACAGGCAATGGGCACAAACTGAAACACGAGTTGTGTCGTCTGAACATCAGGAAACACTTTTACTGTAAAGGTGACTGAGCACTGGAAAAGGTTGCCCAGAGACGTTGGGCAGTTTCCATCCTTGGAGCTATTCAAAAGCCATCTGGACACGGTCCTGGGCAACCTGCTCTAGGTGCTCGAGCAGGGCGGTTGGACCTGATGACCTCCAGAGGTCCCTTCAAACGTCAACCATTCTGTGATTCTGTGAGTTCTGTAGCAAATTATGGCTACCATACCTCACCTGACTGCTGTGGTAACAGGTATGCAGCATCTGGGGTTGTTATGATATACCATATTTTAAAATCCTGTTATTGGCAAATATTGACATCTGCCATAGAAGTAAATGCTTCTGTTGTCTCTAGATCGTAATAAAATAGGGAACAAGTATGCATTGAATGTGGTGTAAGTTATGTTTCTCCCTGGTCTTCCATCAAGACTTCAAACAGACCTCAGGTTAGACTTGATGCATGTGAATGCATGTCTTCTGGAGCCAGTGAAGCAGCATCTAATTGTTACTGGTAATTACACTAATTATGGAGGATGAGAGTGTGTTATCTATCACAAAGAAAGGGCACCCAGATGCTCCATGCATTCTCAGTGATTGTTCAGTGACAGTACTTCAATGATGAATGAGGATGAATTTGTTTTATAGCACCTGCCAGTGCATATCTCATATCCTGGTGAGAAATAAGTAAAAATAGTCATCCCTTGTGAAACTGAAGGTTGGGAGAGTATGCAATAGTCTCTCCCATCAGGTGTGGAAACTTTTCACTGTTGAAGAGGATAATAATGTTGCTTAGTTCAAGCTTATGTGCACTGTTCCTCCCATCCACGTGTGTTATGGTCTCTGCTGAGGAAGACACAGTTTTGAAACTGTGGTGGTACAGGGGATAACTAGGCCAGGGGCATATCTGACAATGTGAAGAAAACAAGAATGAGAAAACTTGTGGTGGAAATAAAACCTTTTTTCTATTGTAACAAACTTAACAGCTGTTCTATTTACAGTACTTCCCCATAGACCACATGCATAACATATGTTTTATCAATTGGCTCATAAAAAAGCAAAATATGGTTTATATTTGCAGATATTACTGGGTATTCTCTGCAGTAATTCATGATTTTAAGTATTACTGCATGTTAGTTTCTGCTCTGCAGATCTTTATGTTATTATGACAGAATATGTGTTTGTGTGTGTGCATGTTTATGGATGCTTTGGAGCTATGTGAGGAGTTTATCTGCCAGTTAAGAGCCTAGCTATGGATATCCGCTACTCACACTCACTTGTACACATGGGCAGAAACTGTAATAAAAACAGTGAACTGGCAAGATGAAAACAGCAAGTAAGAATAATGAAAGACATTTCAATAAATAATGAAACTGTATCAACAGATACCAGTTCATGTAATTATCCCTGGGGTACAGAATTTGGTGCTGATCATTGCTTGAAAGCACCATTTAATATGTATTGCATTTTTCATTTTACTTCTTTGTATAACAATCTTATTTTGGTTTAATAGTAAAATGGGTAACCAAAGGAGCTGTTCACTTACAGACTCACTGAACCCACAAGTCTGTTTAAGAATGTGCATCTTTACAAACACCTAGAGGAAAAGAGCCAAACGTTCAGCTAATTTATAAGGTAATTCTTTGTCAAGTTACAAACAAAACTGCAGGTATGTGTAGGGATGTATGCAGAGGCTGTGGCAGCATCCTGATTGCACTTCATGACGTACCACTGTCTCACCTTTGCTTCCCACAGCAGTAATCCCCAGGACAACCATCCTTGTCTCAACACCTCTCCATAATGCTAATAGAGCCTGGCGTTCAGGAATGCCATTACATTACGGTAAGGAGTAATGACTAATTCATCATATTTTTTCAATGGCATGTTAGATATTTATTTAAAGTGATTTTCTGTTTCCAAGCTGCCAAGAGTGCAAGCAAGGCTGCATTCTTTAGAGACAAATGTATGGCATTAAGGATTTTAAAGTGCTCACTTTTCTGGGAGGGTCAGAGAAGATACGTTGTTGATGTGTCTTGTGCCTGAGGCCTTACCTAGCACAAAAATGTATGTCATGTTGGAGTGCTTCCATGTCAAGAAGATAGTGGCAAGAACATTATTCCAATGCGACAGGCCTTTCTTATGATGAACACATGGGATAAAAGGAAGTGACAGCAGTATGACCCTGGGGTTGGCTCAGGAAGAGGCTAGATTGCCTGCTCTTGCCATAGCTTAAGGTTTTTTTTATTTTGTAATTTTACCTAGGAGTGCATCAAAATAACTAAAAAGAATTATATGGTCACAGTGAAATGAAAGGAATAGAGGCTTCAGCTGAGCTACTGGTAAGGAGTGAAACATTTTGCAAGAAGAAGAAAGAAGTTATGTGAAGGGGAGAAAAGGAGAAGTACCATTACTGCAAGCCACACAAGGTAGGCTCGCCAAGCTTGCAGCTTGAAGCTGTCACTCTAATGACTGTTTGATGCTCAAGCTTTCTAGCCACACAGGTTCATCTGTGGAAGTGGGGAAATTACTGGAGACAGGATATTGCTTAGACTCTACTTAAATGGACTGGGAAGAAAAAGTTGCATCAATTTCTCTGAGTAAAGAAGTAAAATGGCCTAGGGAGGAAAATGTGGAATTCTGAACTTTGGAACCTTATATTAATTCATATTAATTGCAGATCATTTTAATATGCAAGTGAATTCTAATTAGAGTTGACTACCTAAGCAAGGGCAATTTCCCAACCAAATAACAAAACTAAGGCTAGACTATTTACAGTACTTTGCTATTTAATATTTTGTTCTGCTCTGGGAATTTTTAAATTCACATTTCCTGTCACCTTTTGACATTTTTTCTTAATAATTAGTTGGGTAGAAGAAAAATTAAGCTCCCCTCCCCTTCCCCTTGTAATAGCTGTCTTAAAATAACTGTTTAGCTAAATGCTCTCCCTTGGGAGTTAAGATACTTTTCTCTCAGAAAAGTTTGGTCTGATTTATCACACTCCTGTGGCAAGGCTGACTTTTCCTCTCTAGGTTTATACTTGCACTCGAGCGCACAAGACCCATTCTTGCAGTGAAGAATTGTGCTGAGCCAGATTTGTGTCCAAGCCCTGCTTGGTGGTGCCTGGCCATCTCAGAGCCAGTCCCAGCAGGTCTCCTCTCCCTACAGCGCTTGTCACGATAGTAATCCTGGTATTATAGTAATCCTGGTATTGTTATCCTGTAGGCTTCTGACTCCTGACTACCCCAGTTCACGACTAGGTCTATTCCTCTTATTGAATTTGATCCTTATATACATGTCCACATCCAATGCATGTATGCCTTTATATTCTGCTCTTCTCAGCTCTTAAATCTATTTAATATACATTGAAACATCAGCTGGTATATTGATTGGAAAGATTTGGTAAGCTAGCTGAAAAATTGCAAGTGTAGTAGAGGGAATAAGCATAATGCACTTGTGTCTTTTCTGTGTGAACTAGTCCCTCCTTTTTTATTAAAAAATATCTCTTCTATTTACTTGGTAAAATCTCATGTTGGGTAAAGCTATTTAAGGTTTGGTGGTTTTTTTTTTCCCCTAATCAACCCCAGCTCCTTGAGAACATTGTGAGAAAATCCCTATAAGCTCTTTTCAAGGCAGAGCAGGGGAAGTTCAATAAGTGAAATGCTCTGTTCAAATATCTAGCACCTCAGACCCTGCTAAATAGTATCTTTTTGGCAGCATCCCAAGTCAAACTGCCATAACCATGTATAATGACTATATTAAATAACTGGTGTGAAAAAAGGCTAAAAAAGAGGAGACATTATGTGAATTGCTTGAACAAAGAGAATTTTGCTTCCAATCCTGCTAATATGTTACTCAAGTCTCCTCTGCCTCCTAATGCAGTTTTCTGCAGAGCTGTTTTGGTGGTGGTTGTTGTAGTGCTTTTTTAATTGTGGCTCTCTGGAATTGCTGAGAAACTGTGGGTGGAGGGACAGGCAGGAGTGTGCTAGAGAGCTGGAATGATGTTTGCTGCATGGTTGTGGTTACATAAGGCTTTGCTAGATATAGTCACATTTGATCCTCATATCAGGGCCGCTGTTTCTGCTGACTAGTGTTTGAGAAGTAAACTCTCCTGGTATAAGGAAAGGCTGCAGAATGGATCTCTCAATGTACTGATTAAGCTTTACTATAAAGGAAGTGCAACACTTCCTCCCCATCTGACTGCTGGGATCAAATCCAAAGAAAATAAAACACAGATATATTTTTAAGAAAGGATTTGCTCCTACAAGCAGATAGGAAACTCACTGTTTTATGTTCCTTATGTTTCTATTCAGGGTGGTCACTTGAAACATTGCCTTCAGAGTTTGTGTAAATGAGAGAGACTCTACCTTTTGGTCAAGAGAAATGTCATAGCATTCTTCCATGTTGTAAGATCAACTGTCTTACCTGAATCAGTTCTCCTCTCCCCTGTGCCATTTCAGAGCTATGCTGGAATTTCGTTTGCCTCCTTAACTATTCTGCATTATACTGTAACTCTACAGTCCCTTTTTTCAGTCGTGAATCTGGTTTGAAAGGCCTTTGCTGCCACAAAGCAGTTCATGGGCCCATCAGCTGTGCTGGCACAACTTTGTTGCCATCCTGAAAGCCAGGCTGGTAAAAAATAACCCTTTAAAATGGAAAAAAAACCCTTTTTTGGGAAAGAGGTCTTTTAAGCTATCTTTGCCATGAAGGAAAGTGTACATGGATTCAAAACCCTCAGTATTTCTTCATGGCATTCAGAGATCTGGCTCACAGGCTGAATAGTGACCTGTACTATCTCAAGATTCAGTTTTCTTTCACGCTAGAGCTTTGCAAAAATTTGTACGCTGTGATTTCCTGACACCATTTATCGCTGCTATTCATATATTTCCTAATAATATTAAGTCTCTAAGGTATTATTTTCACAGCAGCTTATAAATATTAATATCCTGAATAACCTCTGCTGAAGCAGAGACTATGGCAGGCCTTCCCTTATTTATATGTCTAGAGTGTCGTTGTCCAAGTCTAAGCCAGTCACCTTCCTGCCTTCCTTCAATCAGCATAGAGATTTCTTCAAAGCATGAAATTCCTCATTTTACAGTGATTTTTAAAAGAATTGTTGGAGGAACAGCTCTCCAATGGGGCCTGCTTCTCTTCACTGGCTGACAGAGGTGCTGAGGATAAAAACGCTTCAGACATTTACATGCTAAATAGACATCTAGCTTTTAGATATCTAAAACTAGGTAAAATAAAGCTTACTTTAAGCAACTAGCTCAGTGGCATACAAATCATGTTTGGCAGAGGCAAGGACTGAATCCATATCTCCCAAGACATAAGTCTTGTAATTCATGGGAAGCTTGCTTTTCTGGGTCTGTAACTGTCCCCAGGGAAGAGCAGCATCAAGGGATTTTGCAACTAATGTGAATCTAGCTGAGATAGGCTTTCGGTAAGTTGATTGGAAATGACCTGTTGCCAGTTTTGATGGGAAAACATCAAGAAATGGAGAATATGCTACTTCCCTGGGTAACAGGAGCTCTATGCCTCTGCATTTGCACTTTTCCTCATTTGAACAGGTCTGGATCCTGAGTGTAGTCATTGTTCTTGGTTTGTCTGACTAAAAAACTGTCTGATATTTAGCATTTTCTCCCTGTGAAGACATTCATACTAGTCAGTTGTCTTTCTTTGCTACCCTAAACAAGTGAGCTCCTTGAGTCTTTTGCTGAGGCAACTTCTTTACTTCTCAGTCTTATTTTTCAGTTGTCAGGAAGCTTGAGTGATTTTCCACACCCTTTTAAAAAAATTCAAATATCAGAACTTCAGCCACTGCCTTCAAACTGGATTTTTGCTTGTCTGAAACTGTGGCAAAATCATCATTCTACTCTATTCACTTTTTCCATGGTTATACAAATACTACTTTTGTCTTTGTCTTGGCATGCTGCTGGGAGCTCATGCTGAATTGTTCAGCCAGCCTGACTTTCAGAGTCACTGACCTTTCCTGAGTTTCTGCTTTCCAGAGTATGACTCCCTCCCTCCACTACCCCTCCTCTCCCATTTTTTTCAATATGGTCTGCAAAGCACCTTCATAGGTTTTATGCTTCTAGGTGTCTGTGGGAAAGCATATTTTGACTGAATGGGCACAGCTTATGAAAGGCACTGGTCATTCTGAATGATTTACTTATCAACATTTAACAATGTTGCTAATCTTTTTTTATCTCATTTTATCAGCAATAATTTTATATTTATTTTTAGGACACTGTTGGAAACACTGATTAATGCTGAGAACTGTATGAATCACTGGGCTTTCCTGATCCAGCCCTCTGAAAAGACTCTTTTATAATGGAAATACCCCAGTACCTGCCACTTTTTGAGGTGGCTTTTAGTAATTTTGCAACCCATCTACTAACTGCTTTTGATACTGTAACTTTGTAATCACAATCCTATGAAGCGGTACTCATCATGTCTTACTATCCAAATATATCTACTCCATTGCCTTTGCTAAAGGTATAGTGGTTTATTTAACAATTTTTCATGAAAATATGTTGACTTCCATTATTTATACTCCTGTGATTTAGTTTTCCAGTAGCTGAATATCATAAACAATCACTTTGTGTTTTGTACAACCTCTATTTACCCCATTCTATGATTGACCTCTTGGATGTTGGTACAGACAAGCATTTTTTCCAAGCTCTCAGAATTGTGCCAACATTCAGACACATTTAAAATAAACATCAGCTTAACACATTAAAATGTATTTTTAATTTAGCTTGGAGTAGGAAGCTGGGAATCTGCTCAGACACTTCTTTAGGACTCTTAGGTGGAAGCTTATGTGGGCTGCTGTTTTTTAAAAAAATAGTTTTGCAAGTGTTCCCTAAGACACATTGCTCAACATTCTCTATAGTTTCCATTGAATTTGGGAATTGGATTGCAATCAGTAGCAAAAAACCATTTTGGCTTAAAGCAGAGTGTGGCCCAAGAGCTCTGCCTCCTGCTAAGAGCGTCTGAGTGAAGAGGGAATGATACTCATCTGGTTTCTAGCCCATGTGGCAAGGCAAGGACTTGAAGTGGCATGAAATGCCCCAGTTAGGTCAGAAGGAGACATTTTCCAGCCCAGGCAGCCTGCAACAGTGGCTTTGCAAAGCTGGTGTAAGAAGCACATGACGGTTACAGTATAGTCGGGAAGGAGCTGCTTCACACTTGGACAACACAGGGCCACAGAGACAAGATGGGGAGACTTTGCCCAGTATTAATGTTCCTGAGTTTTGAGGTACACCAGCAGCAGAAGCATTTACTATACCTCTGGGTGCTACACCTAGTGATTTTGAAAAATTCTTCTGCAAAGCATGAGATGGAAACTCTCTGTAATGAGCTTTTCAGCCTAACCTTAACACACTCGATTTCTTTTTTTAACTGTGGTGCTTGTGGAGTGACATTGCTCTGAAAGTTAATTACTGCTTATAACTAATTAATTTACTTTCAGACACAGCTCTCTGGGAAAAAAACCCAACGAAACAAACAAAAAACAAACCCCAAACCAAACCACAAAACTTCCTGGTAAACGCACAATGTTAAAATGATTTATTTTGATTTGATCTTTTGGTAATTTGGTTTTTTCCCTTCTCTAAGGGATGGTCCTTCAGTCACGGGTGCTGAAATCACTTGACAGCTACTTCCTTCCTGCCAAGGGAATATGAAAAGCCCTGGAAGCCTGGTAGGTAAACTATTCTCTGGCATTTAGAAAATGAGGTTTAGATGCCACAACCAAATCGTCTCTGACTGTGATGAGTAAGACTTTCTTGGCTTATGGGAAATGTAAGTATTGGGCAGGATGTTAGGCCCCCAAACCTGTCAGAAAAGGAAGGAAAAAGAATAGACTTGTGCTTGAGAACAGTGCTGGTTGAGGCTTATGGCTTTGATCTTAGGAAGGAACTTTAGGGGGACTCTTTTTAATCATAACGTTTGGGAAGGAAGGAGAAATATTTGTCAGAGAATACCCCCACAAAATTAAAGGTTGGAGGCCAGAACCAAAGGCTCTGCTCTAGAAAAGTCTGTATCCTTCTCCTCCTGTTGCTTGCCTTCTGATTCCTTCCACCCTCCATCTCACTGTTGTTCAAAAGTATTTATAGAAACATAGTCTTAAATTCAGAGAAACTTTTCATCTCATTAGTGTGACTCTGTCCTCAACTTTTGGTTTATGACTTCTGTTTATTTTTTGGTTTATCTGCTTTTGTTTTCTTTGTATTTCCACATTGTTCTGTTTGAATGTATCCTCAACACAATGTAGTACATTGCATGTACTAGTTGTCTTCAGAATTGACATCCAATTTGCTGGTCCTTTTCTAAGTCTTCCTGTCATAACATTTTATACTTTAAGAGTAGAGATTTAATTCGATTTTCAGCTACCGAGATCTGTTTATTGAGAGAAATGTGCTAATGTGGAGGGACACTGAAGAGCTGTGTTGATTCTCATTAGCGGTAAGAAATTTGTGTCAAGGCTTAGGCAAAAGCTCTGATTGTTAAAAGGGTTCTTTTATCCTAATTTTTAGCTCTAGCTTTGAATCCTAACAAACATTCTTTCTGTTCTGCCACTCCAAAATAAGAGAATGAATACTGTCCCCTTGCATGAATATATTTGAGGTGAGTAAGGGGCTAAACTTCAGGCAACCTGACAGCTAGAAAGTAATGTTGGATGCCTCTGCACTAGTCTCAAGTTTCAGCAGAAGTCATAGGAGTTTTCTTAGAGGCAAGGAGGTCAAGTAGATTCTGAATCAAAACATTTTAAAATCCCCTTCTGCAACCTGCTGTGGTAGAAAAAAGTCTTGGTGTGCTCCAGAATCTAGCTCCAGTAAATGGCTTAAAGTCATCAGCAGAACTACAACTTGATTCCCTCTCAATTTACCTGTTACAGCTGTAGGAAAAAATAACCTAATATAGATAATTTTAAATACGTTAAAGTGTAATTTAATACAGGTAAGTAGGAGGAAAAAAATACTTTCATTGCAGGCAAAGGGAGATCTATACTATTTAAACCTCATCACAGCCTGTGCTAACTGCTTGTGGAGATAAAAATAGGCATTACTGGAAGGTACAGAAACACTTCCTACCACTCTGGCATGATTTCAAAGTCCATATTTACCAGCAGATTAGATACAGGAGGCTGATTCTAAGCAATGTCCTAATTGCTATTTGATAGCTAATAAAAATGCAACTTAAGAGCTGGCATGAGGTACCATGTCAGATTTTAGGTTCTCTATGTGTCTTGTGTGAAAATCCAGGCATTCATAAATAATTCAGACAACCCAGTCAAAACAACATGTTTTTTTAATAGGTTTCCTATGCCAGCAAGAAGACCACTGTGATCAACTCATCCGATCCATCTAGCGCATGCCATACACATTTCAATCACCAACTCCTGTGTTTGAAGAATCCATATTTTTTTCTATTGGTGAGTAACTGCCTGAAGATCCTGCAGAAAGCTGGCTAGCCTTTCATGAGATGCTTGTTGCCTAGTTGAAGAAGGCTGAGTCCGTACATGTCCCCTGCCTGCTCTGGTTCAGTGAGAACCACCCTAGATGTATCTCACTGCTCCACGTAGCTGAAGGTCATTACCAGAGCAGCCTGTCTACTCCTTGGGTTTGGCATTTTGTGAAAGCTTTATGCTGTGGTGGGCTGCTCTGAATGGTCATATGAGTCTGTCCAGTCTTCCCTGGGAAAGCCGTGGCGGGAGTCACCCCACATCAGCCTCAGTGAGAAGAAAGGCTGCCATTGAATGGGGCCTAGAGTCAGGTCATTGACATGAGGGTGAATGGGAGTGTGAGGACTGTAGGAGAAATGGAAAAGAAAAATGGAAGTCAAACAGTGAGATCTTTAAACTGCACAACATGTTAATTGTCACTATTTATCACTGCCAAGTGACCATGGATCTGTTAGAAGTTTAGAATTGAAAACCTTAATGTATTCTTTATGGGAACAAAAGCTCCTGAATTATGCAGCAGCCTAAAATGTTCCTACTACAGGTGACTCAGCTTCTCTATGCATTATTTAGAGTCCTACGATATCAGTCTGCTGCTATGTAACTGCAATCTATACTACCCTTTTTCACTGGTGTGTTTTTACAAATCCCTAATTCTAATTGCAATCATTGGAAACAGTCCTACTAATGGACTTCTGCAGTATGCATTAATCTTCATCTAGCTTTGTGGCTGTCTCCAGCAGTATTTTAAATATATAGTAGAACCGATGGTGACTCCTTTCTAATTTTGGAGAATGAAAGCTGGAATCATATTTGCATTTCTAGTCTAAGAAAAGACATTTCAAGAACTTCTTAGCTCTATGCTGGGGGATTGTCTGGAAGATGTGGAGCAGCATCAGAACAGCAGGTTAAGATGCTCAAGAGCTCTGTGAATAGGAAGGAAGAGGTGGAAGCAGTACTTTGCAAGTGTTTAAACTATCTGCCAAGACAGAGCCCTATACCCTGATTCAGGCTGGTGTTTTAGCGTTAATGTGATGCAGAAAAAAAGCTTGAGTTATGGCTTGTCTTCAAGCTTCAATCAGAAAATCACTGACCAGAAACCACACATCTCGTACCACTTCAACAACTTCTACACGTCTGAAAGATGTGTATTTCTTTTGTTGTTGTTGTAGCATTGCTTGAATTAAGTGGCCTGAACATTTAAAAATATGAAGGGATTCCCTCTAAGATTAATTTTCCATTTTTCATGTGTTGCTAAAAGATTTTCTTCGAATTATCACTATACAAACTCTCTTCTATATTTCAAAACACAACAGACAAAACAGAGCTTTAAAATACAATTTGCTTTCCAGGCTTAAAACTGAAAAGCATTATTCTGTGCTTGTAACATGAATGAGATGCACAACATTTCTTTTAAAAGAGGATTAAAATCCAATAATCTCATTGGGAAATATTATGGTGTCAAAACAGTTGATAAGAGAACCATTTTATTATCATACCACTTGTTGTGAGGATGAACAGGAATTTCCAAATTAAAAAGCCAAGTGTGTATGTGTGTGTGTGTGAGTAAAATCTGTCCAGCCTGACATTTTCATAACACTGATGTTAATTTCTCTCCTTTCCCAAATCTCATTTTTAAAGGCACTTTTCAATTCTCCTGTAAGTGGGGAAAAAAATATGATTGGCTGTTTCTATTGCCATTGCAGAGGCTGCCACCTCCTGACTACTGGGAAGAACTGCTGGTTAAGACAACTGAAAATCGAGTCAGAATAGAAAGTGTTCATTTTTCAGCTTCTCAACTACGTGCAACAGTACTTCTCCATGACATTTACTGTCAGGACCCATTCTCAAAGTTACTCTGAGTTACTCTGTATATTAACCTGTGCAGGACTCTGAAAGCCCCGCTGTTCTGGCGTTTCCAACTATGAAAAAAACAAGGGATAACAAGTACTGAATATACTCCTACTCCCTCAGGTTGGGCACAAAGGAACTTTAGTGATTAATCTGGAAAATGAATGTCCTGAGAGTGCTGAGGAGCTACTTAATGCTCCTACCTTCTCAAATGTCTGCTGAGATCAGGACAAGTAAAATATATTTTGCCCTTTAGGAAAAATTAAAAATAATGCCAATTATGACACTAATACTGGAACTAAAAATGCAGGTGCCATATGGTGTTATGGCATATACAAGCACTGCAAGGATGATCGCACTCTGAAATGAGTAGAAATTTACTGCTGAGATGTTATTGCATTCCCTAGTATTGCAGTAGTGCCTGGGAGCCTTATTCAGGGAACAGGACCCCATCAAGAACAAAATGCCATGCAGAGAAGAAAAATGAAGAGATCCCAGCATCAGCGGGGATCATTGTAGGCCTCAACCACCTAAACACGCTTGAGCCAAATCCTGTGTTCTTGTACAAAGGATCCTGGTTTTGTTTGTTAAGAGAACCCTTTAGGACTCATGCTGTTATATCTGTATCATTCCTTTGGATACATCCTTAAAAGGTGACTCTTGCCAAAGACACACAAATCTCAGATCTTTTCAGCTGGTGGAAAATCTGGCGGATTTCTAATATGTCACCTAAGATATACACATTTTCTATAAACAATGCTCAAAGAGCAATGGGTGGGGGCTGCTGCCTTGCACAGGAGATGCTGTCACGGAGATGCTGATGCTTACCTAAAAATGTGGTTACATGGTGGTATTCAGAAGAGGAGAAACCATCCTTTATGCTCTATTTTAGGCACTGTTTCTATGTCTTTGTTTAGGTATAATAATTCTGTATCAAAACTGAGTATGTTGGTAACTCACAGTATGTCCTCTTAGCCTTTTGCTTTCTCTCCCCCATACTACCTCCTTTTTGCAAACAACCAGCCTGTGTCACTTTTGCCTTAGCCAGACTCAGCCTGCAGCCAGCTGGCTTTCAGCTGGCTCCCTGACTTCTGTGAAATATCAAGGAAACAAGGACCTCTTTCCTCTCGCTTAGATTATTTTCATTGTAAGCCCTCTGTATGCCTTTATTTTCATTTCTGGCACAGAACACAGTCCCTGAAAAAGTGTATGCTAAGAAAGAAAAGTCATCATCTGCTGAAGAGTCAACACCCTCAGGTAGGTGTATCCAAGGAGAGTACCCTATGACTGCAGACCACTTCTGAAAATTTGGCCTTTGTCTCTGTGAGGCACGAAGGTGTTCGAAAATCTGGCACTACACGTATAAATGCATTGAATACCGACCAATGCTGAGAAAATGCTCAGTTCACAAAGAGAAATGCTTGAGGCCAAAGGTGCATTGGACTAGAAACGGCCCTGTGAGTTAATGAGTCCCACTCCCTGCTATTGCAGGCAGCTGTGCTGTAAATCCTAACCATAAACTGATCACACTTCAGCATCAACGTAACTAAGCGGTGGAGCTGCCCCTAATAAAAGTTGTTCTAGTCCTCTGGGGGTTTGCAACCTTTGTCGAATGTTCAGGCTAAATTTATTAACGACTAGTGTCTATCCATTTGTTATTGTAGCAGCAGTGTCTTTCAGTTTAAATAGCTCTTAGCCTCTGCTAAGTTTATAGAAACTTAGGCTGAGGAGTTTATAGAAAGCAGTCAGAATCCCCACAGCCTTTATTCTCCTAGGCTAAACAAGCCAGCATCTTTTAATCTCATTTCAGAAGATAAATTCTTCATTTCCTTGATTATTATAGTCCTGTTTCAGACTGAATTAATCTTCCTTGCATCTGGGTGCTCAGGACTGCATATTGTATTCCAGATGGCCTCATCATGGCCTTGTTCTCTAAAAATGCCTCACAAGGGACATCTGAAACCAAATGACTTTTCCAGCTATGATTGACTAATCAAGCCAGAATTTTCTTCACTTCTGGCACGTCCAGTGGGTGATCCCTAATTTATAACAGATTTTTTTCATTAGTTCGAGGGCATAGCTTTGTCCTGCCTATGGGTAGGTACATATCTGAGAGAAATGTTGAAGCACGGGGCCCTTGCTGCTCATGCAGTCAGTCAAGTAACACATTGAGTTGCTCCACAAGACTGATTCATGTTCTAACTGATGTTGGAAGTGCCATCGTTCCTTGTTGACTATAGAAGGAACATGGGAATTTCATGTCCCTAAATTGGGTTACTTGGTTAGGTGTGCCAAAGCCTGGCCAAAGATGTGCAGCACGCACCTTGTAGTGTGTGCTGCAAAATATCTTCTTGTTCCTATGACTTGGGCATCTTGTATGCTTCCCAGTTCCCACCATGGCAGCACAACTGCTGGAATTGATGTAGGACAAGTGATCACTGATTGTCGAAATGCCTTATATTGGCTTTCTCTGACCATAAAACTGCATCCTTGGTTCCCCAGAATGTTGATGGTTCAGCTGCCTTTTCTCTTAGCATGATTGTGTCCTGCTTCCACATGGTAATTTTCTATTTTGTATCTTCATTTGTACAAGTGATTCTTTTTGCTTTGTTTCACATGAGTGTCTGCTTCACTTCTTTTTGGTCTATCCTGAACACCAAATTCTCCACTCTCCTTTTAGATGGCTTCTTTTTTTCTTGTCCTACTATTTACACAAACAAAGTTCCTTTTGCTACGTTTTACTTTCCCTTATGAAGTCTAGCTCACCTTGAGTTTTGGCAATTTTAACTTTATTTCTATGCTTTATGACATACAGTTTTCTCCTTCCAAGCCTTTCAGATGCTCTGTTTATTCAAAACATTACCCACGAGGCCGTTCCTCATTCAGTTAATCCCAGAACTGCTCTATACAATTTCTCCCCCTAATTTGCAGTGCATAATCCTGTATCTTTGATTTCAAGAGCTTTCAGGCCTTTTTCACATTCCAAGTTCTTGAATTCTTTAGTCCAGTTAAAGTCCTCTTAATTCCTCTGAATTCTGTCAGTCCCGATAAATGTTCCTCCTAATTTCTCTGAACTCTGCTGTAAAATCCAAAGTCAGAGCTGCACATATAACTGTGACGTTACTCTGACTCTAAAATATCTCTAAACAGAGTGTTTTTCGAAACATTAATTTCATTCTTTAATGACAACCATTTGAGGGTTTCTGCAAGTCGAGCTTCTACTAGTTCTACTAGTTGAGCTTCTCAAACTACTTTTCCTTAGTGTGGATCGTATCACATTTACAAGTGTGTGAACCTTTTCCATGCACTGATCTCATGGTGCTGTTGTAGTGATAAAGCAATTTCCTTTAATTGCACTCCATGCTCTGTGTGGAAAGCATCTTCAATAGATATTCTGATAAAAATCGTAACAAATAAGGAAGAAAAGAAATAAACTTGTGGTCTGTTACACTTCTAACTGCAGCTGTAGCTGTTCCCGTGGCAATCAGTGAACTTGTTCCAACCTTACCAGCACCCTGGTTTAGTAACACCTATTTACTGGACTTACTTTTTTTTTTTTTAATTTTATTGGGAGAATTATGGAAGAAAACACTTATACCATGGGAATTGTTCTTCCCGGCAATTCACATCACTATGGGATGAACAATTTCTCAGCTCTTCCTCTAAGTTTACAAATACAGTTCAGACAAAGTTATACCTTTTGGCTTGGTGGGCAGGGAATGAAATAAAAAATAAGTATTGTTTACCCAGATCTCAGTTATCTGACTAGGCAACTTTCAACTAGATTAAACTAATTGCATTGAAATTATGAGGCGTGTAACAGCAAAAGAACTTAGAAAGTTTATGGATTTTCTTATTAGGTTTACAGTGCTATCCACAGCAAACGACTATTCTAGCTCTACTTTTTCTTACCATTTCTTACCTAGTTAGGCCCATTCCTTAGGCATACGTGTCTGTCCTAATACACCAGAGACTGAGCAGAGGATCTTTAAAACTTGAGACTTGAGCTAAAAATCCTCCTGTACAAGTAAGGCCTGGAGCAGACTGGTGACATACAGCACATAATGACCACTGGGTTTTAAGTGCTCATTTAAAATAAAACACGGGTTACGAACTTTGGTTAACAGCTTATTTGGTTGACAGTTTAATTGCTCTGGTGTGCTCACTTGCGTGTTCTTTGTCTCTCTCCTTCTCTTCTCCCTCCTTCCCCTCCTTCTTTCCACCAGCATTAAAGCTAGAACCTTGGAGATCCATATTTGATCACCCAGCCAAATTTCAGTGATATGTGTTTGATTTTTTTCACAGTTTTTATCTTGGGATGTTTGGCTGAAGGTAATTTTAGCTCCTTGAACTGTGTTAAAGCAGGGCTGGGATTTCAGCTATCCTTGTAGGAACTAATTAATAGGTCATAAACATGTCACTGGAAGCAAATGTTTACCCTTAATTTTGAAAAGATGGTAAATTTGGAGATTCCATCCTCATAGGAGGAAAAAAATCTGCTACAGCACCAGTTCTATGTACCTTTTAATTAGGTTATTTAATCAAGATGCTTTTGATCTGAACGTTATTGTTCTGTATTGCAGTCCAGAGGGACTGATCAGTCTGAGATTCAACTTCCCGTGGATAACCAGCAGCACTTGGCTGCAAAGCAGGATATTCTCTTAAACTACATGGAAAATTCTCTTAAGAGCTGCCTCAGAACATGAGGGTTAATCTTGACTGTGTATTTGAGCTCCATTTCAATTCTTTAACTGTTTGCTCACCAGAAAAGAAAATAAAACTTTACTGCCATTCTGAAGGGCTTTTATGCAGGCATCTGTGCATTTCAAGCACATCATAGAAACTTATGTAGAGTACAAGCTGGTGATTTAAATTGGGTTGTGGGAATAGCACTGGGAAAGGCTGAAAAATAAAATGGAACTAGTTCATTCATCATTTTAATAGCGTTTAGCTTGCCTCATAAAGAAAGTGGCAGCTTTTATTGCTCATACAAGGACTTATGCCACTATTAAGGAACAATGCTTCAGCTACTTTTGCTCTAATCTGCAGAGTGTGACAAACCCCAGTGGACTGAATTCTGTTTACTACTTAGCACCTAAGTGCTAACTAATAAAGCATAGTGGAAGGGCAGTGTTTGGAAACAGCAACTGCAATATTTAAAACTTGATGATAGGAAGAAGAATAATACCTTAAACAAAAACATTTGGCTCAGCATGTTGAAATGTTAGATGTTTCCAGATTCAAATCTGTTGACTTTTATGCTTCATGTTGCATTAAAACAGCAAGGTGTAATAGGATTAAAGCCTGATCGAAACACGGCTTCTGCTCTAAAAATCTTAGGTGATGCAACTCTCAGTCACTGTGGAGAAATCTTGCTAGATACACTCCTAACTCTTCCTAGGCCTGCCACTGATTTTCACCCAATCTCTGCATCCAAAGTTTTAAAGAAAAGCCTATCAACACTGACAAATCATTTAGGCTCCCAGAGATTCAGGACTTAAGCTGCAAAAATGAAGGATGAGGGAGAGAGCTGAACTCCCTGGTTTTGGCCAAAAGTGTCATTTCAGAAGTGTTACCTCCAGAGAACTGCAGTGTAGATAGCTCCTGCATGCTTCTGCTTTGTGAAATGGGAATCCTGGGCTGCTGCTGTATTCTGTAGTCTATTTTTGCTCTAAATCACTGCTGTACCTCATGGGAACTGTTGTTCGTTCAGGGCAGATGGTGCAGAGAAGTCAGCAAGACAAGGACCCAAATGACAAATCCCTGAGACACTTTGGTGCCATTTCTGACACAGAGTGTTCAGTTGAGTTTGCAGTTACAAACTGAATACCTTTCAATTACTTTCTAAATGAAAAGCTGAAGTTTGCCCTTAAAAATCTGACACTGTCTGAGAAAAAATCCAACATCATCATTTTGGAGATCAAGCATCAGACTGGGTAATTTTCCACTGAAAAGGAGTTAAAACAAAACTTTTCTACCAGTCTTATAGAGGGCCTTATAGTCTTTTATTCTCTGTTTCTGCTAAGTTAAGGTTATCCACTCCTGCAGAGAGCAATGTGGCTGTCTGTCTGTCTTGGATGTTTCTAAATCATATCCGAACTCTGATTAATCTTTACTGATACCTTTACTCATATGTTTCCCCCTCGCAAATATGTGGGGATAGCTCCTACCTAACTGACTGCTGAGCTCCTCAGTATAAATGGAATTGCAATTTGCTAATGGGCTATGTAGAAAAGGATGGAGCAGGAAAAGCTGTGGGAGGTGGATATAAAAATATCCTGGTAAGGTATCTAACCACGAAGGAATGAAATACAAGTTGTTCCTCTCTCAGATTTATTTTCTTTTCATGGTTTACCCTTCTGGCCTATAGGTTGCATCAGCTTACATTTTCCAAACTAAATAGTTTACTGAAACCAATAGAAGGTCTAAAGAACAGAAGAATTCTACTAGTCAGGCCAGAGGTGCATCTAGCCTACTACCTATTTGAGTGCAGAAGTGCCCAGAGTGCTGCACAAGAACAGAGAAAGCACAGTCATAATTTCCCAGAATATCCTCCCAGCCTCTGGTAATTTGCAATTTAAGGACTTTCTTACTTATAGGTGATATTATACCAAAATAGTATCTTCTTATCACTTTCTTAATCCAGATGTGATTTTAGCAGCCATAATATCCTGTGGCAGGAAGATCTTTAACTAGGTGCTGTGTGGGTAAGTGCCTCCCCTTTTTTGTTTTGAGTCTGTCACTTGCTCCTGTCATTTGATGCCCTCTGGTTCTTTTATTGGCTGGAACAAGAAATCATTCCTGTTTACTTCTTCCTTGCTTTCCCATGGCTTTTCAGATGTCTTTCCTGGGATCCTCCTCTCTCCACCATTTCTTTTACAAGCTGAAGAGTCCTGTTTGTGTATTTGCACGTTGCATGGAACATGCTCCACAGTTTTCTCATCCTGTAGCTCTTTGGTGTATTTTTTCTATGTCTCCTATATCTTGTTTGAGATAGAGAAACCTAAGCTGCATACAAGAGTCAGTTTATGGATGCACCATTGACTTTTACTATGGCATAATGATGTTCCTATTCTGTTCTTCTTGGGGGTACTGGTGGATGAAAAGCTGGACATGAGCCAGCAATGTGCACTCACAGCCCACAAAGCCAACCGTGTCCTGGGCTGCATCAAAAGAAGCGTGGCCAGCAGGTCAAGGGAGGCGATTCTGCCCCTCTGCTCCGCTCTGGTGAGACCCCACCTGGAGTTCTGCGTTCAGCTCTGGAGTCCTCAGCACAGGAAAGACATGGACCTGCTGGAGCAGGTCCAGAGGAGGGACCCAAAAATGATCAGAGGGATGGAACACCTCTCCTATGAGGAAAGGCTGAGAGAGTTGGGGTTGTTCAGCCTGCAGAAGAGAAGGCTCCAGGGAGACCTTATTGCAGCCTTCCAGTACTTAAAGGGAGCTTATAAGAAAGGTGGGGACAGACTTTTTAGCAGGGTCTGTTGCGATAGGACAAGGGGTAATGGTTTTAAACCAAAATAGGGTCGATTTAGACTAGATATAAGGAAGAAATTTTTTATGATGAGGATGGTGAAACACTGGCACAGGTTGCCCAGAGAGGTGGTAGATGCCCCATCCCTGGAAACATTCAAGGTCAGGTTGGATGGAGTCTGAGCAACCTGATCTAGTTGAAGATGTCCCTGCTCATTGCAGGGGGGTTGGACTAGATGACCTTTAAAGGTCCCTTCCAACTCAAACCATTCTATGGTTCTAATACAGAATAGTTGTAAGTTGGTGCTTTATTAGAAGTATCTGTTTTAACTCAAACCCCTGAGTGGTAATAGCTAGTTCTGAATCTCTCAGGGCATGTGTGAGGTTACAGCTGGGTTTCTGACATGCTGTCAGTCACTGCTCAGAAATCCTTTTGCAGATTGTTGCAATCTCCTTTTACCCCCATGGCCCTGAGTAGCTCACTGCTGTCAGGAAATGCTCTCATTGCACTGGTCATCTGCCTTTTACAGGTCATCTCCAAACATGCACAGGCCTGAGGTCAGATCTGCCCTTCATTTTTCTTCACTGGCAAAATGGACCACTTACATTTCATTTCCTGCCTTTTAACATCTCTTAACAAGAGTAAAATACTAATTTATAACCAGCATTATCAGTTATACCATAATTTAAATTTAACCGCTCATGTCTTCTGTACCTTTTCTATGTGGAACATATATTTAAGGTACAGCAAGTTTATAACAATGACAACTTAATACCTTTATTCTGGCTGCTAGAATGCACTACAAGAGACATACCGTGACTTCCACATCATGTATTTCTGGTGCAGACAATTAGAAATAATGAGTATGAAGATATTAATCTGGAGTTAGCCAGTTTGTTTAGACATATAATTGTGTCATGTCTGTCCATGTGTCATGTCTGTGTCACCCTACACCACCTCCCCTCCCCCCCCCGTTTTTTTTTATTTTTGGGGAATTTTTGTCTTAAGCTGGTGAAGACAACTTGGAAAGCAAAGGCTATGACATTGCTCCTGGATCCACCAGTCATCTGCTTGGTATCCCATTTTGATTAAGTATGTGCACTGACAACTTGGAGGATTTAATTTTCATGTTTTGCTCAGTGTTTGGTGGGAGAAGAAGTAGGAATAATTGGCTATAATAATGGACTGTTCATGCCTACAAAGTAAAATGAACACATTCACGGGCTCACTTCCTTCTGCTGTTGGTGCAGACTGCTTTATTCAAGCTGATTTGCAGTGGAAGCTTATCTCTAGGTTCTGGCTGTGAGACGAAAAGTAAATAAGCCTAAGCAATTAGAGGAATGTTCATGCAGGTGCAAAGAGCCTGCACAAAGCTCTGTTTACTCTTGCCTTCAAGCCCCTTTAATCATCATTGCAGAGCTTAAGTTGTACATGAGGCATTTGTGTGCTGTATATCCCACATAGAGTATTTGAGTGCTTCTATTTCACTATAGAAATCCTCAGCCCTAGAGACATATCTGGTACCAAAATAGCTCTGAGCATCTTCTCATCCTTGATGGAATGAGCCACTTCAGTAATGAGTGGACAAGCTGCAAAGTCTCCAAGGTCATCAAAGGTTTATAGTACCGCTTAGTAGCACTGTAAAAAATAATAATAATTCTGATCTATGTAATTCTACAAGCAGATGAAGGCGGCAAATGTAAAATGATGGGAATCAAAGGCTTTTGAAAGACATCCGCACTACCTTGGTAATTATCTACACATCTAATGAAATGTAAACCCCTATGGAAATCTATATACCACTGGGATTGTCTTTTCTGTAATTTAATATTTTTTATAATTATTTTTTTCTCTGGAATCGCCTTTTGTTTGCTTGCCCTGCTGCTACTTCAAAATTGAGCAGTTAAAACTGTGTTGCAAGGATTTCCCAAAAAAGCTTTATTCATGTTACAGAAATTCACAATAACTGCTTATTTCTTTCTCTCATGGTGCATACTAAAAAGTAAGCGATTTATCTATTATGTTTACATTAGTGGTGGCCTGAGGGGATAATTTCAGGCAGAAATTGTGTAATATTTTCTGCAGCAAAGCTCTTCCTTTAAGAGCAGAAAAATCACAAGGCTGTTGAACTAATCTTCTGTTCTCTGGTAAACTACAACAAAAGAAGAATTTTAGCCCATTTATTAAGAAAAGCTTTAAGTAGAAGCAAATATTTGAACAATGTGTACTTTATTTTTGGATGAAGGATATGTGTTCACATTAACCTGACAACTGAAATATAAGATTTGCTTGCCCTTTATTTTGGCTTTTGTACAAATAGATTTAAATGATCCTCTTTTTCATAGTGCAAATGTAAGGTGTTTTTTCAATATTCATGAAGTAATTAATCTTGTAGACACCTGGCTGCTTACTCTTTTGAATTATTTGACTTCTACACTCGTTTGTTAAAAAATCAAAAATTATGTATTAAATCCATCAGCTATAATTTGAGGGGAGATGTAGTTAAAAAACAAATTTAAGAGTTGGGGGGTTGGCAAATGCAAGAAACTGTCCTTTTCCATCTTGGGCATTTTTCATTCTTCATTATGGCAAAGCAGGTGTCTGAGTTTCAGCCCTAAACCTAGACGATTGCTGCAAACATACGGCCAGTCACTTATGACCAACCACTATTATGCTTAAGGAAAAGGTGCACGTTTTGTATATAACATATTTAAGAGAGGCTTAAGTACAGCCCTGTGTAGTTGAAAAGTACTGAGTAAATTGTAATTTTTCTTTGTGAGCATACAGCAGCTGGAGAGGTCTGCTCTGGGAAGGAAATTTGATGGACACAGGGAAAGGTGGAAGATGCCTGAGAGAAATAAGCCTGGCGTCCATGGAGGCAATAGGACAACCACTCATGGGAACTGGTGAGCAAGGCTGTGGTTCTTCCAATCTAGTTAAGCACTTTGCCATTCAACACCCACACTTTCAAATATCAGGAAGTGCTTTGAAAATTAGCATCTGCATAAGACATATCCCTTCTCTGGAATGCATTCTTTAGCCCTTATTGATAGGAAAAGTGCTGCTGAAGTCATACACAGGATAGCAGAAGTCTCAGACTGGATTTAAGTGAAATAACGCTAAAACCCCCATGAAGAGCAAATTAATTGGAAAGAGTTTAATTGGGATCACCAGTTTATTGGGATATCTCCCAGGGAACTGATTTAGTCTAATGAGAACGGATGGCGGTATCTGCTGATTAACTGGAAGAGTGTTAGTGTATGTTGAGCTCAATGGGGAGGGCTCTGGCAAGTTTAAAAGTGTGTTCAAGGTTTTTCCTAGCTCAGAAGGGTAAGGTCTACTTTTGTGTTACTATTGTCAGAAAAGTTTTTATTTGGGAATGAATCTCATCCAGACTGTTTTGCATACAAAGTCTTCCTTCCACCAACAGATTCTCCAACTGTGATATAATAAGGGAAATATATATTTTTTGAAAAGTCGGACCATCTGTCTTCCTGCAACAAGTATAATTAGAGATAGCTATAAGGTACCTTAGCAGAGAGAGGAAAAGCATTCTGCTGTTGATGGACACAGCAGACGAGACAGGATTGACAGATGCTTGTGGTATTTTAACAGCTATGTTCCTAGGCTTTCTACTCTGTCTGCCTCAGCTGGATGCTAAAAAATTATTCCTACTCTGATCACTTTGGGGACTTATTATTATATGCTTAGCTTTATAGAATTGTTGAAAACCCAGCTAGATCATGTATAAAAGTTTGCCTTCAAGTTCCTTTAAGCACCATGTCCAAGATACCTCTCTAGTCCTTGCTTGTACTGACATTTCATATCCTTTCCCTGTGAAACAATCTGTGTTGCTCTAAAATTCTTGGCATCCTAATTTAATATAATTCAGAATCTTTTATGCAGTGTATGCTGTAATAAGCTATGCCTTAATATTTATTGATGTTGCCCTTTGGTTATCCTTAATTGCTTGTATAAAGTCACTTAGGTTAAGAGCTTTTACTTTGAGTTTAAAAACTCTCTCCTGGTACAACAATGTCCTGCTGAGAAGGTTTTGTTTCAAGACCTCCCTCTGTTTAACTTGGCTCATGCTTAAATATTTGTACTGCTGAATTTTAATTCTTTGTACTGTACCCAGGGACTCAGGGCAGAAAAGTTTGAGTGCCACAGTAATACAAATGATTGATACAGTCTCTAACAAAGGTGCCAAACTTGCTAATCTCTATATCTGGAATGCTAATGTTTTCTATAAAATTGTCAGTTAACTTGTCTATTATGGTATTTAATAACCCTGGCTGCCAGACCCAAGCTGTGCAGAAGTCAGCTACACAGTTATTAAACACATCAAAATAGAAGATATCAACAAAGAGCATTTTCCCTTCCTCCTGGCACCTTTCATTTGGTGCAGGTGTTTGATTGTATTTCAGGAGTTCTAGTAGAAAATTCATGAAAACAGGTTATTCTCCAGGGTTCCGTTTTACTATAAAGACAGCAGTTTATATCACCATTCTGTTCCTTCTTCATTTCTGCTGTCAATTCCTGTTACTTCTTTCCACTTCACAATCTATTGCACTCTTCCAGTGTGAGACCAGACCTCCCACTGACAAACTGTGGTCATGAAGAAACGATTCCTCTTTTCTGTCTAGCCATCATTTTCCAACCACCAGCCTGCTCCCATTAAGGCTGTCAATCATCTGAAGACTTCTTGGATTCAACCCCCTGTGCCTGGACTTAAAGCTTTCTTCCCCATCAGTGATATCCTACTCTCTCCTCAGCCCACTGGAAGCGTGGTTTCTTTATGTTTGTACTCCTACCGTCCTCTCTAGGACAATAGCTCGCCCTGTTCTGTAACAGGGCACCTACTGAGGCCACTTTTCTTGTGCACCTCATGCTCTAGCTTCAGCTTTCTTCTACACAGGTGACTCTTTATGTGTTACCAGGACAAGTATACAGCATACATTTCTAATTTAGGGGGAATGTGAAAATACAGTGTTTCATACTCCATAAGAAGTGATGTAACTTTATAAGGATTCACAGATTTTTTGAGCCTATGCAAACAAACTGTGTTGTCACACACACACCCCCCAACAGCAAAAAGCAACAACCCCCTGCCAAGAGCCCTCCAACCTACTATTTCCTGCAGCAGCTATATGCCAATAAACACGTTTCATACTCCAGAATGAGAGGTGTGGGGTGGAGCTTTGTGTTTTGAGTAGAAAATCATGGATCTCATTAAAAGGAAGTATTCATCCAGTTACTGAGTCATTTTCAACATGAAAAAGTTGGAGCTAAGAGTTGACTTTGGTACCTATATGTGTCCCCCAGAGTTTTGCTATTGAAATCAATGGAAGCAAGGTTATGCTTAAAAATAACTGTTACATTCATACTATGAAACCTACATTGACACTATTAAACCTGATTTTGTCACTCTTTCTCTCCAGGCGAATACTTGCTTGAAACTCACTTGATAGTGTAATGGCAGAAATAGAAAGTTCTGAGACAGTCAATCATTTAGAAGACAGAGTGAGGAATCTCGGTCTCTCCTAATTGTGTTAGCAGATTTTGACATCATGAGCATGAACTTCTCATGCGGCAGTATTGGAAATCTCTGCAGAATTACTCTAGGGCATCAGTTGTTGATGCAGGAGGAGGGAACACAGCCTGAGTAGGATGGGGAAAGATGTGTGGACACACTGCGATCTCATCACACAGCATAGGACTACAGCAACTCTCTTCAAAACCCAGTATGCTGCTACAAAGCTGAGCTGACTTTAGTGTGTTTGGCAGAAGGAAGATTGCAAGCAAAGATGATAGCAGGTGGAGAAGCTCAGAAAATTTGTAGGAGGATCTTTGTAGAAATGGCCTTGCTCTGAGGCTTTCTCCAACAATTGAGACCTTAGAAGAGGATGATCTAAGCCCTTGGAGCTCATCAGATTTTGATTTAAAAACCCACAGACTTTAAGCTACGGACACACCCTTCAGGTTGTGCAAAGCCTTTGTTCACTTCAGGTTAAATCTGCTCTCCCCTTTTTAATGAATCAAAGCTTTTATAACCCTCAGGCCTTGGTAGAGGAACTGTTTTGTTTAAAAAAGTACTGTTGGAACAACAGTAATAGCTAAGCCAGGAAAGAGCAAAATACGGAATTTTGTACCCTGCTAAACATAGAATGGTATTTAGGGATCCTACTTGTACAGTCATCTATACAAGACCATATCCTGTCAGCCCTGCATACTACCAAACAGTTACTGATGTTGAACTTAGAGAATCATGCCTGGAATATGAGTATAATGTTTAGATAATGTATGTAAAAAGAAAAGCACCTGAAACTCTCATCATTAATGCCTAGCACTGGGTAGCTATCTGCTAATTCTGCAGTGCTCTCGGCTTAACAGAGCACTGTAAATATGAAAACCATATTTAGAAAAGGAAGTATGCTTCAGGCCCTTGAGGAAAGCTCTGCATACTTAAGTAATGATTCTTGACTTGGTTTTAATAGTTGTTTTGCTGTTCTTGCCAGTTTGATACATTGTTTTCAAGTAAATCAAATTTCATGGCACAACTTTTTAATAGACAGGACTATCCTTTTTTCTGCTCTACTTAAATTTTTGAAGTCTTCAGTCTTTTTTTTCTCCTTAAGAAGGATCATTTTAAGTATATTTCTCTTTTAGGACACAAAAGAAGAAACACGGATACCCAGGGTGAACATAGGAAGGGATTAATAACTTTGAATGACAGAGTATTATTGCAGTCACAGGAGCCTGGTATTCATCTCTCACAACTTAACCTCACCTCACCATCTACAAGTAAGGCGCTGGATAAAGCTGCTTGTTTAGTCTCTAGTCAGTGGAAGAGGTGTGCCCAAAGGGGGTTTATGACCATGTGCTTGGACACCTGTTTCAAGATGACAGGCACATTGTGGAGATGTTTCTTCCTCTTATTCGACTAGAGAGAAGCCCGGGGACTAGCTGAGCCCTTATACTTACTTAAGTAATAAGCTAGAAGTAGGTGACATGAAGCACACATTTTGCCTTAAGCTCTGATTAGTGCTTCCCTGTATTAACTTTGTTGAAAATCTAGTAGGTGGCTGAGAGTGAAGCTCTTAGGAAAAAAATTCCTAAGACCTCTAGTTCACTGCTCATTGTATTTCCATTTTTTGTATAATGGCATATTAGTTTTCTTTCAATCTGCTCGAAATTCTCCATGGTTCTCGGATTTCTTAGTAATACATGTTAAAACCTCAAATTTATGTTTGATACGGTCATTTCAAAACCTGAAACTGTGTTTATAAAGAGTTGCAAAGTTAAAACCATCCATTTTTAGTTATCTGTGTTTCCTATCATCCTCAGTTACTGTCAAAATACAAAATATTTTGCCATCTCATGATATAAAAAATCTTATTTTCCTGCACACAAAAAGCTCATTGACTTCTCCATTACAGTACTAAAGCCAATGCACACTCCACCATGCCTGGTAGGTAAAATACCAAAGTCATTGTTTACATTTCTTCTAGTTAGATGAACTTCAGCTGCCTTATGATACCTAATATCTTACAAGTTCTTTTCCTGTATCTTTTTGCTTCCTTTATCTATTGTATATATTTCAGAGCTTGTAATTGGTATTGACTGCTAACAGTTCTTCTTTCCACTTGCTACTTGTACAGTTTCCATTTTATATAGCAATTTTTACTTCTTTTCTTAAAGTTTTTTAATCATACCTTTCTTCTCTTTTATTCCTAAATGTGAGTTCTGTTTTTAGCAAAGCAATGTGAATGGTGATTGGTAAGTGTGTAAAATCTTTTCTCCTGGATGGTTTGGCTCAAAATAATTATCAGTTTTGCAAGATTCACTCTTTTTTGCATCAAATACATATATCACTGGTTTGGATTTTATTCTGTGTACAGATATCAGATGTAATAAATTCATGATCTCTTACCCTTAAGCTACAACTCATTTTAGTTCAAAGATGAGTCCCTGTATTTATCATAATGAAGGCTAAAAGAGAATTCTTTCATGTTAATGCAGCATTTTCATAATCAGGAAATTGTTACTATAATTTTTTTTACCCACTACTAAAGAACTCTGTACTGGTTATAAGTGACCATCAGCATAGGTCATTAAAGGTAAAGATGACAGAATCCTTTTCACCTGTGTGCTAAAAATAGCTGTTTATAGAGATATTGCACAACTTGTTGCAATGTTATGGTCTGTAGCAGGCACAGACTAGCATGTGATCTGCCTCTGCCTTCTATTAATAATTGAGGAATATTCAAGACTACTATTTTAGAGTCACCAGGCAGAATACAGAGTGCCATGCCCAAGCTCTGCAATCCACTTGATCTATCCCAAACAAGCTAATTTTAACCTTTTAGTCACACAAGTCTTTTCCATGAGCTTCAGTCATAGTTCAGCACCAATGCACACACATTGCTTCTAATTCTTCTAGTTTATTACTAGATTCTTAGTGCTGGCATATAGGCAGCTAGAGAGTCTCTTTTCATAGCCCTTGATGACTGGATTGGTTTTATCCTTGACGCCTTGATTTTACAGCATATGAAAACACTTCTTTTTTTTCCTTTCAATCCCCTTTTTGTTATTTAGGTTGATAGCCTGGCTGGTATACCTCACCAGTTCCACAGCCTGTACTTTCCTATTTGCTTTAGCAGAGTACAGCTAAACCAAACAGCTTCTCTTCCTCATAGCAAATGGATCAGGATTCCACAGAGCCCAGATTTGCCACCTAAAGCCACATGCCTAGTTAGCAACTCTTTTCCTGGGCATCCTGATTTCTATCCTATTTTTCTTGTAGGATAGGGAGGCTCTCTGACCAGGAATTATATTGATGGCTCCTGACTCTCAGCAGTCTACTGGGAACTCTTCCTTGGAGACAATGAAGCTAGCTGGCATTAGCCCCTGTGTGGAAATTGCCATTAAAATTCCTCATTCTAATCTCTGAGCCTTTAGAATTGTGATAATCAGCTTAAGGAAGAGTATATGTAGTTAAAATGCTGGAAGAAGCAGGTAGATCCATGCTCCTTTAGCACTCTTTTCCAAAAGGGCTTCTGACCTGTATTTCTTCTTCCTCATGGAATATATTCCCACTCTCACTCTTTATTTTTCACCTCTGGCTATTTACCCAGAGGAAAAATTCTTGGAAGTTGAGCAATGGAAAGTTGGGCAAGACCATGTACGCGGGTTTATCAAAATCTCATTGCAGCAGATAAAGCCAATTACGTGTGTCACTGTGGAGTAAAATAAGCCTTGTTCAGATGAATTTTCTCCCCGTGATGTTATATTTACTGAGCTCCTGCGTCACTGTAACTGGGAACCCTGAGATGTGGAGACATTAATATAACAGTATGAAAATTCACAGGAGCAGAGCAGGTACTGGGGAAGCATGTATCAGGGAGATAATTCTCCAGTCACCCTGGGAAGGGGAGACAGCTGCTTTCCTTGGCGCAGAGCTTCACGCAGGGCTGTCAGCATGTCTCCTGCCTACAGACTATTTCCCTCCCCAGTGCACTCTAGGAAGAAATATATAACTGGGGGAAAAAAAAAAAAAAAAAAAAAAAGGAGTGATTAAGCAGGAACATTCAGCCTGAGGCGAAAAAGTTCTGCTTTCTGTGACCTGCTGGCAGTACCCAGTGCAGGACTCTCTCCTGCTCGTGGGGTGGGCTTGTCCCAGGACTCCAGCCAAGGGCAGAGGGGCACTGCCACTCCTGGGGTGGCTCCAGGGGAGGGGTTTGCTCACTCAGCTTCCTCCTTATGTCCACCCCATGAAGTCGGATGGCTTGAGCTTTACGCGTGGGAAATCATAGCGCAGCAGGTTGACATGGCCATGTTTTGCACTCCTTACATTTTCTTACTAGGCTGTTTTTGGAGATCTAACAAAACCGAATTCCTCATTGAGACACCTCTCATTAGCATCTTGAGTTGGGTATTGAAAGGCTGCACCCTGTTAGAAGGAATTAAATCTATCTTGATAAGATAGATTTAATAATTGATAACTTAGACAACTCTGCCTTTAATCTGCCTTCCTGGCATCTTGTATAGAAATTAAAGTTTTACTGTATTTGATGTCCTTTGTCTATGTATGCACTGCATTCTTTGATATCTCTCTGTATCCACACTAGAAATCTGAAAGAAAAATTGCTAAAATATTTAAACAGGAAAGTTTAGAAGTTTTGAAAGAAACCTGAAAGTATCAGGCAATTTGAGACAAAAACATCCCAATGTATTGTACCGTGCTCTCTTCAATTAGTCCCGCAACACAGAAAACTACATTTTCTGACAAAACAGAATCCGTTACTACTTAAACATCACCCAACATTGGAACAAACTTCATTGAGCGTACTACAGCTGGTACATAAAGATTCAGTCAGTAAACTATGCTTTAAAAAATGCATTGAGAGACTTGGGCTAATTTTATTAGAGGTTTTAATTCTGATTCTCTGTCTAGTAGTTGGCTAACTGCAGAAGAACTATTTATTAATTTAAAGCTCGTACAGCTGATTGATGTATGCTAATGTATTTTAGATTTAATAATCACATCTTCCTTAATTGAATTGTATTTGCTCAGACAGAGCATATAATTAAATCAAGTCTTTTCTAATCCTTCTCATGCCAGATTATTCTATGGTACATTGGGGAAGAATAGTCAAAAGTATGACTTTACTTAAATTAAGCTCATTGAAAAATTCCATAGTCAGATTGTGAATGTTTGGGATATTCATAATTTTCCAAAATACAGAGATGTATTTTTCCATACATATCTTCTGCAATAATTAAGATGTGTATAGAGGCAGCAGGACTGAAAATATGGCTAGGTAGGAAACAGTTTTAAGAAAATCCAGCAAATTGATACAGCAGATAGTGAAATCCACATACCACATGACCAGCAAGATACTTCAGGCAATTGCTCTCAAATGCCTTTAGAGCTATCAGCGAGAAGAGACAGAAAACAAAGCCAAGACATAGCTAAGAAATCACAGAAGAGAAGAGTGGGAAAATACTTTACTGAGACATTCTGATGTGCTTGTGTATACCTGGTCAGTTGTTTCCAAGATCCAAGTCCAGGACCAAGGCTATTCCGAGACATAAAGGATTAAAAAAACCTGGCTTGAATGAGGGGGAAAAGTCATTTAGAGTTGGGGATGGATTTCAGGAAGACATACCAAGGGAAAGACAAAGCAAGAAAGGTATTTGTCAGGAAAGATATTTATTTGTCAGCTGAAATTGTTATAATTTACTTTGCCCCTCTACTAAAAGAGTTGCAAGAGGAGGAGGATAGAGTTTAGGCATAGAGAGGTTTACTTTTTTAACCCCTTTCTCTGATTCCTGTGGACCTTTTGATAGAAGAAAAATAGAGGAATATAATTCATAGTGGGATGTTCAAGCTTGGCATTTTCTTCTTTTTATGGTAGATCAGAGGAACTTGGTATATAGATGTGCTACCGATGCATCTTCTGTGTCCATAACACTTTAAAAGATTTATTCTGCAAAACCGAGCTATGAAAATAAGCAGCATTTTTTTCTTTGAGAAATGATGTGTAGCCTCAAGTCTAAATTACTGACCTGATATAATTTGTCCATCAGAGTTAAATTATAGAATTTATCCTTTTTAATAAACAACACTGGTTTCTGATCAAAAAATGACCTGCAGCAGAATCTGATTTCTCTTCCTGATTTCCAAACAGTATAATGTTATTAAAGATAACATTGTGTGGTGGTAGCGTTTTGTCTGAGGATTTTGATCTCATGCTCTATGGCATTTCACTTGAAGAATGATTTGCTCTTAAACTCATATTCAACCTTGTACTAGCAAAGGTCTTATAAAGATTTGTTTCCTTGACTACCCCATGTCACAGGTTTGAAATGTAATTCCATACCAGTAGAAGAAAAAAAAAAAGAAGTGACACTGGTGTATAATTAATAACGTATCACAGAAAGAAATCTGGTTAGTGAAGTGCTGTTGTGAAGTAAAGGCATGCTTTTCTTTGCAAGTGATTTGTAAAACATATGCAGGATGGTTATTTTTCTTCCCAGTACAAAAGTATACTAGTGCTGGTCTTTAATGTTTCTTCATGGGGGCAAGCATGCATTGATTGAGGTCAGTAGGAATATTGCCTTTCTGAGTAGGGTACGTCAGTTCATACAACTTAACACTGACGACTGTAGAGGTTTGCTCCTTATTTGAAATAAGGCCAATCTACACAGCATACACTGAGTTAAAGGACATTATAATAAAGAGTGCTTACATCTGCACCTCCTGCTAAAGGTCTTCTTGTCACAGTGTCATCTGGAAATATTCTGGAGGTTTTCAGTTCAACAAATACCCTGTGTCTAACATGAGCTCAGGGTAAAGGCACATGTTGCCTTTTATCCAGCTCTTTTGGAATGGAAATCTGAGCAGCAAATTTAAGTTATAAACAGGGATACTTTATCTAAATTCAATGAGTGAAAACAAAGCTGGCCTTAGGCTGGGGAAGGGTCCTGTCATTCCTAGTCTGGGTTCTGCTTAGATACACTCTTTGATATAAAATATGGATGAACAGGGTATCATTGCACATGCTGGTTGCTTCTCTAAGCATGAATTAGCTGGCTGCTCATCTTTTTCAAGTGCTCAGGACTTTACTCCAGGCACTAGATACCTTCTGTGGCAAAAAGTTTCTTCCCAGTTTATAACTGTTTTATCCTGCTGACTTAGGACCAGTTCTTTAGGAAACCAGCAGCACTAAGGATCTGCTGTTTATAAATGAACATGATCAGTTCTTTGCTAACCGCACTGACAGCAGGACCGGCTTGTCGGAAGCCAGAGGCATGGTTTTATTTACTTCCCATCACATTCCTTGGTCTCCTCCAGCACTGCAATTATGCTTGAAAAAAATATCTTACCTATCAGCTTATTAAAAGCTTTTCTAAGCCAGCTAGTTAGCTTCACAGCCTATGCTCTTTCTACTAGCAATTGAGATAAAGTTGACAAAATGTGCTTATAGTCTTTCTGTGTACCTATTGTCTCCCACATTTCACATCAGTGGTATGCCTTGCCAGGGTAGATAATTTTATTATCCTGCTGGATAATAAAAATGTTAAATAAATTATAGCTGGAGGGAATAGAGATGGTGTTGACTGATGCTAATACCCTGAAGTCAATGTAATAGTATCTTCTGAGGCTGTGTTAGTGACAGTAGATTGAAAGAAGAAATGTTTGTTTCTGGAGGAAAAAAGAAAGAGGAAAAGAAAAAAGTACAAGATTACATATTACATTTCTAGTGTGCAAAAAGGACTCTGCTGGAGGTACAGGCCACTTGTGATAATAAAATTGACCCAAGATCTTATGATGTTGATGATCCTACACAACTGTAGTACTGTTCTGTGAGCATAAGGGATGCAATTAGAACAAGGCAATATACAAATCAGTCTTTCTCCATCCCTCTTTTCATTTTCTCTCCACAAAAGTAATTGTTTTGTTATGTCAATTAATTCCACATTCCCTCCTGTACAGACAAAATGACATGGGTTTGAGTTCTGTAGCTGCTATACTATTTCCAAGAAGTAATTTTCTTTATTTAGAAATAAAAAAGATTATAGAAACAGATGACAGAAACCCCCTATAAGGACCTAGACTAAATGGACAAATACTCTTCTCGTATATGCTTTTTTTTTTTCCTTTCTTCTATGATAAACCCTGTCTTTGCCACTTCCTACTTATTTTGTAAACACGAGATAAGTAATTGGCATTGTAAATTAGTTCCAAGAGAAACTAGAAAGTCTTTTGATCTTGTTTGTAGGCAGTGGATTTGGATAGAGAAGGCCTAGAAGTTACATGGAAATTTGCTCCTTGCCTCTTGATGACCTTGGCTAAGACACTTCCCTCTTCTGTGCCTTGTTTTCCACATTCATAGATGACACCAGTTTTGTGAAGGACTTTGAGATGTGAAGTGCCTGCTACAGACCACCTTTTCAGGCTTATTCTTACTTCTTCTTGCTTTCCCTTTCTTTGTGTTGAATTGGCAGATAATCACAAAGGACCAAGGCACTTACAAGAAATGCAAAGGTCAAAGATACCCACATCCCAGAAATATTTCTATTATTTTCAGCTACTTTGAAAACAACAGATTTTTCTATTTCTGGATGGTCAAGATGGTAGCTCCAGGAGGTGCCCTGAGAGACAGAGACCAGCCCATGGAGATCAGGATGAAGAAAATGATCGAAAACCTCAGGTATCAGAAATGCATACTGGGGGCCAAGAGATAAGACACATGTTGAGAAGGAAAGAGTTCTGTCATCATGCAGCAGAGATGATGTTGGAAGTGAGAAGTGTCCATCATTTTTGGATGGAAGCTGCCGTTACAGCTTCCTTAGGCTTCTCGTACTTGTGGAAGATTTCCTACTGAGAGGGAGAGACAGAGCAGAATAGTCCCATGGCTTTGGAAAAATGGAAAGTAGTTTCCAGAACAGTCTCTCATGACGTTGTATTCATCTACAGCAATTAGGAAGAGGCTGGACTGCCTTACGAGTCCCTTGGGAAGAAGGATCACCCTGCCAGCTGCATAACAATGGGATAACAATGGGAACTGAATCTCTATTGAGAGAGAAAGGACTGAAGATGTCTGAAAGCCTGCTGCTCCTGCAAGGCGGAGTCATGTTCCCAATTTACCCAGGAGGATTCATTTATTTGACTGCAAAACTAATGGATCTACTCAGTCTGAGCTTGTGTAGTTGCTACAGGTGTTAATGTGTGTAGGTTTAAAAGGGTGGTCCTAGCACCTATTTAGCAATTTTTTTTACCTGGAAAATGAGTTTGAAAAGAGTGAGAGATGGAGATCTTTAGCACAAAATGCCTGTAAGCATAAAAAGATGAAACCTGAAGACCTCTTAGAAATGCATTTTTTCAACTGCTTTTTTTATAAATGACTAGTTTCTGTGGCATTTACGGTCATTTCCTTCCTTAGAAATGTTATTTTCCAGTTGTTTTAGTCCACAAAGCATGGACTTTCTCTGGCTTCTGCCTTAACTAACCAACCAGTATAAATTTCTCTTGAAATTCACAGCTGTCTTCACTGAATGTGAGCAAATGAGCCTGTCAGGTTGAGCTGACTCTAAACTTTTCTTGTCTTTGGGATGCAAATCCTTTTAAGTATATTTAGGTCATCTCTATTTGATTTTCATGGGACATACAGTGTGGGGGGGGAAGAAACTTAATCTTCATAAAGGAAAGAAAATGAAAAAGATGTGCTTTAAATCACTCCATTCAAAGTCACTGTCAAAGTCGTCATGTTCCATGCAAGAACATAAGCACGTTGGGCTCCTGCTTTCCTTAGGTTTGTGTCAGAAACAGGCTTTTTCTCTATTGCCTTCATCTTTCACTTGTGATTTAAACCATATTATGGGGTGACTGGTAGCTGTTATGGGAGACTCAGGTGCAATCTAGTGACTGGTTTAAATTCCAAAGCCAAAGCACTGGGCTGGCCTCGGTAGTCAGATGCTTTTAATGCCTGACTGAAATTGTTCATCAAATTCCTCACTACTTTCCATATTCTTTACTTTCCTGGCCTGGGCACCCAGCAAGCTGCTTCCTTTAAAATAACATTCCCCTGACACAAAGTCTCAGAGCACCACTTAAAATTGCCCAGCTCATATTTAATTCATCTTTGGATTTCCCCAGCTGGAGATGCTTAGGTATATATTGAGGCCAGCAGACTGGAAAGCCCCAGATATTTAAGAGTTGCATAAACAACTCTTAATTAAATACTCTTAAAGTATTTGCTGTCCCTCTTAGTCCTCCTCCAGCTCATAGGCAGAGGAAGAAACAGGATAAAAATCAGTGCAGTGCTCAGATAGTGCAGCGTTTCAGACCTGATCTTCCTTAACACAAATCCCTCTTTAGTGCTGGTTTATATAATAATTTCTTCCAAATTTATGGCTGAGCCACAGCCCCCAGCCTGCCTTAATGTAAGTGAAAAGTCAGGCATTATTGTGATGTAACAGTTTTTACCTTGATAGATGATAAAAGGTACAATGCACTGTGTGCAGAGGGAGGATGCTGGCTTTGCGGAGGCGAGAACCAAAGCCCCAGTGGCTGGGGCTGCGCCGGGGAGCCTGGCAGGGCTGGTGGAGCTGGTGCCCAGCATCTCCTACACCGCGGAGTGTAGGAGTCCAGACACGTCTGGACTGACAGCAGTCTCAACTGATGTCTGACAGCATTCGGTATTGTCTATGCTACCGAAAGGTCCTGAACTGGCACTGAGGGAGAAGAAAGAAATTTCCTTCCTTAAAAACAGGAACCAAACCCAACAGGACTGGGGATGACACTGTGAAGAACCGGAGCTTTTGGTTTGGCAGCAGGCCCTCAAGGAGATGGGTTGGCAGACCAAGGGGTATGTGTGAGTAAGGGTTTACAAAGCGGGTGCATTGGTTTTTCTGCTGCTTCCCCTCGGGAAACTCAGAAAAGTGTAAGGGAAAGTGAAGACTACTGGTGACAACTGGAACTAGATATTTTAAAATGTTCTTTAACTGAACAGTCCTGTGGTGGAATCACAGTGCAAAATTTGAGGACTCTGCTTAGTCTTTTCCCACATCTTAATGGAATAAAAGAGTTATAAATCTTAATTATTTAAGAAGACAGCCTGTATATTCCCCTGCTTAACCAGTGGTTGCAAGACCAAACAAATCTCCAGTTAAAGACCCCGACTGCGGTAAGAACAGGAGTTTTATGAGTAGTGACAGCAGAATTTTAGTTCTGTGCTACATCTGCCTCTACTGTACCATGCGTTTTGTCTCCCCCAGTTTAATACAGCAAAGTCTCCCCTGATTTCAGGATTGCATTTTTTAGCTCTTAGCCAACATAGACACTGTGGTTTATATTTTACATTTTTATTTCGAGTTCTGATGAGACAGAGGTTTCAGTTGGATACCATTTGCTGTGATCAGAAGTGTGCTTTCAAATATTTTTAAATATTTTATAGATTAGCGCTCAAAAGGAAGCAGAGCCTAGAAGAAAAATAACTGCTACTTCAGCTTCTTTTCTGTGACTGCTGATGAATTAATGATTATTTTTTACATCCCTTATACCAATAGAAGGCATGAAAGTCTTTAAAATTCAGGATACCAAAAAACATTAGAAGAGGGAGGCCAAGGTGGAGTCCTAGATGAATTATGAGCTGGGGCCAGTCACTGGAGAGGGGGAGTTGTGGGTCACCTGTAAGGGCAGGGAGAAAGTGGTGTCCTGGGAGCATCCCAGGTCACCTGCAGGCAGGGGGAGTGAGGGACCACTGCGCCAGGAGTCTTCTTTTCCCTACTTGTTGCATTTGGACACATTATATGGTCAAAACTTGTGCAAGAATCTGAGTGTATATATATATGTGTGTGTATACATAAATATGTGTGTATGTAGAGGGATGGGGTAGGAGACAGAAGGAGAAAGTAAACCGATGGTTTATATATTTGGATTTGTATAAAGGTAGAGAAATCAAAGGCTTTTGATTTTGGAATGGCAAACTGACTAAATTAGACAAAAAAATAAACACAGCTGTTCCTCCTAAGCAGGAAAGGGAGAGAAAGGTATCCAAGAGCCCAGTCTACCATAAGCTGTTGATTAACCAGACCAGCTGTTATTTAATCCAACTTTCTCTGAAGTATTGAAGGTTTTTGGAGTGCCCTGAAAATCAAATGGTTTGGCTGATCTAAATCAAATATGGTACTATTTTTCTCATCTTTTTGCTTTTAATAGAGTTTCCCTTTGACATTTGTTTTGGTTTATGTCTTCAGTTTCAATGTTTCAGAAGGCAAAGCAGTCTGGAGTTAAGTGGTGTACAGAGCCTGGTTGATCTTCTTCAAGGCTCTAAAGCTACCTTCAATGACTTTCATATTAGTGGGAGAAAGAAAGGTACAGTGCTCCATAGAACCAGTCTTCCTTCTTTCTGTGCTGTTCTCTGAAATAATTTCTCAGGCTTTTAAGTGGATGCTGAAATGCAGTTTACAAATTCTTTGCTTTGATCTGAAATACCTGATAAAAAAGCATGGATTTTCTGGAGTCCTTCCTTCTATGTTTCTAATCTTTTTATTTCGTTTACCAGTCAGAATGCCTCTACTTTATTTATCTTTTGTAGTGCATATGTAATAACTGCTAGGCCACAGATGAAGACAAAATCCCTAAGTGATTCGGGTAAAAGGAAAAAGAATATAACAAAGGAAGAGTGGAGAAAAAAACCAATAACATGAGATCAAATGTTATTTATGCTTGTACAGTGTTTATACATATATTTATGAATAAATATCAGCTATAACCCAGCTGTAACTCTGCCCTGTTTTTAGCCAGTTACAAAGCATCAGTACTCTATTCATTGTCAGCTATTTAAACAGACTCCTGAGATAAGAACGATGACATTTTCAAAGATTTGTTTCCTGTTTCTTAGTAAAGGCTGGTGTCTCTCCAGTATGTTGCCATAGTCCCTACTTACTCTTCAAAGCACAGTAATCTGTTCCCCTCATTTCAAGCTCCCCACCCATGCAAATGTTACATAGGAGACTTGTGTAAAAGGTGGGCTTATCCTAGCATCCTTATAGCTGTACATCAGGACCTATAAACCGTGTATTTGTGTGTGTGCACTGTGCTTGCTGGGGCGATGCCGGGTACGAGGCTGGGCAGAAGGGGAGCAGGGAACAACTGATTGTACTGACCCAGGGGAGGAGGAAGCAGCTCAGGCTGTGCTCACCACCTAAAGCTCTTCGGAAGTGCAAAACTGTCATTCCTTTCTTCTTTAAATGTTACCCTCACATTTCCCTGTAAATTTTCTCCTAACAGTGAGTATGATGTCCCAGCAGCATTAGCAATGAGCCAGGGCGCTAAAGGCATTGCCATTTTTTTTAACATCTTCAAACTATTTTGAGTGAGTGGTGCTGTGTCTTGCAATATTAGTCTTAGATGTGGAGCCCATAAATGGTGCAGTGATTTCCTCGCTCAGTTATTAATTGGCCTGTGACAGTGACACTGACATTGTAGTTGCAGACACATGCAGATCGGAAATTAATACACTGAGATTGATAGTTATGACAGCATATAAAATTCAGACCATCCAAGCTCTATTAAATCACTTAATAAAAGCTGAGTGAAAGTATCTAAGAAGCATAAGAAAACCTTAGAGTACCTTATTTAAATTTGTTACTTAATGAAAACATAAATATTTAAAACCCATGAAGTTATTAACTAAATTAACCAGAATTATTTTAAAGGTACAATTTACACAGCCAGATCATCAGCCAATGCAATCTCCATTTAAATTGATGGAGCTATGCCATCGTACACAGCTTGAGCTCTAGATCATGATACTGATAAAGTCATATATCTTTTTTAAGCATACTGCATTTGGAGTGTGAAGGGATTTTTTGTGATAGCTACATATATGTTTGTCCTATGTCTTAAGAACCATAAAACCACATGTAATATAAAAAAAAAAGTTCACTTATGATAACTTACCATTCTGTAAAGTTTATCCTCCAGATCCTGATTAATTCTTTGTAAGGCTAGGTAATTGTTTTGTATCCTAAAACAAAGATGATATCATGTAATTGAATGCATTGTTTTTCGTGTAGTTTTTTTACCTGTAATTTTCACATCAGTACAAAACATTGGCTTGTGCTACCTGAAATCTATTTTCTTATCACTCCTGTTCCCAGTCAGTGGTTGTCTTTGAAATGCATTTACCACCTACTTCCTAAGCAAACTTCTTTGTCATGTTTGCTTACTATATTTAGCAGCAAATTCCACCAGGAAGTGAAAATATGTTTGCCATTCTGCACTTGTGTGCAGATATGCATTGCAGCATGGGAACTTGCACAAAGAGATTGTAGCTTTACATCAGGCTCAGGAATAATATGTTAGACAGGAAGCTTGAGCTGAATGCTTAGACAGTACAGGAAAAGATTTATGGAGCTCTTAATAAGGAGAATTGCAGCAGAAATCTAATGACTGTAGCAAAAGCGACATGCGGGCATCCCCACATGACTTAGAGGAGAATATTCCTTCTTTTGACAGAAGCTCAAGAAATTGCCTGTTCTCAGGAGCTAAACACATCCTCTTTCCTCAGGAAATACATTTAGATAGCTTAGCCTGGAAAAAGGTGGGTATTTATTTTTATCAGCACTGAGGGATTGAATGGACTCACAAAATGAGACTTCCCTGCTTATTCCAGAGCGATACACCAAAGAAAAGTTTCAGTCTGTACATCTTTAGTTTGCTTAGATGGTAACCTCGGTATTGTAATGAACAAGCCGTGCAGCCTGTGGGAAAAATATCACTATTTTGGTAGTAGCTGTGCCTTTCTCTTCACAGAAGGCAAGGAGGGTAGCTCCTTGTTCTTGTTTGTACATATCACCTCAGCAGGATCTGAGGTGAAAAATCTAAAGCAAATGTTAGAAGTTCTGCTGCGAAGAGTTTGTCTGAATATATCTATATGTCTGTACTGGGAATCAACCTAAGTTAGGTCAATAGGTCGAAGTACTTTCAGCAGTGAGTTGATTTTAGGTAACGGGCAAGTGCGTTCACTGTAGAGTGAACTCAGACGTAATACACATTCATTCAGCAGAAAGCCACTTTCTCTGAGAAGCCTGGATCTGGATGTAATTTCCATGATGATCAGGAAGGGACTGGGATTAAAGAAGTTGCTTTGGTTTATCGTATGGTTAGGACTGACTGTTGAAATCAGAACAAAGACCTGCATTTGAACCATGCCATGGCTGCGAATCAAGGGGTCCAGCCCAGCCCCCCCGACAGTGAAGTGTCTCTCCCTGCTTTTGTTGCCATGGAGATTTTCTTTCCAGTTAAATGATCAAAATTCTCCATTCGGGGGCAGGCCAGCATCTTGCGGTGCCCCTCATGAGGCATGCAGAGCTCCTGCTGGGGCTCCCAGTAATACCATGACATCTGCTGCACAGACCTGGGAGGAGAGGTCTGTGCTGAGGACAGCTGCTCTGTGGGCAGAAATAATGACATCCCCACGGGTGAAACTCCCTGGGGTACCGAGGGTCAGCCCAGACGCAGGGCAGCTGTTTCAAACATGCATTTGCGAGTCTGAGGGAAGTTGCAGTGTCGTGTACATTTTACAGAGCTGCTGAGAAGAGATTTCCTCCCTGAAAGGCAGATCTGTGGTAAAGAGTGTTTGCTAAGTTGGCGACTCAAATGGGCTGAAAATCTGCGAGACTTGTACTAACCTGCGGCTTGGTCATTTCTCACCAGTTCTCACAGTGCCATTGTGTAAATGCCCAGGTGACTTAAAGGATTGACTGAAGTTTACAGATCTCTGCATTGTCCGTGCTCCGATTAGATGCAGCATTTGCTACTAAGCCTCTGTATAGACATTTATTTGTGCAGCTCTAGGTATACTTAGGACTTTCACAGTTATCTAACCAGAGTCCACACAACAGAGAGAAATCTTAGGGTACCCTGTACCCAGCTTTTCATGGCAAAGGAGAAAGCAGAGATGATCTTGGTAAACCAGTGGAAGCAAGGGGGCTTAAACTGGCTTTGCCTGCAAACACCTACTCAGCACTAACATAGTTATGTTTTGCTGCTAAGGCTGAATGCTGTGGTGCAGGGAACAAGGATTTAGAAAAATAAGATAGGGCCTGCTGGCTGAGACCAGAGGTGCCCCAGTATCCTGTCTGTCATGGTCTGTTGTTCTTCTCTAGTAAGACAAAATACAATAGGTTAAAAATGCTTTGCACCTAAGCAGCTTGCAGCTCAACTAGACATGGTGTAAAACCAATATAAACTTTTAGCACCTGCAACCTCCTAAAAGTTTGCACGGGTTCAAAAGCATATGCATAAATTCCTGAAAAAAAAGCGGAAAAAAATTATTAGTTCAGGACTTTTCTAGCTAAGGCCTCTCTGTACCTTAGTCTGTTCTGCAGTATAGACCTATGTGGAGAGCTCAAGGGAGACATTGAAGGTTCCCTTTCCCTATCTTTAAGATCATGAATTACCAGTAGTAGCTGTTACTTGGATATCTGGCTTATGACTGTGGCAACACATCACTGGGTTTGCTCCTCAGCTTCTGTTGACACTGTTTTTCTCTTGGTATGGATGACTGGAAGACTGGTTACCATTAATATAATTATTCTTGGCTGGCAACACTTCCATCCATAGATGGTAGAGGGGTTTTGCATGAGCTTATTACAATCTGCTTCTCTGCTTGTAACTTTTTTTGTCTTCCCCCAGCAAATTTTCCTCTGTTGTATGTTTAGGTGAAAGTAACCAACAAACCCTAGTTCTCTGACACATTCATTTTGCACTGAAAAAAGTGACCTTTTCCCAGTAAAATAAAATCCAATCTAAACAAAAAATCTATAGTAAGTAGGAAGCTGAGCTTCAAAAAGTGTTTCTATTGAGAACATTATGAAAAGATAGTCAAAATAAGCACAAACACGTGCACACATACACAAGCACATACACATGCACATATATGCATAAAACCCAAATAGGAAATCCACTGTGCCAAAAGAGGTGTCAGCAAATGTGGGTGGCAAGGAGAGAAACGGACCCAGAAATATAGGGAAGAAAGTGTTAAAGGGATAAAAGAGGAACAGGGTAATCAAGTCAATCTTTGGGCAACACTAAATAAAGGAGGAGTAGGGAAAATTATTCCAATTTGAAAATGATCAGATGAGCAAATGGTAACTTAACCCTCTTTGAGGAAAAAATACACCTGAACCTTGTGAAGTATGAAACATTTTAATGTTGTAAATCTGACTTCTTTGTAAATAAAGTGAAGAATAGGTCAGCTTCACTACCCTGTGAAACTGTTTTAAGAATAAACTCCTGTGAATCAATAACATCATTTTTGAAAGCTTTTTGTGTTGTTCATATTATTAGGTGATGCCCATGTGCCTCCAGTGTATATATGTGCATGCATTAAGTGCATGTTTAGGTTCTCACCTAAATTAGGGTCTGATGGAAAGTATTCTGATCAAATTGAATAGTGCATATCTGTGCTTTTAACCCAGCAAGCAACACACTCCTCTCTAAGACTGCAGATCACCACTAAAGAGGAAGTTCGCAAAAGCCTCTGTTTCTTTGCTTCCACTCAGTCTCAAGCCCTCTTAAGGCCATGAAATATATCTAAAGTAAAACACAAGCTTGGGCTGACTTTCTCTAAAGAAGAGAATTTCACCCAGAGTGCAGCTTAGCTTTGAAGGGTGACTGTTAAAACAGTAACTTCTTGTTCAAAAGACCTTTTCCCTCTCTGTTATCACAAGTTACACTGACTTCCTTATGAAAACAAGAGAGTTTTCCCCCATTTATTCCAAAGCTAATACTGCTACAGGATTCCTGTTCAGAACACCCCTTCAGTCCATGAAATGTCTTGCTTTTGGTGAAACAATTATGTGTGGGGGCTAATCTCAGTGCTATATATATGCTTGCATGGGTTTATTTCTTGGGTCTTAAAATAACTCTACTCTCTGGTAAAAGCTGAGATGGGGACCTCACCAAGTTGTTACCTGGAAAAGGGTCTAAAGCAGGAAACACAGCATGACCTTTGGAGATCAGTTTTGGTTCCAAGACTGGTATTTGAATATTTTTAAAATTTTACTTAAAAGACCTATGCTGATCATGTCAGATAGGGGACCACTGTGAGGTATATGAAATGCCCACTCTCTTTTCAGTCACTTTTCAAAGCTGAACTTATGCTTTACAGTTAATATTTTCAAACTCACTCAGCACTGCCCTGATCTTGCTCCCACTGGGCCAAAAGAAAAAGACCACCTCTAACTGGTTGGAGAGAGGTCAAAAACCTGACCGTCAAGTCACGTAAATGACCTCCCTGCTTGGGTAAGAGAGGGAAGGCCTAGCAGCAACACAGGTAAGTCTGGATAAATTGACGATAAAGGCTTTCAGAAAGGAGTAGAAAAGGATGGCCATTCAGCCTCTTGGAAAAATTCTGCACTTTAACAGTAATGGAAGTTTAATAACAGAAATAGTCTCTAGTACACAAGTGGGATCTTGTTACACAGAACTTATTTATTAGGGGGGCTGAATTTCTCTCCCTGTGCAGTGAATAAAGCAAAAGACACATTATTGAAACTAATTCTAGTGCCTTGTTTTTCTCACACCGATGTTCCTCTGTGACATGTTGCTGACATGCTTTTGGATGACAGTTTTGTTTCAGATGTTATCCTTCTCCAGGTTGAGAAATCTAGTTGTTCAACTTGCAGTATGCCTTGCTATTCTCAATAGAAACATTTTTAAAGCTCACCTCATAAAATATTTTGGGCTTCCAATATGATATGTCTTCAGGGGAGTAATCACTTGCCTGAAACATAATTTTGAATATAAGTTTTCTTCATAATATGTTACAACATTCCATTAGAATATTGGAAAGTCAGTTTTACTAATCTGATATTTGGTATGAGTGCTAGGCTTTGCCATGAGAAAAAAAAGACTTTCTGGCCTGAGTTTTGAAGGGTGCTTAACTTATTAGTGCCCAGTGAAGTTGATAAGAGGCTTCCTACTGACTAGGAAGACCCTTTGTTTTAACAGAAGTGGGATGGTCAGCCCCTCTGCTAAATATAATGCAGGATTTATGGCAGCTGTGCCTGAAATAATGTTTCAGGAGAAAAGAGTACACCAATGTTTCCTGTCCTTATAGCTGAAACATATTGGAACAAAATTATGTCAAGACCAAAGCTAGTTTCAATAGCTCTGCTCCAAGTGAAGTGATAGGAAAAATATTGTTAGCAAGAAAACAATATGGAGAACCGTCAGACTGCTCTTGATGGATATGGCTTAGTTTTGGTTTTGTTTTTGCCTTCTGCAAAGAATTAAAAATATTTCTTTGGGTATAGCCCTGGAATGATTCATTCTGAATTTTGTTTTGACTCATCTAACAAACTAAGTCAAACAATTCAATTATCTACATCAGTTTAGGAAAGTCCTCACAAGAAACGCAAACACATTCCTGCATAAAGAGATGTATTGGGTTTGCATGGCAAGGTTTTGGTAGGGGGGGGCTACAGGGGTGGCTTCTGTGAGAAGGTGCTAGAAGCTTCCCCTGTGTCCGACAGAGCCAAGGCCAGACGGCTCCAAGATGGACCTGCCGCTGGCCAAAGCTGAGCCCGTCAGTGATGGTGGTAGTGCCTGTGAAATAATAGATTTAAGAAGGGGAAAAAAGTTGCTGTGGCACAGAAACTGCAGCCAGAGAGAGGAGTGAGAACATGTGAGAGAAACAACCCTGCAGACCCCCAGGTCGGTGAAGAAGGAGGGGGAGGAGGTGCTCCAGGTGCCAGAGCGGAGATTCCCCTGCAGCCCGTGGGGAAGACCATGGTGAGGCAGGCTGTCCCCCTGCAGCCCAGGCAGGTCCACGGTGGAGCAGATCTCCACCTGCAGCCCCTGGAGGACCCCACGCTGGAGCAGAAGGAGGCTGTGACCCCATGGGAAGCCTGGAGCAGGCTCCTGGCAGGACCTGTGGCCCCATGGAGAGAGGAGCCCACGCTGGAGCAGGTTTTCTGGCAGGACTTGTGACCCCATGGGGGACCCACGCTGGAGCAGTTTGTGAAGAACTGCAGCCTGTGGGAAGGACCCACACTGGAGAATTTTGTGGAGGACTGTCTCCTGTGGGAGGGACTCCAGGCTGGAGCAGGGGAAGAGTGAGGAGTCCTACCCCGAGAAGGAAGGAGCAGCAGAGACAGTGTGTGATGAACTGACCGTAATGCCCATTCCCCGTCCCCCGGCACTACTCAGGGGGAGTAATTGGAGAAAATCAGGAGTAAAGTTGTGCCTGGGAAGGAGGGAGGGGTGGGAGGAAAGTGTTTTAAGTTTTGGTTTTATCTCTCATTACCCTACTCTGATTTGATTGGTAATAAATTAAATAATTTCCCCAAGTTGAGTCTGTTTTGCTCATGATGGTAATTGAATGAGTGATCTCTCCCTGTCCTTATCTCAACCCATGAGCTTTTTGTTATATTTTCTCTCCGCTGCCCAGCTGAGGAGGGGAGTGATAGAGGGGCTTTGGTGGGCACCTGGCATCCAGCAGGGGTCAACCCACCACAATGGGTCATTGTAGGTTCAGAAGTTTTGCAAACAAATGAAAAAATGGAGAATAAGAATCACTGATAAATTTAAAGCTAGCTTACAGACCAGTTTAATCAGTGCCATGAATGTCTGGAGTGCATGCTTATTCTAATTTGTCATTAACATTAACTAGGCCCCTGATTTGCAATTGCACCATACCACAGCTTCAACAATTTTAAATCATAGTTTTTCAGTATCATTCCATTCTGCCTGGGACTTAAAAGTGAATGATTTGCTATACCATAATGTGAAATGTCATAATATTATTTGAATTGAACATAGTCCCAGTTTTGAGTGATGGAGGGCCAAATTCTATTCTCTTGTGTCAGTGCAATGGAGAGTAACAACAGAAAATATGCGGCCAAAATAATTCTAAAACATTTATCTGTCTATATACAGTATAAGTATATATATATATGTAGTGTGTTTATAACCTTTGTATGTGTTACACAATGTGGCACTAACCCACATGTATGTTTGCACATAAACAATGTAATATATGCACCTGTATAGTTACATTTCTATTTGCATATTTACTTTCAATACAGAGACATCTTACATGTCACATGTAAATAACTTCATGTGGTATGTAATATATATTCAGATAAGTGAAATATATATTCAATGTGAAAACACACTGTGTAATCAATAAATAATATATGAAGTATGTTTGAGACTATATGTTCATATTTTTACTTACATATGTTTTTAACACAGTCACTTGTAAATTCCTAATACCTCTGTTTATTTCAAAAAGTTAGTTACTAACCTTCTCAGTTTTTCAGTTACTTTTTCAAGTTCCTCCTGAGCACGTCTCAATTCTATTTCAAGATACTGACGTGTAGAATCAAATTCCGTTTCAAGCATTTCCAGCTTATGGGTAGTGTACGATAGACGCTTTCGTAATTCCCCCTTCTGTTCTTGCAAAGTACTAGAAAAACAAAGACCACAGCTGTAGAATTTAGCTACTCCCAAAAAGCTTTTCATGATCTACTCTTTGACCAATTCCCTAGAGTATAGGTTGGCATTAAGCCAGAGAAGTGTGCTTAATAATTTGTTTACTGCACTTTGAAAATCTTCTGATTTGGATAGTTGACTATCTTCCCATCTGTCCTTTCTAGCACATTCGTTGCTAATATCTCATTAGCCATAATGGAATATTTTGTGAAAGAATCCTGATTAAAATACAAAATACAGTCTAGAGTTTGGTTTCACACAGTACCTCTCATTTAGAGTTATCTTAACATACTATGACTGAAATAGCAGATATCTATAGAGCAGCAACTCTAAATAAACTGCAAAAATATTTCCTTGCCAATAATTCAAGTTATAATATATCTATCTTGTGGAGAAAGAAAATTTTGTCTTATTGGATTCAATTTCCACCCCATTTCCTGGCCATAGAGCTGCTAGAGATGTTATTGTTCATCATTTCATCTGGAGAACGGTAATCAATTAATATTACAGTTATTTTAAAGTTATGTCTCTTTCCCCATTTTCCCACTTGTTTGTGAGCAAAGACTTCCCAGACTCAGGTGTGATCCCTAATTTTTCACAGTTCTTTCCCTAACAAAGAACTTATGCCCTGCTTGTAAGCTAGCTTCTGTTACACTCTGGCAGAAAAAAGCGCTGGGCACAGAATTTGGAGAGAGGAGGTTTTTCACTTTTTTGTTTTCTCTTTATTTTAGAGATGACATAAGATAGCTTAAAGCAGGAGATCCAAGCAAAATTTTTATCATGAAGGTCAACGTGCCATCTGCACCCAAATAGTCCCTCTGGATTTGCAGCGATGAACTGGGGATCCTTCCCTTGCTTTACTGGAGCTCAACTGTGCGACTTCAGGTAAGCCAGTCTGCACTTGTCTCAATTCTTATCTGCACAATGGAGATCTTTTATCCTTGTCTATTTAGTCTGTTAAGCTCCTCAGTCTTCTAGCATGTTTGCCAGTTGCACAGCAGGATGGGGTTCCAGTCAGAGCTGCTGTCTCTGGAGGTGACTGTAGTTTGGTTTAGATACTGCAGCCTCAGTATTGAGCTGATGTCTTGGCTTCAGGTGGGACCTCTGAGGCACGACAGAACTGGAGTCTGCCATCACCTGGAGACAAAAGTGCTACCACGTGATGCACTGTGAATTGCCTTGCTTGTTTTTAATCATACAATAAAAATAATTCTTCATAAAAGAATGGCGAATCTTGATTCCCTTTGATGTCAAGTGAGTACTGCCATCAGCTTCAGTAGGATAATGTTTTGGGTCTTTAATTAGACAAGAGAGTTGGCAGCAACATGCCATTCTTCAAGAAACACTTATTTAAGCGGGCTTCAGTGTGACTGTCTTCTCCTCTACAATCTGCGATAGGAGTTTCAGTAAGTTAATGCAAAAGCTTTACAATCTCTACTTACTGGATCCATGCAGCTTAGATCTAGGAAACAGTCTAATGTTTTGCCAACACAGTGCTCTATTTCAATTACACATATTGCGTGGTTACAGTTATACTTAGATTACCACTGGTAGTTATAGTCTCTTAAAATAATATATTCTAATTCAGACATTTAATGCAGTTCCAGTTAATGCAACCAGTTAGTTTTTATATTTCAATTGGTGAATAAAAGCCCCGAATTATCTAGGGAAATGAGAATCTGGGCCCATGCTACTCATTTCTGCATGTCCTCATTCATAATGTTACCACATCATACCGCCTTTCACTTGCTTTGCTGGTGGCCTGTTGTTCTTGCTACTCATCTGCTCATCCTGGCAAAGAAGAGTGGTCAGTTTTCCTTCCTGTAGCCTGGCAACTTGGATTTTCTTCTGTGAAGTGGGAGTTACAGTGTCAAAACTGTTTAGAGTGAAAAGAGATTTGATCTCAAGTCTTCTGCTGCTTTAAAAAACCTAACCACTAGGATTTCTACAAAAAGTAGACAGTAGCTCCTCCAGCTATGCTTTTTGATAAAAATGCCCAAGCTGCTGCTCTATGCTGGGCAGGTGCAGTTAATGCAAGTTGAGCCAGATCAAGAGAGCTTGTGACATCCTGCTGCATTCCAGAGTTTTGGCCACTGGCAGAGTTTGGCCACTGGGAGGAAGGGGGGCTGTAAAGGCACAAATATTATGGGAATGCCAGGGGTGTTTAAGTCCGTAGTAGCTGGAGACTGCTTAACAAAAGAGGAAAAAGAGGAAAGTTAATGGCCTCCAATAACTTTGTCTTCTGCTTCCTTATGTAGGTATGTTCTTGCTTTGGGTCTCAGTTGTGTGAAGATTAGGTAGGAGCAAAGCACCTGACTCCTCAAATGAAGTTGCTTCTGCATATACCTGTGTGCCTAGACCTGTCTATGCGGGGAAATTTGGGATTCAAAATGCATGTTCTGGGTAAATCTTGATCCTCAGGTGGAAGGCAGTGCTGGTCTGAGCTGCCAAAATGTGCTTTGGGATTGAGGTCTGGACAGCTTGGCAGGTTTTGGCAGCCTGAATCTTGTGCTAGGGCCCCAGCTGAGCAAAATTTTGAAGGATAAACTTAACTTCAAGCTCAGCCTTTTTTTCCCTTGAAGTTCACTAAAGTGAAAAAAAATGTTTGTAATTTCAAAAAATGTTTGCATTCTTGAATTCTTTGCTTTCAGAATGGGATTATTCATGTCATTAAAATCAAGCCTATTCTAATGAGCTTTACTGAAACAGTCTACACACATGCAGTCTTTCACAAACTCTTTGGGTAGTAAAGCATAGCTGTAACTTTGTAAAAAAATAAGAAAAAAAAAGGTGATTAAGGTATAAGTTAGGCAACTTCAAAGATCAAAGTTATTCTCATTCAGCAAACCATAATTCTGAAAAAGCTCTACTCATTTCCACCCAAGCTGAAAGATCCTGAAACTCTCCCGAATGTAATAGAACTCCTGCCCAGTGTGTACTTTGATTCATCTGATACACACAAAACCGGCTGGTCATTTTTAATAAGACTTATTATTTTTTGACAGGAGCATAACACCTGGTTTATGATAGAATTATTTAAGTTGTAGTTGTAGGTACATAATAGTGAATCATTATTAAAATACAAGATATTAGACAAAAAAGTAAAGATTTTAGAAACATAGAAATCATGTTCTGACAAGAATATGCTGAATGGCAGAAAACTTATAGCCACTTTTATGGGAGAAAAAAAAAGAAAAGACTCCAACTGGGAAAGTGTTTAACTATCTGCTTTAATGTCCTTATTGAGCCAAGGAAGTTCTGAAAAGATAGCTAACTTTAAGCAATGACACAATGAACCTTGTGCTTATCATTGGCACAAACAGAAATTTTCCTGAATCTGGGACTGAAACCACTGAATGGGTACTCAGAGCTGTAACACCGAGAGTAGATTTCCCAGGATTCCCAGGATGTTTTCAGTTTCTGCATGATTTGAGCCTTATCTAGATATGTTAGTGGTTTAAGGTAAAGCCTGTTGTTTTCTCTTGCTAAGTTTTATATGAACAAACACCTAAAAAGCAAAGGCAAGGCAAGTGAGAAAAACTGTAGAAAGAAGAACACACAATGTGTTAAATTCAGTATCCCTAATAGCAGGATCAGAAGCTCAATTTTTGTTTTATACAAATCTAACGTATTTCATGAGGTTTTTTTTTTTTTTGCATTTCTCATGAAACAGATATTCTTCCTCTGAAAACCTTCCCCTTACTGTTAGCTTCCAGTGGTATCACATAATGCCATGCTTGAATTCTCTTTCCGTATGCTGTGTTGCGTAATTTCTTGTTCTAGAAGTCCGGGCTTTTCATAAGGATTGCTTAATTTTGTTGTGTACCCCTGTAAACTTGGTAGTGGTAATTTAGACAGGGTTGAAAAGAGGGAAAAAATAAGAAGTCAAATTATGGAGACATGAAGTCAAGCATTTAGCATTTTCCCTTTTCTCTAAAATAACTGACTCCACAAACTAGCTGCATTTTTTTTCTGCTTGTCACATGCCAGTTAATTAAAAAATTTCAATGCAGAATCTTTTTAATGTTGGTAAATCAATGTATTTCATTTAATAATTCATCTTCTATAGCTAGTTGGCTCTCATGGTTCTTTATTATTTATATAATAAAGAATATACATATTCAGCAAATACATTTTTTTATATATATATATATATATATTTTTATAGGTTGTTTAGTTAAAAACTAAGAAAATAATTCAATGGAAAAAGTCCAGCCAGGAGAAAGGAGAGGACTTATTTGCGAATAAAAAGTAGTCTTGGGAAGTTTGGTAGTATTATGTCTTAGAAAACTAATCCTATACTCGATGGATTTCCTGAACCTCTGACAGCTGGGGAGAATTACAGGACAGGATCCAAAATCCTGTAGAATAGGACCTTTTGGATAAGTGGTTCTCTATTTCTTGTAATGATCTCCAAAGTCCTGCTCCTGTGACAACCAGTGGTTTGCAAGTCATTACCCATCTTGCTTCATTAAAGCATTTCTCTAAAAACAGGGACAGTAAGTACAATATTAAATATTTAGACTGGTGAAAAAAAACCTCTCAAGGGAAGCTACTTTAAAGGTTATTAAAAACAGGTCTTCAGACTTTCCAAAGTATTATATTCACCAATTAGCTCTGTTTATACTCACTGAAAATATAAAATAGATATGAAAACATATATTGGCACAGAAATTTTTGCCCACAAACATTGTAATGCTGCCAGTAATTGCCAGGTTTGAATTCTGGAGTTGCTCCTTGCTGGGGAATTTGAAGCCCTCTTCCCTCCGGCAGTGCTTCTACAGAGAGATGCCAAACCTCACTATTGAATCCTGTTGCTGGAATTGATCCTCAGGAACAATTCAGAGGCTGTTCAGGGGAGATATTACCAGGTGGGAGTTAGCACTACTCAGGCTCTACTTTTAGTGAAGGGGTCTGTTTTACAGGAGAAAGATGAGAAGGCTATGCAGGCAAGTTCAAGTACCACCAAATACTCCTGGTACTTTCCTGGTGTTAAAATTTTGCTATCCCAGCTTGCACAAGAGGTAAAGCAATGAGATGTTTGCATTTCTAGTGTCACCTCTCTCTCTCCAATAGACCTCTGTCCACAAAGGGTGGCGAGTGGTCAAAATGGGTATTTTTTTTTTTCCCTAGGTGTTCCTGCCAGCCTGTACATTAAGCCAAGCATCGGTGCCACTCTGCACACCTTCAGCCCCAGGGAAGGGTGCGCAGGTTGATGAGCAGAATGGAGACAGGCAACGTGTGCCCGTCTCAGCCTGCAGCCGTCGGTCAGGATTCATCTGTAGCACTGGCTGCAGAAGCTCCAGGTGAACATATTTCCACTGGAGCATTTCGGGCAAAACTGAGATGCCATGTGGCAATGGCCTATTCTGCGGAAGGTGTGCTGGAAAACCAGCAGGTTTTCATTGTACCTGTCTGACCTTCTGCCAGCTCATCTGCCTGGCAGATGGCAGGATGACAGAGGAGTGCTGGTGTGGAAAGTTGGGGCTGTTCAGCTGCCTGGAGGGCAGAGGATTTCTAGAGCTTGTTACCCTCAGAGAGCCCGCAAAGAGGGTACTCTGAGAATCAACATCTGTGGGGCTGCCCCATCGGTGGAGCATCCTGGAAACCCCACGTCTCCACCTCACTGGTCAAACTGCTTTGGCAGCACTTCTATATCTGCCTGCCACCCCAGAGCTTTGCTTTGTAGATGGTTCTGCGGTGTTGTTTAAAACAAAAGCAAACCTGTTTTTTTAACTATTGAAATTCTCCCTGAACGGACTGATTACTCTCCTTCACACAGCTCTAGGAGTGAGTAAAACAAAATATGATTAATGGTATTAGGAGGGAAATTAGCAGCAAAAGGAATGCAAAACGAGGGCAAGATAGATGCCCATGTCAAATATACTGAAAAAACATATCAAAGGTTCTAATTTCTGGGCACTGAAAGAAGTTTTAATGCAGCTGTGAAATCCTAAGTCAAACTAATTGTATTTTGTGGGTAAACATCCTGCTTTTGGAGAAGGAATGCGTAAGTAGGAACTAACCTGGACTGGGGTTTAGGGCTCTGAGTCTTGTACTTGGCTTTGCCAACTGTGCCTAGTGTTATACCAGTCAAATGAGTTAAGGCGAGACTGACCCGACCAGAAGCAAATGTCAATACTGCTGGTCAGCTCTGGCTCCCATTCTTAGTTGGTCGTGATGAGCAGGCACTATCAGGATGAAATTAATCTGACCTGTTTTAGAAGCCTACTTTAAGATGAGGTGACGCAAATCTGACAGTACCCATTTCCACTAATTACAAAGAGAATCTAGTCAAGTGGCTTAGACATAGACAGCCACATCTCATCAGGTAACTCCCCCTCTTCCTGACTCAGTACGGTGTGTATCAGATGAGGTAATAGTATTCCCTTTCTTGTTTGTTAGATTGCATGGAGGCCCACAAAAAAGAACCACTAAATGCTTTTAAAGTGTTTATCACATAGTGTCTGCGATGTGTCACATTCAGGGAAATTTAAAAAATATATTCTGGAACAGAATTTCAAAAAGCATCTTTGATTCTTCTACCCTGTGGGTTTTTATTTAGGGAAAAGTTAAAACAGTCAGCCCTGCATGGGTGCTTGCTGTGAAGAGTCTAAAGAGTAGGAGAGGGTCTCTGGGAAGGTTCAAGGGACCATCTGTGAGCCCAGCCATCACTGATGACAGCCAGGAGCAGCGATGTGGTGGGCAGCCAGAGAGCCTGGGGCCAGGTTTGTGCATTTTGTTTTCTGGAAGCACTTTCCCAACAGCGTGAGGCTGCTGTGGACCTCTGCAAGAGATGGCCTGTTTGGCTGAAGGAGAGCAAATAGCCACATCCCTGGTTTTGTTCCTGATCTTTGAATGGAGCCTATCCTCATAGAGATGAGGGCAGTCAGCCAGGCAGATGGCAAGACCCTGGGGGACCTCTTCCTGATACGTAGCTCACATCCCAGGGAGCAGCAAGCTGGGGACAGAAGGCTCTGGGGAAGTTTGCAGCTAGCAGAGATGCCGACAGGTGCTCAGTGCCACTGCGTTGCTATTCAATGGAGCTGGACGGCATTGTCACCTTAATCTTGGGATCACGAGGGAATTTTGGCTTCAGCAGGTCCTGCTGATCCATGGCTGGTGGTCTGGATTACCCAGGACCTTTTATTCCAGCACAGCTCTGCTGCTGGTCACAGGGCATGGCTCTGGCATGGGTCACGCCAGATCTGCGTGCTGCCCAGGGTGGGCATGCTGCAAGAAAGGCACCCAAACCTTGGCTTGGGAGGAATAGCTTTGAGACAATAGCTGTGTCATTGAATCTGACCCCTCAACAATGTTTTTTAGATTTGTAGTTGTTGGGAAATGAAGTCCAAGCATTTTGCAAGTGTTTTCTAGATTAATGAAAGATCTTTACTGAAGCAGTAATTGGATTTCTATGTTAATCAAGTTTTGATTATGTGTTACATGCTCAGGGTCACCGTTTCAAAAGGGTAATATCAAAGCTATCTTCCTTGTCTGCAGTTTTTGTGGCTAACCTTGTGCTTGCTCCATCTCGTTAGAAGGGGGATGGGATCAAATTACAAAGTCTAGATCCAGATTCTGAGAATCCAACTACAGACTTGAAATTAGTTTTATTGGGGAAATAGATTACATTGTTGCAGCTCAGACCGAGAGCCCAGTCCACAAATCCCAGTGCTCTTGTGGCTCTTTATTCAGCAGCTTCATTTGTACCCAAACAAATGCCTCAGCAACCATGTATCCAAGTTCTACAATAGGCATTTTCCTATAAATTCAGGCTCACATATTTTATTCAGCTCACCTGTTTTTTTGCAAATTTTCACCAAGGTCTGTCAGGTTTTTTTTCACTAGAGCACATCCACCAAATTTCTCCATTATTTTAAAAGAAGTTTGTTACATATTTGAAACTTTGGAGTATGAACAGTTTGCCTGTCAAATTGCATGCAGACCTTTCCCTCCTATAGATAAATATACACACATATACACACGCATACATAGATAGATAGCTTTTGGAGGTTTTTTTTTTTTGCAAGTATTAAACTGTTTCAATTTTCTTTCCAGTACTCATTTTCAAAATAAACAACCTGAAGCTGAGTTTGGATTGTTAGAGGGAAGGCCTGTACATATGTTTCAGAGCAAATGTGTGGGTGATCCAAATCTGGAGCTCAGATAGATATTTTCCAGATGACTGATGGACACATAAGACAAGTAACAGAGTCCTTTTCTTAGGTTCCAGTCATTCTAGCAGAATATAAACCAGAGAAGAGAGATGCTTTATCAGAAATATTAGAGAGTGTCATTTGGAAGGGAGATGGGGGAAGAAAAAGAGATGTTAACCAGTTGAAGTCCAAAGTAAGTTCTGTGGGACGGATCCTTAGCATGAGAGCCTATTTCATTGTATGAGGTTCAACAAGGCCAAGTGCCGGGTCCTGCATGTGGGTCACAACAACCCCACGCAGCCCTACAGGCCTGGGGAAGGGTGGCTGGAAAGCTGCCCGGCAAAAAGACCTGGGGGTGCTGGTTGACAGCCGGCTCAATATGAGCCGGCAGTGTGCCCAGGTGGCCAAGAAGGCCAACGGCATCCTGGCCTGTATCAGAAGTAGCATGGCCAGCAGGAGCAGGGAGGTGATTGTCCCCCTGTACTGGGCACTGGTGAGGCCGCACCTGGAGTACTGTGTTCAGTTTTGGGCCCCTCACTACAAGACGGACATTGAGGTGCTGGAGCATGTCCAGAGAAGGGCAACCAAGTTGGTGAGGGGCCTGGAGCACAAGTCTTATGGGGAGCAGCTGAGGGAGCTGGGGCTGTTTAGCCTGGAGAAGAGGAGGCTGAGGGGAGACCTTCTCGCTCTCTACAACTACCCAAAAGGGGGTTGTAGCGAGGGAGGTGTTGGTCTCTTCTGTCAGGTGGCTGGAGATAGGACGAGAGGAAATGGCCTCAAGTTGCGGGAAGGGAGGTTTAGGTTGGATATTAGGAAAAATTGCTTTACTGAAAGGGTTGTCAGGCATTGGAACAGGCTGCCCACGGAAGTGGTGGTGTCACCACCCCTGGAGGTATTCAAAAAAACGTGTAGACATGACTCATGAGGACATGGTTTAGTGGGCATGGTGGTGGTGGGTCGATGGTTGGACCTGATGATCGCAAAGGTCTTTTCCAACCTAAATGATTCTATGATTCTATGATTCTACAGCACCTGGAGAGCTGATATATGTACCTTAAAACAGGAGTATTGCCGGACTTTGCAAGGTAGCTTTTCTTCACTTACGATGTGAGTACCTGACTCTTGCATAGTTTGCAGAATTAAAAATGCAGACCTGGCAAGAGATATTATATGGTAAATGTGTCTAAACTGTGTTGGGTTTATTCATAAGAGGTAGAAAAGAGAGATCTCTCTCGAAAATAAAACTAAATTATGTTTTGGTTATATTGACCTGAGAGTCTTTCATTGCAGAAGGGGTGACTTCTAGAACAAGTATCCGAAGCCCACAGACACAACTATCCAACAAGAGCATTCAATATTAACCGTAATATGAGGCGATTAAGATATGAAAATTAATTTACATGTTGACATGCAAAAAACCCTTAGAGGACCAACTGTCAGCACTGAGTTGTCTTAAATGAATGCCATTATTGTCAGTGGAACGTGGTAAGATTTTTGAAATATGCCTGTAATAAAGACATACAAATTGTCCTTTATTTAAAGGTACTATCCATAACCTAAGGCTCTGAATGGATTGAATAGAAATACCATGAATAAAATTACAGCTTTCAGAAATAGACACTAAAGGTGTTTTGATTATTTTAAATGAAGTTTCTTCAGCAGGCAGTCGTGATTCCCCCAGTGTGCTGAAAACTGCAAAGGGAAAATGAAAATGAACAATGAGAATCCAGACCTGCATCTAGGGAGCATGTTATTGTGCAGAGCACTAAGAAATCAAGGGTGCAGAGCAGCTCATGGAGAGGGAAGAATGTAGACTTACAAACCGGGATGTACACCGTCTACCACGAGCCCGTGAGCTGGCTAGCCCAGCACTATGCTTGGTACAGGGCTGCACAGAGACTGAAAAGCTGAGCCAGCTCCCTGAGGACTGATTTAATACTTCTAACTTGATTTGGACCTGGAGTCTTCAAAATATGTTTCTGTTTCCTATTAACGAGATGACCACTTTTGCTTACAAGACACTTTTGACGTTCAATACCTGAGTGTAGTCAGGTTGGCTGTATGTGAGAAATGAATGCAGTGCACAGTGAAAAAGCAGGAGCCTTGTGCCCAAATTCAAAAGTGACTAAAGCAGAGTGAAACAGTGAAAGCAGCAGAAGCTGTTACAATCTCTGTCTTCCAAGCTGCATCCTAGCCTTTGTTAGGCTCTCCCTAAAGTCTGTGGGGACTGACTAATTTCAGCTCTGGCAGGTAGACTCTTAAGCGTCAGTGGCTTAAATGCAGACCCTTAGGTTCAATAAATGATCTTACAGAAGTTTGAATAAAGACTGTCCCTGTTCAAGATTTTTCTCTGTGTTGCTAGAAAAGGAAGGGATGAACAGATGGAAAATAAAGTTGCAAGAGAAGAAAAAAAGCATGCAATTCAAAGAGGAATACAGGTTTTCTGACTTGTCCTCTAGAGGTAGGAAGAGTATGTTTATTTTCTCATTATAACAGAGGACTCTGCTCATGTTCATGCCCTACTCCAAACTGTCTGCTTTGTCCAAATGTTGCTTAGTGCTCTGGACACATCTGAAATGAGTGAGCTGGTGAAGCTGGGAGAGAAGGCAGTTAAATTCTGGCATGGCAAACTTCAGCCAGCGCTTGTCCAAGAAAGCAGAGACATAATGACCCTGACCATTCCCAAGGATGAAGGGATCTTCACACTGCTTGCTGCCCAGACTCTGCTCTTGACATAACACTGGAAGAAGGTTCATCTCTGTAAGAGCTGCTATTTTCTGGCTTTCCAGAGGCTGATATGTTTGCATAAAACATTTGGCTAGAAGAAATGGTGAGTTACGATGTAAAGTTGCAGGGTATGAATGGATAAGGAAAGCAGCAGAAAAGGCTGACTGCAACAAATACTTGCTGTAACAAAGGCTGTTGGGGGGGCTGCCTCACACAGAAAGTGATTTGAAGTTGTTGAACAGATGTTGCCTGCTTTTTAATGTCTGGCAGAATCCTAGCGGTCTTCACTGCATCTCACTGGGGAATCTAGAATACTAAGCAGTGATGAGAAAGAAGAGAAAAAAACCCCCCAAAACCAGTGAGGTATTGAGAAAATGAGGTAGCAAAATTAGAGGTAGACTTCAATTTATGATTTGGAAGCCAAAGAGAGGTCTCCAGGCAATTGAGCAAGCTGCCTTCGGTTCCAGCAGCTCTCCTTACAGCTTCAAGTAGCCAGCTTCTAGATTGCTTTGGTTTGTAGTCACGGATAAGCACTCCCTATGGAAATTACTGAAAGCAGCCTGCCACATCAGCTCACAAGCTTATAAAGTTATATTTTAATTGTGTTATTAAACCTTTCTCACTTTTGCTTTTGTCTGTTTACCTTCCTGATTCATCTGGATCAAGCTGTGCTGGAACAGGAATGTGGTTCTTCCTGAACGGTGCTGTTTATTTGTAATAGGACATGTAATGAGAATGGGTGAAACCCACTGCCCAGAAGCAAGCTGAAATTTAACTTACTCTTTCCAATAAAGGACTGAGGTTGGAGGTGCGGTAGGGGAGTACTATAGAAATGTGCTTTAGTAGTAGGGAAAGAATTTTGTTTCTGTTTCATTTGGTATAAAGCATCCAGACATAAGTTAATGGACAGATGTTATCATCTCTGGTCTCACCTTAGCTATTTCCTTCCTTTCCCTATCCTTTTCTCTTTCCTCTGATTTGAAATTCATCTTTGTCTGGCTCAAGGGACTCATTTCGGTGGGCTGGCTTAGCACTTCCCATCACAAACATTATGCTAAGCGCTTGAAAAAATTAAATATACTCTTATGGCTCCAGGACCAGTCAGACAGAATTACTACTGGGACTGGGACTGGGGGGAGAAGGAACTGCAAATGCCACTGTTTTTTAGTTTTATAAGCAGTGTTTATTACCTTCCTTGAGTAAATTACTGAATTTTATTTTTAATTCTATCTGGTCACAGTGGCATTCTGATCCTCTTTTGTGACAGAAGTCCTACAAGACAGAAGCTCCTGTTGTATCTCTAGCTTGAATCTATAGGTGCTTGCCTTTAAAAAAAGCCAATGCTTGCCAGATATTATTATTAAAGAGTATAAGAGATTAATACTGCTGTTGTTTAGAGTGAGACACAGCACTGACCCCTCAGTCACTTTCAGTAGCCATCAGTGCAGTCAGTTCTACTGCAGTCTCTGTTCTTTATCATTTAGTTCCCCCATCACACACAGCTGTATGACATTACTAAAGCAACATGCCATAGAGGTGAGCTCTAGGGACTTGTGGGAAGGTTTTCTGGCAGTAGAATAGATCACTGGTTTGTTAACACAAGCAAACAATTTAATTAAATAAATTAATAAATTGATTAAATAATACTCCTTGGCCTGGAAACACCCAAATTCTCAGCTGTGCACATGCAATTCAGATTCTGAGAAAAACTATTACTACACACAGGCTTATGTATAAGGTATTAAACAGGAACAATGAGAGGTACTGGCTGTTATCTGAATGAACTTATTTTGCCTGAATATTTCAAGATATTTTTAGCTTTTCTACAATAACAAATGATCCTCAGCTCTTTGATCAACTTGGTATTACAGCAAAAGAAGAGAAGGAAAAAAAGAGAAAGGAATTGCCATCTGTCATCTTTGGCTAATTATTTCGAGCCCTACCTTGTTTTATACACTGCAGCACACTATTTTAGGACTTGTTAACTGAGAAGTCTTCTACTCTGCAAGAGTATAAATGAGTTCACCTCTAGCAAGTTCCCACCACTCAGCATGTTGTGCTGTCATTTCATACAACCTTCCTCCCAACCTAATGCCATGATTTATTAGTTCAGTCGAGTCTATTTTATCCTGCTCCCTCAGCTGAACTGGCTTTTTAGTGTAAGACTGTTTTGTCGCCTTTTTTGTGGGTGTATGGAGAAGGAGAGGGAACAGGACTGCATTCCTCCAGCATCTTGGGATTAACTCTTCTGTCATTTTTGGAGTGAGCCAGTAAATGAAGGAGCTCTCTGCAAGTGTGGAGGGACTAAATCAGGCAGCAGGTATTCATCTGTAAAGATGCTTGCACTATTCATGTGAAAAGCAATACACAATGTGCTTCTTCAGAGGGGACCCAGGAGCCCTCTGCTCCCACCTACCCTGCAGACGTAGCACCCCAAAGAACCATGAAGAGTGAGGAAGCAGCTTCTTTACTACAGACTTGCCCCAAAATTCCTCTTGTGCCCTGAGACGTGGATTATCTAAACACAGATCACTTTTTTTTTTTTTTTTTCCTTATAACTGAACTACTTCAGTATTCTGGGTGAATTCAGACTTGGTTTTTTTAACTCTCTTCCTGAAATTTTTGTTGCTTTCTCATTAGTTTTTTAAAAGTGAAGGTGCATCAGGCTGGATAAAATAGAATCTATCCTCATTTTGTAAGTGCTGACAGTTGTCACACTCAGTATCTTTCATTTTCACAAACAAATGTTGGGATTTTTTTAGTTCCTTCAGCAAGCTGATGTTTTTCAATTTAATTGGAAAGCAAGTTTCCAGATAAATTTTTAAAGTCTATATATGTTGAAACAGTGTGATTAAGATTTGAGTTAATCAACAGGAAAGAAACAAGCAAGCTTTCAGGAAATACTAAAATCTATCTAAAAATTTAAATCCCTGTGAACTTTTTGAAAAGCAGGGAAGGAAATTAAAATTATCTTTCAATGGCTGTTTATTTTTTTTATGAAATGGCTAAATAGCCTGAGCTCAAATCCCAGATTTGTGCATTTTAAGCTTTGGTATACCTGGAGATAAACTGTGGTATTGTCCTCCATAATGTAAGCTTATTTTATTTTGAAACTAAGAACTACAAGTGGTCAGTGATGGTAGGAAAAGAGATTTATTTTTTTTTTAACGACCCATACAGAAATGCTACTAAATGTCATCCCAAGACTGAACTTCCCCACGGACATCCATTTAAAAACACCACATAAGATCAAACTCAGTGATGACGCTGTGGCTGTGTGAACTTGTTCCGATTTTAAAAGACTTCCAAATATTCAAACAAATTGGAATCAGGGTCAAACATTTGAAAAACAGTTTTATATGCCCTGATTATATTTTGCTTCACTCGTCATCTCCTGATTTTAACAAGGACAAGTAGCAGAGCAAAGCTCTTTTTGCATCAAGCTCATCTAAACCCAGGTAAGAGTAGAGTGCATGTGCAGAGCCCCACAGGACTGAAAAACAGGAATTCAAACCGCTTATTTTTCCAAGATTGTTGTTTTTTTCACTCCACAGAGTGTAGACTGTGCCAAAAAATACCAAAAAATCTCACTTATGTCTTTGCTACACTAACAGCACTCTTAAGATGAAAATTCACACGCATTATTCAAAGAAAATCAATAGACTACAAGAAGGCAATCTAAAGCTTAGCCTGTCTTAATTTTTTTATCTAATTAATTTCTTACTTTGATATATATTTCAATATTTCATATGTCATTGAAAACTATAGGACCAGTGAATGACATTTCTTCTACATACCTGCCACTTGAAATAAAGTTAAGCAACAAAGAACAAAGAATATATTCAGGAGAAAAGTAGAAGAGAATCTAAGCAAAATATGGAAAAATGAGTCATTACGTAAACTTATAGTATGTGCTGCATAGGAATGTAAACTAGAATCAGTCATAACTCCTCCATCCTTTCAACATCTCTGTACCTATAGCATTGAAAAATTCCTTACTTCAGGAGACCGAAGATTAAAGTAAACCTGATAAAGGAGAGAGAATATATACATACCAGCAATTAAGAAAGGTGGGTGAACTGCCCAGATAACTGTGGCATCAACAATGACATGCAATTTATCTGTATTATAAGAACTACTCCATCATAAAAAAATATTAACTGGTAGTAGGCAGCTGTGGATTTTGCAGCTTCTTAAACAACTTTCAGTTTTTACATGTTACTAACAATTATTACAGGCTTGGCTGAGGCAAGCATCTAGACTACTATAATGAACAGATCCACTGTTATTCCCCTAGTTCAGAAAACATAACGCAACTGAACAATGAGAGACTACAGACTGATGTGAAGAAATGAAACATTTTTATGGACATCAGAAAATTAGAAAGAAAGCATAACTTCACAAAACAGCACTTATTAGTTACCTGTCCCAGAGAGTAGGTGAAGATTTTGCGAGCCTGCCCTGGAGAATTCTAGGTTGCCATAGGCAGGTTGGCACCCAGGAATTTCGTACCCTGCAGCATGAATAGAGGATAAACCATGGCTAGGTATGGCTCATAAGACATACGAGTGATAACCTAGCTAGATTTGCTGCATATTAGAAGGCTCTGGCATAATTTGGTACTAATTATTATTCAGGATATCTTACTTTAAAGCAGTATTAAAACTATAAAACAAGGTGATGTTACAGCACACACATTTAGTGATTTTCTTGTATGACTATTGTAGGTCAGGATAAGCATTTATAATTGACCTTATGATGGCTGTAAATGGGTGCTACTCCATCTATTTTACTGGAGAAGCATTGGTCTTCAGATTTGTGAATCAAGCCCTTGTATTTTTGCATTGTAAAAACATCAGATTAAACAAATTTATGCTTCATTGAAAGAGGGTCAGCAAAATTCCTTCTGAGCACCATAGTGAGAACATGTTTAACTGTGTTAATTAAATCTGGGCTGAGGTTCAAGTTCCACATACCAGGTTCCATGCACATCTACCAGCAGCAGAACAATAGCTGCAAAATATTTACTGGAAATGAAAAGCACAAAGAGAACCAATGTGAGCTAGCAATATAAGCTATGAATAACACACAGCAAAAGCAGATCCAGAGCCCAGGAGAAGGCCAACGAGGCAGGCAAATTAGCAATGAGAACTGTTGCCCAACATTAGCATCAAGCAACGCTGGTAAGATTCACAACACTCCGTTCAGTCCTTAGTCAAGCAAATTCTCACTCAAGTCAAAGGTGTTTTTTCCTGAGTAAAATCTGAGTAAGGACTACAGTATTTGGCCACGCAGAATACCTCATACAGTATTGCTGTGTTCCTTTGCAATATCAGAAATGCAACATAACATGCCTTGAAGGATAAACTCAATAAAAGATCAGTTTTTCCTCACTCAAGCTTATTCATATTTATGAACCAGAATTTTTGCATAAGCTTTCCCTGTGGTCAGTGATTACTACACATGCAGAAAATCCTACCTTCCAGTATGCACCGTCAATTACCAGTGGGTACTGCAAAGTAGGGACCTTCTGGACTGTGAACACATCCTTATATACAGGACACATTTCAGGAGAAATAACTGTGCTACAGACAGCAGCAGAGAATCTCAGTGTTTACGGGAAAGGAGAACTCTGCTGAGTCTCCTGCTACTGCTGTAAGTCCACCCTGGGATTGGCTTCATGTCAAGAACTACCAGCAGCAAGATGATGCTCTTTAAGGCACTCTGAAGAAAAGCACTAAGTGAATTCCAGCACGTTACTCTAGTTGTACCACTGAGTTGTTAATTGAATAAGGAAGGAATATTTAAGTATCTTTTAACTTTTTCTGTACCAGACTTGGATTAAGTATGTGAAGACACTCAGGGATGACAGAAAAAATGAGATGACCTGAGGTTTAGGTGTTGTCATCACATGGATTTACAGCATTATTCACTTTAAAATCAAAGTGGAGGTGAGAATAAATCTCTGCAATCTGTAATACCTCCGTATTGTCAGTTCTTCAGTGAACTGTCAGTATTACCTTGGATTATGCATCTCTCTCAGCTTTTCTGACATTCTCAAGCTGCAAATCTCATAATCAATAGGTGTGTGCTTATTTAATACATACCAATTCTGCAGTACTTCACTATGTATTTTCATTCTTAACTATGGGTGTCAGCAAAACAGTCCATTGTAGGAATACAGATTTGAAAATGGTCTTTACCTGGCTCTCTGTTTTGTATCTGCATATTTTTAGGTACAAAATTGTAAACTGCTCCTAAAAATCATGCCTTTGAAATCTTAATTTTGAAAAAAATCAGTGAATTCAGCCACAGGTTTTTCCAGAACCAGTGGAGATTTTTCAAACCAGCGCATTTTGCATACTTCTCCGCACTTCACTGAGAAACCCTCCATAGTAGTTTTCTAATGAAATAACAAAACTTGCAAATTCTGAGATGGATGAAATGAAAATATTGGGCTTTTCAAGCCCACAAATTAATTAAATAAATAAATAGGGCTTTTGGGGCACAGAAGCCATTTGAGCAAGGAGAAATCTCTGCTGTCTTCAAATCCATTACCAGCTCTCTTCCATGTAGTCTTAATCTAACCTATCTCATACCTTTTTGTAGCAAATAGCTTTGCTATAGATAATTTTAAGGCTGTGAGGTTGTGAGATGTTTTGACAGAGAGGGGAGGGGTATGAATTCTACTTTAGCTGTTTGCTCAGTGTTTTTCCTGACATATTTCAGTAGTAAGTCCCATGTAATTGCTCCATAAATGAGCTAATGCAGAGAACAGCTCTCTGCTCTAAATGTGGTGGGTCTTTCAAAAGCTTCCCAAAAGGATTTAATAACATCCTGTCTCAGATAATCAGTGTCAGTTGTAGTCAGTCTAATCACATTCTCATGTGCAAGGTTGAAAAATAATTAGTAACTGCAAGTTTTATTTATTTGCCTGATATACAAACACAAAAATTAATTTGTCAGCTTCTGCAATTTACATGGGATATTGTTTTCTCATTGGCAAATCAGAAATCAGCAAAACACACATACATTTTTGTCTAAAGCAACTGTAAATTTTAAAGGAAACAAAATGGAAAAAGCTCCCAGTGCTGTTACTGTTTTGTTTCCTTTCTGAAACAACAGTTGTAAGAAACTTGTAAGTATTGAAAATAATAAACAAACCTATTTAAAAAGAATCTTGTATAGTCACCATATACAAATAATAGGTTACTACAGGAAAAATGTCAGTCCCCAAAACCTGATGATAAAGTATTTCAGATTATCAGATTTTAAAATTACTTTTTATTATGCTGTAGCATGATAAAGTAACTCATTTTCCTCTTCTTTCTACAGAGCTCCCTTATCCCTCACTGATGTGATTGAGAGCGACTCCAGTGTCAAGTGAGGTTCGAATTTGGGCATACTGTTGTAATAGTCTGTGTTTCCTTGTCTTATCCTGGAATATGCAGTATGTTACTTCATATATTGTCTGTGGCTCATCTGACAATAATCACAGAGGATATTTACAGACCTATAGCCAATTTGAAAAAAAAAAAAAAGGTGAATTTCTCAGTGAAACACAATCAACACTTTATTTCACTGTCTAGAGAAGAGCAACTAACAATTCCTCAGTTTTGGTGGCAGATGGTGATTGATCCGCTGTTCCTGGAGCAGAGTCATACAGACCACTTTGTCTGTTTAAGAAATACACTTATGAAAAAAATAAACACAATGCCCCTTATGGTCCCCTCTCCATATACCATAGGTGAGTAAAATTTATAGCATCTGATATGTATAAAGATCCCTGGTTCATGTACTACTCAGAAACACTGCTCTTTATATGGTAGGTGTATTGGGTTTGCATGGCAAGGTTTTGGTAGTGGGGGCCTACAGGGGTGGCTTCTGTGAGAAGGTGCTAGAAGCTTCCCCTGTGTCCGACAAAGCCAAAGCCAGACGGCTCTGAGACGGACCCACCACTGGCCAAGGCTGAGCCCGTCAGTGACGGTGGTAGCGCCTCTGGGATAACAGAGTTAAGAAGGGATAAAAACCTTGTGCAACAGAAATGGCAGCCTGAGAGAGGAGTGAGAACATGTGAGAGAAACAGCCCTGCAGACCCCCAGGTCGGTGAAGAAGGAGGGGGAGGAGGTGCTCCAGGTGCTGGGGCAGAGATTCCCCTGCAGCCCGTGGGGAAGACCATGGTGAGGCAGGCTGTCTCCCTGCAGCCCAGGCAGGTCCACGGTGGAGCAGATCTCCACCTGCAGCCCGGGGAGGACCCCATGCCGGAGCAGGTGGATGCTTGAAGGAGGCTGTGACCCTGTGGGAAGCCCGCGCTGGAGCAGGCTCCTGGCAGGACCTGTGGCCCCGTGGAGAGAGGAGCCCACACTGGAGCAGGTTTTCTGGCAGGACTTGTGACCCCATGGGGGACCCACGCTGGAGCAGTGTGCTCCTGAAGGACTGCAGCCCGTGGAAGGGACCCACATTGGAGCAGTTCATGAGGAACTGCAGCCTGTGGGAAGGACGCATGTTGGAGAAGCTCAAGGAGGACTGTCTCCCGTGGGAGGGACCCCAGGCTGGAGCAGGGGAAGAGTGAGGAGTCCTACCCCGAGGAGGAAGGAGCAGCAGAGACAACGTGTGATGAACTGACCACAACCCCCATTCCCCATCCCCCTGCACTGCTCTGGGGGAGGATGCAGAGAAAATCAGGATTGAAGTTGTGCCTGGGAAGAAAGGGGGGAGGAGGTGTTTTAAGATTTGGTTTTATCTCTCATTACCCTACTCTGATTTGATTGGTAATAAATTAAATAATTTTCCCAAGTCGAGTCTGTTTTGCCCGTGATGGTAATTGATGATTGATCTCCCTGCACTTATCTCAACCCAAGAGCATTCCATTGTATTTTCTCTCCCCTGCCCAGCTGAGGAGGGGGAGTGATAGAGCAACTTTGGTGGGCACCTGGGATCCAGCCAGGGTCAACCCAGCACAGTAGGATACACATGGTTATTTTACAAATGCCAATGCAAATCTGAATGATTTTTGTGAAATAATGTCTTTTTCAGAAGTTGGAGAATTTCATGGTTCCTCCACTTGTGAGTGGTGGACTTAGTGAACAGACTTTAGCAGTCTCTAAGCACAAGCCACCCCAAATCTTGAACCTGTTAAAGAGAGAAGGATTTTCTGTAGAGCAGGAAAGAATGTGTCCTGGTTTGATTTTACCTTAAACTCAGTGCTCTTTAAGACATGAAGGGGATCTGAAAGTCACCCTTAAACTGGGTTGTACTATTATGGTTTCTATACTTGCCCAATTTAGCCCTATTTTACCCCAGTATGAAGAAGTTAAGCACAAGAACTGCTATTTTTGCCTCTATTAACACCATGCAGCTATTTTAAGGGCACGCTTTTATAAACACTAATAACCTCTCATGAAACATTGACAGAGCAAGCTACAAGAACCGCAGGGATGCCTTGGAACATACTGTCACGACTCTACCTCCACATCCCGTCCCCACTGAAGAGGCACGTGGCAGTGATGCTGATTTAACATCACAGACTTGCAAGATGCTGTCAGTTGTGCTTGCTACCTACTTTCCTACCAGTCATGCCAATGTAGGTAACTGGCTGTCATCTCCACGGAACAAAGGCTGGAGCTAATAAAAATGTCAAACAATCCATTTTCTGTGAGGGGGTGGCAGTTCTATTCCTGGAGTTACCCAGAACTATCTATGACCACAGGATTAAATAATGTAAAACTGCTGCAGGGACTGCAACAATATATCTTAATAAATATTTTATATATAATTCCCTAATTGAAAAACAGGGTCCTATGGAACCATGCATCCCCCCAGATTAGGGTAATCTGTGGGGACTGGACCAGTAGCTTCACAGAGCAGACACAAATGCTAACAGAGTACCTGGGAATATAAGAAGGCTGGGAATGTCCATTGAGCAGAAAAGGGCGGAAGATGACGACACCCATTATCAGTGAAGTTAATACCCATTTTCTGATAGTATAGAAATACAGAGATGTTGCTCTGTGAACTCAGTTTAACACATTTTAGGAGCGTGTGTTGCACTGGCAAAAGGCCTGCTGGCTTGGGCACCTCTCAGTATCTTTCTGATGAGGCACAAAAATCCATCCTTCTTCTTCATCCCATTTCTTGTCTTTTTTTGCCCTACTCTTCTAACAAGCTCCTGCCATGGCTTCTCTTCATCTCCAGCTTTGCCCATCTGTGCAATTCCCATCTAATATGTTTCTGATTTGGCCACTGGCTCCTCTTGGTGCATCAGATGCTGCAATGCTGAAGGTGAAAGACCACTTCCATGTCACCTCTTGGTGACACTTCCAGGCACTACAGCAAGCTTCGTCTGCCTGGAAGAATTAGGAAGGAAGTGTTGTTCAGTCCTGAAACTCTGGGATCAAGAACATTAACTGATATTGAACCTATGTGAGATTTAGTTGCCAAACTAATATGTCTCTGTTAAACAGCTATGATCCTTTTTTTTCAGATGCTTTTGAAGTGTGCAACTTTGAATGTTTATAAAAATCATAGAATCATAGAATCATAGAGTGGTTTGTGTTGGAACACCCCTTTAAAGGTTGTCTAGTTCCAACCCCCCTGCCACGGGCAGGTTCACCTTCCACTAGAGCAGCTTGCTCTAAGCCCCATCCAACCTGGCCTTGAACACTTCCAGGGATGGGGCATCCACAACTTCTCTGGGCAACCTGTTCCAGTGCCTCACCACCCTCACAGTGAAGAACTTCTTCCTTACAACTAATCTAAATCTACCCTCTTTCAGTTTAAAGCCATTACCCCTTGTCCTATCACTACATGCGCTTGTAAAAAGTCCCTCTCCAGCTTTCTTGTAAGCCCCCTTCAGGTACTGGAAGGCTGCTATAAGGTCTCCCTGGAGCCTTCTCTTCTCCAGGCTGAATGACCCCAACTCTGTCAGCCTTTCTTCACAGGATGGTCTTTGTGGCCCTCCTCTGGACTCGCTCCAACAGGTCCATGTCTTTTATATGTTGGGGGTCCCAGAGCTGCACACAGTACTCCAGGTGGGGTCTTACCAGAGCACAGTAGAGGGGGAGAATCACCTCCCTTGACCTGCTGGTCATGCTTCTTTTGATGCAGCCCAGGATACGGTTGGCTTTCTGGGCTGCAAGTGCACATTGCTGGGTGATGTTGAGCTTCTCGTCAACCAACACCCCCAAGTCATTCACGACAGGGCTGCTCTCAGTCCGTTCATCACCCAGGCTGTATTTGTACTTGGGATTGCCCCGACCCTTGTGCAGGACCTTGCATTTGGCCTTGTTCAATTCATGAGGTTCGCACAGGCCCACCTCTCAAGCCTGCCAAGGTCCCTCTGGATGGCATCCCTTCCCTCCAGTGTGTCAACCACACCACACAGCTTGGTGTCATCAGCAAACTTGCTGAGGGTGCACTCAATCCCACTGTCCATGTCGCTGACAAAGATGTTAAACAGTGCCAGTTCCAATACCGACCCCTGAGGAACGCCACTTGCCACTGCTCTCCACTGGGACATCAAGCCATTGACTGCAACTTTTTGGGTGTGACCATCCAGCCAATTCCTTATCCACCAAGTGGTCCATCCATCAAATCCATGTCTCTCCAATTTAGAGAAAAAGCTGTGGTGTGGGGCAGTGTCAAATGATGTCTGTTGCAATTCTTTTATCCAGCAATGCTGTAACCCCATTGTAGAAGGCCACCAGATTTTTCAGGCACGATTTGCCCTTAGTGAAGCCATGTTGGCTGTCACTAATCACCTCCTTATTTTCCATGTGCCTTAGCATAGTTTCCGTGAGGATCTCTTCCATGATCTTACCGGGCACA